>NW_015090990.1:5485733-5563456 GCF_001431845.1 Calidris pugnax
CCTTTTTTTTTTTTTGGTTTGGGTTTTTTTTCTTTTTTTAAAATAAGGAAGAACTGAAAAACCTTCTCTATGCTGAGAGTGTAGGGGAGGGATAGGGGAACCAAAAAGCACATTCCAAGCCAATTCTGATCTCTTTTACAGGGATGAAAATCTGGAATTAATCCATTGAGTTTACCAGACATGTTCTGGGCTTACATAAATGAGATCTTACATTTATAAGTGAAATCAGTGTTTTCCCCTCTGACATTCACATGGCTCAAACCAGAAACATTTCCTGAATAAAAAAATGGCCAGACCATCCAGTTGGGAAGATTGGCATAATTCCATTGAAGTCAATGGAGCTGTAGTAATTATATGAGCTGATGATCCAGATGAAAGTATATAAAAGTTTTTAGAGCAGGCTTCTTTCATTTAAAACTGCATTATGTTAGGTGCACTGTTGATGCTCAGAATTAATGTGCAAGTTGTTAATCTCGCTAGACCTGGATTTAAAATTAGACAATGCAATAATTAGTTTGGCACTATCATTGTGCTACCTAGAGGGTAATAATGTAGGTCATAAAATACCAGTGATCAGCACAACTTTTCATACAAAACAAAGAATCTGTACTGGGAGGGAGGAGAGGAGGGAGGAAAAAAAATTCAGAAAGTAGTTGTTATAAGACACCAAACTGGGCTGTCAGGTACTGTACCACTCATAAGATGCTGTGTTGCATATGTCTACTTATGTTTCTCAGCTCCCAGGTGTGCAGATGATTCTGTAGGGTATAATTGACTGAAAGATGTCTACAAACTCTCTTTCTGTACTATTTTTATGTTGGACTTTCATAATTTTTCATGTCATTATTATTAAAAAATTAGGAAATTTATTTATTTTATATTATTCTTCTCGGTTTTGCTTTTGCTTAAAATATAAGTATATGCAGAGCAAGCAGTTTACAAACATACAGAAGTGCAACACTATAGTATATGTATCTTGATTTGTTGTCTTGACAAATGACTACTGGCAACATCAATAATTCAAAGGGAAAAACTATGAAAGTATAGAAGAATTGCATTTGTATACTTCTTTCTGTCCTGTCAGTCATTCTTGCTAGGCTCGTATATAAATATAAAGAAAATTAGGAAATCATCAAGTCTGAAAACCAGTCTTGATAAACACTTGCTCATGGTTTGTACATCATTTAAGTATAAATGATCAGGATGCTTAAACCTACAGATATCGAGGGTATCTCATACATACATCTCTCCATTAAGAAAACAATAATGCACGAGCTTTTATACAATCAAGATGTGTTTTGTAAGATACACAGTGGAGCTCAGTGAACATAGGATGAGAACATATATACAGGTGTGCATACGTCTGAAGTATCTCTGTGCCTCTTGTATGTATACTATTAGAAAGTGCACATTCAATGTTATAGATGCATATATTCATAAATCATTTAAAGTTGTGCTTTTCATGTGATGTGAGGCACGGATACAAACTTGCTAATGATAATTATAGAACTGATGCTGATTTAGTCATTTCAAGAAAGCCATGGAGGCATAATTAGTGTCTGAATGGCCTCAATATTGCATTATTAGGAGGCTAGGGTGAAACTTGAAATGAGAACATCAAGGCTGATAAAAGAAAAGAAAACATGAAATACATACATAATTCATTCTGAGATATTATAAAGGTTTATAACCAGAAACAATAATTTGCAGAAAGCATCTCATGTACTGGAGCCAACTGCAATAATTTGGTCAACCTGTTTAAGATCAAATAGTATTCTCAGCTATTCTCAGTGGTATCTTTCTAATAAAGTAGCAGCAAACAGACACTGTTTGCTTCTGGTCACTTTTAAAGAATGTTCAGTTTATCAGTGGGGACTTTAATCTCAAGCTTCATAGAGTACAAAAAGAACATTGATCCTACTGTTTTGTCCTCTAGGCCACAAGGCATGCACATTTTTACATTCATTTGTCATAAAACAAAAAACACATTTTGCCCTTTGAAAATACCAAATGCCAGCTTTTAAACAAAATAATTTTCCATCACATTTTTTCCTTTCTTTTAACCTTTCCATCATTTCCCCCCTCCTTCCTTTTATCCCAGACTAATTTCCTCTCTCTGTTAATGCCTTTCTTCCATTTTAAGTACTAGTAAGGACTTTGCAGAATTCCTTGTTTTGGACCCCTGCCAAACTAGCCACTGTTTAATGATTTGACATGGTAGTTTGAATTAATCAGAATCCTTCACAGTCCTCTTTCTAATTTTCTTCTAGATAGGTTACAGAATATACAAATAACACCCTTTAACCCAATTCAGACAAAGGAATGTGTGATTTCACCTGGGTTAGACCACATCTACAGATCCAAGAAGTTAGACAAAACATCCTTTGTGTATCATTTACTTCAAATTTACCTTCTCTACTTCATTTAAATAAATGTAATATGCAGGAAAATCTTGGACTTTAATAAAATTTTACATACAGAAACAAATTAATTTGTTGTTTTTCTGTACTTCTTATTTGAAATAATTTTATCTTGCTTTGCAATGATCTGAAGTTGACACTATCAGAAATGTGTTCAATAGCCTCCTTTCATAATCAGTGGATCAAGGGTCTGTATCCATAAAAAAATGCAGAGATCTTGCCTTCTCCAGCTCTGGAGAGCCAGTTATTGCATATGGTGAGTTGTTCCTGCTCCCAAGTCCTGCTCAGGCCTTAGTTCAAGCCAGTAGAAGGCTTTCCTCCTTCCCCAGATTTTTTTTTCATAAAGGATGTGGGGTTTTTTTCCAATTTTTCTGTGATGGAGCCATGAACAAACAGAAATGTTTTCTTGAGCAAAACTGTAGAAAAGTCTTGAATTCTACCTTTACTTGCCACTATCTAAAAGAACCCTGCTGGACAGAAACTTCATTAAAGGTTACTCAAGAAAGACACATTTATCCTATCTCTCAAAACATAAAACTACTTAATGAAGAAAAAAAGTGAAGGATGTAATGTTACTAAATGGTCTGTGGCTTGAATTTTAGTGATGGAGATTCATACACAAGTACACATTTATAATACCCTTTCATGTTCCATGTTTACCAAGGTTTAAATACACATTTGTCATTAATTTTCACTTAAGTGAAATAGATTTTTTTTAAAGTCCTGAATCAGCTCACAAAAACTAGTTTTGGAGCAGACTTAGGAAAAGATAACATTCATAAACTTGAAACCACTGGGGTAGATTCCAAATGAGAAGACAAAAATATTAATTCTCTCAACTCATCTTTTTTATGAATAGCATAGCTCATTTCATCACAGTCTCCTGTGCCTCACTGAGTTTGTTTTGAAAGTCTGAAGTTTGTATAGGATAAAAGAATATTACAACCATGAGCGGTAAGGATGATTGAGAAAGATTAGAATGTGGCAGATAGGACTTGATCCTGAAAAAAATGGAACTCCTTACTTTTCATTGTCTTTAACAGTTATTATACATTCAGCACTAGAGAGAATCCATCTTCTGCTTCTCTTTTTTCCCCTACTTTTTACTAGTAACCTTTAACTTTACAGGAGTCACAATTAACCACAGAACAGCTGCAAGGAAGAGTGAAGTGTGTGACTATATCTTAAAATAAGCTAGCTAGATAACTAGGTGGTTATCTAGTAGCTAAGGCAATCACTTGCGTTTTGATAACTACTGACACATTTATATTTATAATACTATAAACATTTGATATTATCTTGCCAACATTTATAGTAATTTTTGCAATGTAAAATAGAGAATACTGCAATCTAACATGCTTTAAAAGATATCTGATGGATTGTATTTTAAAATAAATTCTGAGAGAAAAGCTACATCTTAAAACTAGAGATGAGCATGAGGTCTCTTTCATAATCATGGCCTTGATAGTATTTTTGAACTGTGAAAATATTTTGTTATTTCATCATTATCCATCATATTTCCAGTAATTTGAACTACTCTCTGCATGCTCCAACCCAAGAACGATGGTCTCTGATGCAACCCAGCCAAATATGCTTCCCCAAAGTAAAACTGGAACCAGTGGGAACATCTGGAGAAATGAAAACTTACCCTGTATAGCAGAGGATAATGGTAGGGAACATTTAAACAAATTTGACATAAATAAGTCCATAACATGTGATGGAATGCCCCCATGCGTTGAAGGAGCTGGCTGATGTCTCAATTATCTTAGAAAGGTCATGGTGGTCAAGGGAGGTTCCTGATGATCAGAAGAAAGTAAATGTCACATATCTTCAAGAAAGAGGATTTGGGGAACTGCAGATCATTCAGCCTCACCTCAGTCCCTGGGAAAATGATGGAGCAAATAATCCCAGACACATTTGGAACTAGAATGTGATTCAGAGTAAAGAGAATGTATCCAGAAACCATTACCAGACTCATTAAGAATAAGGTGGTTTAGAGTAAACAATGTATTTGCAAAGGAGATATTGTGCCTGATAAACTTGCTAGTGTTCTATGATTACATGCCTAGCTCAGTGGATGACAGAAGAGCAATACGTATTGTTTGTCTTGACTTTAGCTGGAAAGCTGCTCTGCAAAAAAGGACTTGGGGGTTCCTGGTGCACAACAAGTTGAACATGAGCCAGCAATGTGCTTTCATGGCAAAGAACACCAACAGCATCCCAGGCTGCATTAGGAAGACTGTGGCCAGTATGTTGAGAAAGGTGATCCTTCACTTCTACTCAGCCCTGGTGAGAAACATGTGGAGTGCTGGGTCAATTCCTGGTCTTCCCAGTATGAGAAAGATACGGACTCACTGAAGCTAGTCCAGCAAAGGACCAAGAAAGTGATTAAGGCACTTCAGCATCTTTCATATGAGGAGAGGCTGAGCAAGTTGGGGGTGTTCAGCCTGGAGAAAGGAATGCTCAAGGGGGGTCTTATTAGTCTGTATAAATACCTTAAAGAGGGAGCAAAAAGAAGACACAGCCAGTGATATTTGGTGGAAGAACAAGAGGCAATTAGCACAAACTGAAATACAAGCAATTTCATTTAAAAATAAAACCTCACTTTTTTACTGTGAGGGTAGTGAAACACTGAAGCAGGTTGTACAGAGAGGCTATGGAGTTTCCACCCTTGGAGATACTCAAATGTATACCTTGGACACCTTAGCAACTGGCTCAAGCTGACTACCCTCTGACCGAAGGTGTTGGACTAGGTAATCTCCAGAGGTTCCTTACAATGTCAGCCATTCTGCAGGTTTGCCTAGAAACTAATGAATTTTCCCTTATTACCATTTAATTTTTGTTACAGTCAAAATTCAATAGATACCAGATCAGCTGAGAATGGGTAGTGAATATCCAGGTTTTTTAACTCCTTGACATGCAATGTAACTTTCTCTGTATTCAAGAGCAGCTATCAATGCAGTTGAAGTAATGCTACTACCACTAATTATTATTTCTGTGTTATTATTATTACTGTCATCTTAATTGCTGCTGAGATTCTATGGCTTGTCTCTTTAGTCTCACCAGCTGCCTAGAACAAATGTTGCATGTTTGGGAATAACAATAGCATTCCATCGTGTATATCCTATATTTGATGTCAAAAGACATGACTTTGAGTACTCAAACACACGCATATAGGCCTAATACTGTGCGTGTTTCCCCATGACGATCTTACAAGTAAAGATCTTTCTCAGCACTGTGTTTTGAAGGCTCAACTTATAAACCTGTTTGTGCTTGGCAACTACTTCCAGTTGAAATTGTGTTATTACCTTGTGCATGGCACAATGCCACTGTAGCAGATGGGCATCAGCGTAGGCGTGCCAGAGAACTAGTACGTGCATTGAGTTTAAGTATTGGGGCTCAGATACCTATCCAGGTATGAGTGCTTATAAATTTGCATCCTGGTTGAAGGGAGTATCTAATTGCAACTTCAACTCAGTTTGGCATTACATTTGGCCTTCTCAAAATACTTCTGAAATTAATGAAGAATACAACTTTCTTAGTTTGTTTTCTTGGCAAATAAGGGTTGTGATTAGCAAGGGTACATGGGTGAGGAAGAATGTTTTACAGCCATCCACTCTCCTAATATTCCCTTGGGGAAGCATACAGGGATGTACACAAGTACAACTGCTGCCAGGGTGAATTTTCTTATTTAATATAATAGCCCAACTGAGTGTGGAAGGCAGATCCATGACCTTTCATGCTGCAGAAGTGTGCATATACTGCAATTTCTTCTGAATAAGATTGCTAATGTTTCAAAGTGCTATAAGGGTCTTTACTTCTCCCTTACAATTTTATTGACATTTTTCTCCTAGTTTTCATTTGTGCTATAGTCAAAATTTTACACTAAATCATTTAAGTTTGCTCTGGAGAGGCTGCAATGCTGCTTCCAGGCACACTGCCATGATCAAATCCACAAGTGAACACTTTGTATATTCTTAAAAACCTTATATCCTAGTACAGAATATGTAACGGAGCTCTCAGCCAGTGCACTGCAGTTAAATGCATTTGCCTGAGGGTATGAAATCAAAATGGTTATTTGTATTAGGATGCAACTATGGATAAAATCATGTTATAGATATAACTCTTTGCTTTTAAACATAACACATACATTCTTTCCAATAATTTGTGTGTGGGCAAGGGGAGGGAGTATGTACATGCAGAAAATTTAATGTTTACTCAAATGATATGGTCAGATTTCAGAACCAACTAATCTGCTGTATCTTGACAAAGCTTAATTGATAGTAGGTTGCATCACATAAGTATCCACTTCTATGGACCTTCCAAAGATTCTTGACTTCTGGTTTGTTAAAAAGGATTGAGGCAATTTCTTAGGGTTGAATTCTGCTTGTGTTGAATTTCATGGAACAGGGACCTCAGCTTCAATAAGTATGTTACCTCACGCAAGACCAGCCAATTTCCCTCTAAATTTGGCTAACTTATAATTAAATTATTATTTAGATATAAAAAGCTGCACAAAATTGCATGAATATTGTAGTAGAAAAGTTGGTTTAAATGAGCTTGACATGACAAATCAATTTACTGTCTAGTTTGACGTTATTAGTTGCCTTTTTACCACTAAGTGTTCCCTCAGGAAATTATAACAAGAAAAGAGATGTAGAGGTGGCCAATTCAGTTGCATGGTGTTGACTTTGAGTTTTATGGTATCAGACATGTGCTTCTGAGACATAACTAAATTTTAGTAACTCATGAGTCGCTTATTACGAGCAAGTAACTTATTTCTGTGACACAGTAAACAGATGCTATCAAAAAGTGTAATAATTAATTATGCCCTGCACATACCCCAAAATGCCTTCACATTATTGGTCTCAGGTGCTATTCACTATACCAACTTTCATATTTTCAGCTTAAGAACAATGCACACAACATTGACCAAAAAAAAGCATCATTTTACTGTGAAGTCACTGTTAATGAATCAACACTCCAGAACAGATATACAGGTTACGTGGCAAAGATCGTAACCACATAACATCAGGTACAAGGTCCTGTGGTCACAGATGTTCTTTCTGTTGAGTTTTATACCTATCAATTTGCAAGAAAGTGCATAGAGTGTAATTTTATTGTGTACAAGATGTCACTGTATTAAACCACAGGCCATCCACAGAATCTACAGCCAACAGTAACTACCTGTGCAGCTCAACTGCAGAAAAATTCAGGAAACTTACAGCATACCTGCCTGTGCTGACTGGGACGAGCTGAAGCCTGTGAACCTTCTGAGGATGACAGTAGTGTAATACGGGATGAAACTCTGGCCACTCAGCTGAGACATCAGGTACAGAAGCAGATGAACTCCTAGGAAGAAGGGCATTTCTCTTCATTAAAATTTAAAATGGTTCCTCATTTGCTTTTATACTTCTACAGAATGAAACTAAGACCTTGTTGGGAAAATCATGATTAGGAGAGAAAATTATTTTCTAACTCTAGGTAATTGTAGTGCTATAATAGTTCAATAAAAATGTAACTGAAAGTGACACACTTCTGTATTTTGCTACAAAAAAGTTTTATCAGAAATTCCCGGTCAGCTCTGTAGCTCGTTAAGTCCTTCTTATACAATAATGAGAAATAGAACTAAGTAGAAAGTTGATGGCACGAGTGGGTTAGTTGCAATAAAACACGCTTTAAAGTTCCCCCATGAACGCAGTAGTAGCTCTTAACAATCACAACAGCACATGGCCAGCAAATCCATTCCAGGTATTACAGATACCTCCATCAACCTTTTTTTTTTCCAGCAACAAAATCACAAAAGGGTTGTAGGACAATTCCTATGTGAAGACATATCAGGGATAGTCCAATCCCTTGCCCAAAACAGGGTCAGCTATGAGATCAGACTGTTCGTCAGTCTGGTCTTGAAGATCCCCAGTGATGGAGACTGCACAGTCTCTCTGGCAACCTGTTTCAGTGTCTGTCTGTCTGTCCTCACGGTAAAATTTTCTCCTTGTGTCCAGTTTAAACCTCTTGATTCAATTTATGGCTTTAAAAGATTAAAAGATACCTACAACATACCAAAATAACAAAACAAAATACATTTTCTTTGTAGACCTGTCTTTCTGTAAGGACTTTTTATTTAGGACCTGCTTTTAAATACGCGTGCTATAACATACCAAAAAATACAAGCTAATCTGTAATTTGAATGAATGCCTCAAGGTGCAGCTATTTGTTAATAATCTCAAGGAATGTGATTGTCATCGTTTCCACCTAGTGCCTATTTGTTCCCATCAGAAAACCAAAGCAGTCAGCACAGCATGGTTGACAGACTGTGCTCAACAGATGCCCAGAACTGGAATAGCATGGGGTACTGAGGTCAGGAGTGAGATTCATTGGCAGAGATGTGTGGGAATCTTGCACAGCATCTGCCTGCATTATGCCTTTTTTCTAGTCAATGCTATTCAGCCCTTGCTTTTTGAGCATCATATTTGCTCAGAAATAAGTCTTTGAACAACAGATACTTACTAATTCACTGCTTGCCAGTTCTTGGTAATTATAAAAGTAAGGTGTTACTGGAAAAAGGCTAGGAATTAGACTAATTCATCATGACATACTAAATTTGAAGGTCTTTACTCAGTTCTTAGGCAAACTACTGGCATAAGGGATTGAGCAGTTGTCCAATTTCTTAGCTGCCATTTTGTGGGAAATTCTTATTTCCATTTGTCTTTGGTTTAAAACCTCTGATTATATTCAGTAGCTCCATTTTACACATAAAAAAAACCCCAAAACAAATTCAAGTATAAACCTGGGAAGCACCAAATGACAATTAAAAAACTGTGACTGACTTTGTCTTGATAAATACATGGTGGACAAACACAGATTCAATATCACCATTTCCCTGGAGCTAATACCTCATCAAATCATAACTTCATCATTTCAATTTAAAGTGACTTTATGAGAAGTACGAGCTGCAATGATCAATCAGTCACAATACAGAGGCACAGGAAAGCTGTCCTAGGAAGACTAGAATAGGTTAAGGGAATTCAGCCTTAATTTTACCAGGACAATTAGTAAAGTAAAAAAAAATTACTAAGACAATTAGGAAGAAGGCTGTGAGGAAACCTTCTGGAAACACCAGAATATATTCTCATACTGGCTGATGAAAAGAAGGAAGCAAAAGGGATGCTATTTTGGATTTATATAGAGCGCATAGCCATAAAGATAGCTAAGAGAACAAATCACAAAGAAAGACATTAGAAGGAAAGTCAAAGCTGAGAAAGGCATTCAGAACAGAAAGGATAATTATGAGGAATTACTAAGCCACATTTGAAACTTGTTAAAACACTGACCAATGCTGACTGTAGAGAAGGGATGGACCCATGGACCCTCTCACTGCAGGAGTCCAGATGCCCTGACCTGGAGGCCCATGTGTGGACAGAACAGGCCATCAATTGCTAGAGAACACCCAGAATCTGCCCAAAGATGAGCTGTGTGTCAAAGGCAGACCATGGCTCCATGTTAATGTATGAAAAATCCTAATGACAGTATAGTTTGGGAAAACTAACAACTTCATGTATCCTACTTCCCTCCACTCATTTGAGAGCTGAATTGGTTTGTGATTGCTGTGAAGAAGTTTCAAATTAAGTTGCTCAGGTGCATTGCTGATGATGAAGATAACATCTCTCTCTCAGTGCAGATAAACAATGAGCTGAGGTGCAAAAATAACTTTATGTGATGATTTCCTTTATTGCTGTGAACTAATAAACCATTTTTTTTCCAGTTAATTTGCTAAAAAATCATTGTCAGCCTGACAAGTCATGTTATAAGCCAGGGAATGAGACAGCCCAGGCTATGGATCAAAATGAAATTATAATGCAAATTATTTTTGGTTAACCACTATCCTTTGAGACATACAATTCCAATATTTTGTTGAGATATCTGTTGTTACCAGCAACAGAGAATACCTCTTGAGTGGCTCCATTCCTTCTCTTCTGTGAAAACTCAGAAGATAATGATGAGTCATTGCTCCCCTGCACAGAGAAGATACCACAGGGACTGATGTTACTCCTCTTGCTCAGCGTGTGAAAAAAAATAACCTAGAGGCTTAGAGAGGAGTCATGGTTTGCAACATATTCACCTGAGAAATCACTTCTCTTCCTCTGTCAAACTGCCAGCTTTGGATCAGAGGCTGTTGAGTACGAAAGAATGGCTTAGCCAGCAGGGTTTTGTCCATACGAGGAATTTGGCTTGGGAATTAAGTCTGCCAGGTCCATCAAATCCCTATTGCCTTTGGGAATAGAAATTGTCTCTGAAATAAAGAGGCTTCATTGTTTGCTCTGGAGGGGTTTCTTACCTCTTTTCAGGAATTTATTTTCTGCCCTCTAAAGAATGTTATATATATTTGGGGAAATTATGTCAGGGAACTGTGATCTTCAGGTGGGCATAATCTTTATTGTATGAATTAAAAAAAAATATCTACCTTTACCTTTTTATTGCAAAAAATCAAAGGGCTTATTTTGGTGTACAGTATGTGATATTGGCCTATATTTTAATAATGAGAATTATGCAGATGTTAGTGACCAAACAGAATGATCATAATTCAGTTTGTTTCTAGGATCACTGGCACATGTAATAACTTGGCTTGCTGCATTGCCAATGGTTGTAACTTTTTTAAAAGTCTTCAGATTTTTACCCTCTTCAGATAAAGGGAGAGAGGATGTCTATGAATGGTTTCAGACTGAGCAACAGGAATAACAGCAACTTACTCATTGCATAGTCAGAAAAACGTTACCAGTTTCTCCATAAGGAAGGAAACTGGGAAGTCAAGAGGGATATGTAGGTTGTTAAAATGATTCTGTTTCCTACTTTCTTTCCTGCTTCGGAGCCCCTTCCAGAAGAGCTGTACTCTCTCTGCTCCGAGGCAATACTAGAGCCCTTCACAAGACTCAGTGTTTGTAATTGAAAGGTGTACCTCATGTCCACAATCAATTCCATATAATTAATTGCATGAAATCATGCAGTCAGTCTCTGGAAAACAGCTCTTTGAGGAGACACTTCTGCTGTTCATTCCAAACTCGCAGGAGGTTGAGGAGAGGGATGGTCATGTTGGACACCAGACTATAGCGCTGCTCTGCTGTACCGCTTCCTGAGGTTCACTTCAGTGGAAGTTTTGCTTTTTCAATAGCTAAGCCCTGCAGAAGGTGCTAGTAAAGCAGGACCTAGGGCTTTTTTCCTCTGAGTTACTGCTTATTTTTCTGGGTGCTAGTTTGTTTTTAACAAGATCTTGTGAGGGAAGCAAGATTATTTGTTCCTTGCTGAAAATGGACTCCAAAATGCTCCACTGCCAGAATATTATTTCTTTGCTTCTGCTTGTTTTCATGTTCCAGTTTCCCTTTGCATTGCAGTTGAAGCAATGACATTAAACTCTTACTCCATGGACTAGTTCTTAAAATAGCACTATCCTAAAATACAAAAAAAGAAGTTTTTCTTTCCCTTGAGTGAGAGCAAGAGAGGGACGGTCTGGTGATACACCCCTCTCCCTATGCTGAAGGGTAAATCTTTATATTTTCCATAGAATGTAATGAGAAATTCCACAACTTTCCTTAATGTTTGCCAAAAACCAAATCATTATTTTTTAATGTAACCATTCCTCTGAAACAATGAAAACTAAAAGTTACAATGTGCTTCTGCATGAGAAGATAATAGAACTCTATGGAATTACAATAGCAACACTATAGAGTAAAAAATTAAGCACGACAGTTTAATTCTTCTTGCAAAGCCTCTACTTCTCTAGATGTGCAAAACAACAACAAACAACCAAGTAAACAAACTCACCAGCAGTAACAGGGAGTCATCTTTAGGGTCACAGACCAAACCAAAATCATGACCATTTTATGTCTTCAAAGAAAATGCCTTATTGGTAACACTGAGTCACCAGTATATAATACCAGGGGGTTTTATTGCGTTAAGCTCTAGGTGGAAATGAAATTCCTGTACTTTGCTATTATGGACTGCGTGTCTGTTGAGTCTACAGCACTTGAGTTTTATTGTCCAGTTTGCATTCACTGTCACCTCAAACTTCTGTAATGGAAGGCTGGTGTGACAGTCTTGGGAACCACTTTTCCCTCATCTTTGGTTGCATTAATTCATAACTCTGTGACATTCAGCCTTCATTTAGAGTGCTTCAGTCTGTTACTTGTTACCTGTCTGAGAATAGCAGCTAGTAAAGCTTGAATGAAAGAGGAAAGGCAATTAGAGAAAGACATATAAGTCTTTAGAGGCATCTATTTACTAAAAAGGTATAGTTTTTGTGGACCCACCAAAGCAGGAGATGGTATAAATTCTTCTTTGTTCCAGTATTCTCTTTGCTCTGCATAATAAGATAATTTCTGCATCAGCTAGGAACAGTTGTCATAGAACTTATTATTTTCTAAAATATATCATGCTAATCTCAATAGTTACAAGTACATCACAAGGTACAGCTTTAGATGTGAGTAGCTAGCCAGACACAAGGTCATGTAAGTTATTTCAATTAGGAGAAAAAACTGGTGAGGGAAGCACATATCTCTGATGTTAAGATGTTTATATACAAGGAAGCAGAAAAATCTTGCCCCTCGTTAGAAGTGAAGTACCACACAGTTAGAATGAAGTGAGAGCACACAAACAGACAACATTATGCACACTAGGACAAAGCAAATGTCCACCCTGGATTATACTTTGTTCATGTACCCTTGTCCTCAGTAGCACCTTAAAACCAGCCCTATCTTTTGCAAGTTAATGTCAGTTACTTGAATTATATGCTGTATTAACGAGATTAAAAAGCTCATTTACACTTTAGTGCCACAATTGTAAGAGTGCAGTAAAAATATTTCCCCTCCTTGCTATGTAACAACAGACTAATAGTTCAAAAAATAAAAATTGGGAGGTTTTCATTCCTCTCTCAAAAATATTAAAAGGGAAAGACAAAACTGAATTTTTAGTTTGAAGTCTTTATATTCTACTTTCTGGCCACTTCTCAGGAGTCTTGTGATTCTTCCAAAAAAGCCTCAAAGAAATCAAGAAAAGGGTTTTCTCATGGGATGTTCTGAATATTGCTTTTCTTTCAGAGCTTTCTATGAGCTTAAAATACAAATTTCTAGTGATATTTATCAATACACATTAAAAATTACATTTTAGAAATGAACAAGGTTTCATCTTTTGAGTGTCCCACCTCAGAGAATGCTTGCACGGGAAACAGACTTTCTCTGTCATGCATGATGCTATCACCCATGCTGCTGTGCTGACATGCTCTGCATTCCAGTTTCATTCCAGCACAGATGACAAACTGGAAATCACACACCTCAATACAGATCTGTGGGCTTCCTAACTGACAGCATGTAGTTGAGGCAAGGAAGAAATTAGAAAAAAAAAAAAATCTGCTTCTTGTCAGCTTCTGATCAAAAAAAATATCTGATTTCCATAGCGACATTTTTAAGTAAAATTTGGCACCATTCCCCACACGAAGGTCCCTCTTTATAGAAGCTAAACTGTAGTATCGATCAGAAGCCTCACACCAGCGAAAAAATTACACTTCACTTATCTGTATTGTGACTTCAGACAAAATCTGACAATGGAAATCCCAATGACCGATCAGCAGTGGAATTTCTGATGGTTTATTCAGTTTGACTGACTCTGCTACGCCGCTGCTATGAATATAGTTGCTATGGACGGAATGCTTTACTGCTGTCTTTTCTTCTAAAGGGGTCATGATTTTGCAACATCTCAAATAACACTGACGGCTTAATGTCTGCAAACAGTACACCATTTAACATTTGATATGCACAGTGAGGATCGCAGTTCATAATTTATTATTCAGAAATTACATAAAAATATTTTTATGATAAAATGTGAGGATATGCTTAAATATTCATGAAAATAAACAATACATAATAAATTCATTTTTACAATGTCAATAGGTAATAAGAAAGTAATCAAAGGTGCATTTAGAGCTTTAACAAATGAAATGGAATTTCAGTACTTGAAAGTGGTATTTTGAATTAGGGCAATTCTATTGTTCTCCAAAGCAATAAAAATATTTTCACTTTCTATCCACCAGAACATCATTAAACTGCACTGAGTTGTTTTCCTCTCTCAAACTCAAACAAAAAAAGCCTCCAGAGCAGGAGTTTTCCATCTCACTTGTCATCAAGTTTCTTAATGCAGCATTTGGCTCTAACAAAGATCAAACATCAACAATGGTTTAAAAACTGAGCTCATTGTGGGCTAAAAGTTTATGAAAACATGATCCAGTAGAGACAACTAATGATAAGACTAAAAGTATTCTGTCCCCATTATGATCTTCTCTACAAACTATTTATATACTTCAATCTCTTAATTATCATTGTACTAGTTCTCAAATTACAGTCTCCAAGAGAGGACTGATATGGGATGGATGCTCTCCAATGGTTCAGGGATACCTTCGTCCTCAGCAAAAACGTAGCATGACAGAAAGGCCAGAGGCGGTGTAAGACACCGTTGGAAGGAGGATTGATGACTACATTACGCTTCATTTATATTGGGTGGGCATAACTGCTTAGAATACAGTCTCCAAGCCAATGCTAGGAGGTTAGTTTGCACCCTTGCAAGCCTCATTTCAATTTATGAAATTCTTTGCTCTCTGAGTGACAAAAAGTGAGTGCAGGTCCCTGTTTTTCTGAATGAAATGGCATGTCCCATTCAGAAACTAGTAATATCTTGCTGGCACGAAGAAAAATTCAACTGAATGGAATATTTTACCATTTCTCTCATGCTTCATACTGGTTAGTTCTCAAAATTATGGCTGTTATTTTTGCTTGCACCCTTCTGTTGGTTACAAAAAGAAATTTCACAACACTTCGAGCCTGTCAAGAGACTTTTATGCTTTCTAAACGATAAATAAGACCAGGTCTTTAAGTACTGTCAATTTAATACCAAGGCAGACAAAGAATTAACTCTTTGTAACCTATAAACTTGGAATTTTACAATTAGTGTTTGAAAATGAGCCAAAAAGGTCACATTCTTCCTCTCGTAATTTCTCAGGCTGGAATAGAAAGCATCATACACAAGCAATTTGATCAGCATAGCCCTGGCAAGTGTTCCTGGTTCTCTTAAAATTCATCCTTTTGTGTCTTAATCTGCAGTAAGAAGGGCAGTCTGTCCTACTGGCGCACATACTTTCCATGATTTTTAAAAAGAACTTTTTCACAGCTGACTTGACGTTTGCATTCCACATGCCAGCAATGTCTTCACTAAGCGTGTGAGTGGAGTAACAATACGTATACAATGCAGTATGTCACTTAGTAATATATCATGGTGTAAAAGAAGATTAATGACATCATCCAGGTAAAGGACAGGATTTGCTTAATATGAGAAATACAATCATTTAAAAACACAGAAAGAAGAAGAGTGATGATGGAATCTGGGCAGGAGGCATGTAAAGGACAAGAAGCCCATTACAGATGTCCCTATTTAGGACTATCTGGCACTGATTTGGACTTCTAACTATAAGGGAGAAAAACAGTAGCAGAAAAATGGTGACTTGTCAGACACGCTGCAGACTATGACTGATGTCTTTCTCTTCTTCATCAAACAAAATTAAGAATAGGCTTGTGTTTTATTGATCACATCATAAACAAATTAGAAGTAATAATGTAATAACTGACAGTTTGCCCCACAGTAACGCTATGCTTACAATTATTAGTTTATTTTTATTACCATATAACCTAGGAGTGTTAGTCACAGAGCAGGATTTCATTGTGATAGGGGCTGCACAAACACAGAACAAAAAGATAATCCCTGATTGAATGCCCTTCAGTCTAAGGACTAAACAAAAGGCAATGGAAGGGTACGGACTTAAGGAGAATTATGACATGGCAACGTTCATCAGCAATATCACTGGTATCAGTTGATCAGTTGATTTAGTGACCCAAAGAGCTACTTTTTTTCAGGAGTCTCTGCAAAGGAAAGTTTTAAAGCAGATCTTCAGTCTTAAAGACAGCTTTGCAAATGTGCATGGGGTTTCCCTTCCTATAGCAGGGAACAAGGTAACAGAATATTTGAAAATATATCAAGTAGAGACTGGAAGCTGAAACTATTGGGGAATTTTTGACAATACAGAACCAAACAGGCAAACATGATTAGAAAACATGCAAGTGGCAAGTGGAGTATTTCAGATTAGCAAAAGAACAAGAAAGAACCAAAGAGTGGTCCAGATAGAATTGGAAGTACAGGTTATATCAACACTGTCATTATTTCCATTGGTATTGTCTATGTTTATTACTAAATTAATTGTTTATTAAATAAATTGTGATTCACATTTCTCAACCACTATCAAACTATAGTAAAACCCTTACGGTTAAATTCAAAATGTTTACTGTATAATGCCACTGAATCCATCAGCATAATCCCAATAATGAACTACACCTGGCCAAACAGAGCAGACTCAGATACCCAGAAACAAAGAGACAAAAATAATCAGTGCCACATAAGTTTAGCAAATGGAACACCACCGCAACATCCAGCCTGGAACATACTTTCCACCGTAAATGTACACTTGCAAATAAAAACCCTCTAAAAACTCAGGTAAATATCCAGTTCCAGCTAAAAAGCTGCTGGTATTAAATATTTTATTAAAAATGAAGAGCAAGGAGGTAAACTAAAATAATAATAGAAACTGAAGTAGATTTTCTAGCATCCTAAAAAGAGATCCATGCCCTTCACTTTGCCTGCTTCAGGATGGCCATTTGCTTGTGGAATTCAGTTACTACTTATAACATGACACCAGCTGAAATGTAAAATCATCATCAAAGTACAATAAAGCCCATTGAAATCATAGTTTGTATACAGCTATGCAGTCTCCAGCTGAAGAATTTTCTCTCTCTCATACACATACATTTTGCCTTCAACTGCATCTAGAATAAGTACATTTTCCAGGGCTATTTGACTCACAACTTAGCCAGACTACACTAACTGATAGCACTTATTTTCTTGGAAAGCGTGTTTTCTGGGCACTGAAGAGCACAATTTTGCTGAGTGCAGGGCCCAGCATTGGGGAAAAAAAATATCAAAATTTGCCACTTATTAAACTAAATGTCCTTGATGCTTTGTGCAGACAAAAAATACTCTCCCCTTGACCCCCCAAGTCCATTAACTTTAGGAGAGCAGTTCTGCAGTTGCTGGTCTCCTATAGTGCCCTTTTCACAGCAACATGATAAGCTCTCTATATACAGTGAGTTGTTCTTTGTAGTATAATGTAGGATATATGGTAGCTTCTTACCTTCCTCTCCTGTCTGGAATTCCCAGGATTTGTATACTGTGTGTCCTCCTTATCTGTTTTTCTAAGAGTTCCACCTAGAATTTAAGAATTTATGAATTTATTATCTTTCCCAGGCTTAGTCAATAGATAAGAATTGCACTTTAACTTCCCTTCACAGTTTTTTTTATTGTCAAGACAGTTTGAGTTACTTGTTGCTCCAGGCTGTCTGTTAATTTGTTCAGTCTTCCAGTGTTGGCATGTTTTACTTATCCATGGGCATAAAGCATACAGTGTTCCTGGTAACAGGAAGCTTTTTAATTTAAACTGTAGAGAATCTGAATTAAGGCAGGCAACAGAGCCTGAGCTTTACAGAAAACATAGCCACGCTGCCTGCATGGCTCAACAACTTTAAAGAAGACTTTCAAATTCTTGTCCCAGTCTGTTCTGGTATTAATGCAGACACCAATATTGATCTTTGGGAGATGCTCTTTACATTGTTTTCCAATCAGGAACAGAAAGTGGATCCTCCTGAAAGCTTTATAAAGAGGTACTCCTATGGTTTTCACTTGCAATAATCTAGAAATATCAGGTTCAATACTGAGGTGAAGCAGTCAATCTATCATTTTTTCCTGAGTGATTCCTCTTTAGAGTTGCAATGCCCATCTTTGCAAATCTCTCAATTCCTCCATTTACCTTCCCCCTTTAAACTTTTCCCTTTCTACTGCTGAATATTTCTGTGAAATCCTGTCAACTCTTTCAGGTCATATAAACAAATGGTCTGGATTCTGCCATTACATATCTTGCTATTTTTTCATAAGTATAAACACTACAAGCATACAAGCATATGAGAGACTAGTTAGGCACTGTGTCACAGTGTCACATCCCCCTTTCTGGTCAAGATCCAGAATATATGGCTGTATTCTGCTGTTTGACATCAATTTGTCTGAAAGCACTTGCCTGCAATTTTTACACTTATCAACTTAGGACATATCTTAACGCAAGTTAACCAACTCACTCAAGGAAAGTCACATTAAAATGCTCCTTAGATTAATCTGTAGAGACTATTTTCCATATGTTCCTTAAATATGACAGTAGGGTTGAATTTGAAATGTCAACACATTTCACGTTAATGAAGTTTAAAAAAAGCTTATTTTAGTGTATTTAGATTTGGCTGAACTGAACCTGATTGAGAAATTAGAAAAGTGTTGGTGAAAAAATAAGCTTTGGGGTGGGTACTTATTGGGAAAAAGCAGTAAAGAGCTCTCAGCAATGAGGATGAATGAACAAAACCTTCCTCTGCCCCATCAGCAACAATCGCTTGTATCTGTCACTGCTCCCCTCTCTCCCCTTCCTTTCCTCCCTCTTCCCTTGGGCTAAATCCCAAGGGCAGGGCAGTTGTGGTTCCTTCCGAGCCTCTGCCTAGAGCTGCTGCTACAGGAGCCTTCATTGCACTGTGGAAGCCAGGACAAGTTTGGGTGTAATTCTGGTTCTTTGTTGATATCTTATTATTCTTGCAAATACATTTCCCAGTTTACTTGGAAATTTACATAACTGTGAAGAGCATGAATGTCTCGCATATATGAGCAGGGAATAGGATACTCTTGGGTAAATCTGGCAAAGAAATACATTAATATTTGTAAAAAAACATTACAGTTGTGTGATACCTGATTATATGGCAGAGTTGTTCCCTGTTAACAAGCAAGTAGCCATGGCCTAAAACAGCTACAAGAAGAAGATAAAGTACCAGAGTCCCACATAAAGAAGACAGGCCATGTTCCCTTTACACGTCAAGACTTTGTCTTGATAAACACATGGCTGTATGTAGCTGAAAAACATCCACGGGCCCACCCTTAGCTAGTGCCAGGTAACTTGAAAGAGTATCTGCCCCACAGACAATTATTTTTTTCAGAACGAGAGGCTTTTGGGCACAGTAATAATTAGTGCCCTCTACTGTCCAAAAGGTCCAGCCTATGACAACAGCTGGTCTTCACAGCCTTGTGTAGGCAAACAAGGAACTGGCTCAGAAGAGCAGGGCAGACCCTTCTTTAGATTAACTCTTAGATCAAGGGGGTCCCACCTTTCCGCCTGCAAGCAACTGGGACAGCCTCATAACTAATCACTGTTGCCAGACTGCTCACAACCCCAGAAAAGATCATACAAAGCTATTAGAAAAAGGGCAACAGGACAAGACACGAAACGCAGATCCACCAGGCCACACTATACCTGGCAATTTTGAGGACACCAACATAGCTGTGCCCTTGTGCATCCTAGTTGAGTGCAGACACCTGCATCAGCTCAAAGTGACAGCAATCAAACAGTGCGAGCGATAACTGTGAAATCTCCTCTCTGATACTTCCGATACTCCGTATGTGAACAGATCTAGCTTTTAACATAGTTGTGATGCCGCAGCCCCCACCTTGTCCTTTTGGTGGCTCATCCCTAATGAGTTCTTATTATATCTCAGTGCACAGAAGTATCCTGCCCAGACATTGTATTGCTAAATTCTCTGGGCTTTCAAACAACCTGTGATGAAAGATAATTCAAGGAAGAAGAGTGATTTTAATGTTTGGAAACCCATATATTTAACAGCGTTTCACTATGTGTTAACACTCATCTGACATCGAGTTCTCTGTGAACTCAACAAAAGAGGAAAATAGACAGAAAAGAAAAAAGAAAGAAGCGGGGTTTCTCCTGCTCGTGCGCGTGGTAGCAGGAGGCTTCAGTCAGGCTGAAAAGACAATGGCCTAAAGAAGATGTGGCTGACTACCAAAGACTGCTGTATACATGACACAGGCTTTCTATCCTTATTTCAGATGACAAGTGGAGTGGACGCTCACAAGGACTAGCAGTTCAGTAGAGGCAAAAAGGAGTGCATATTAGAAGATCAAACATTTGACAGCCACTCATATTCCTGGGTCATACAGTCCAGCACACGCAACCTAGTTGATGACTGGTGGCTACAGACATAGTTGGTATCAGTGTCCTCAAAACACACTTCAGTAAATACAAACAAATGAAAGGGATATTTGATTCGAGTACCTAAGGTAACAAGCTCCTGTTCCACACAAAAGCAGAGCAGATTTGATATGCAGGGAATGAATCGTGACAGCTCTGACACTCAGATGGTGCCCTTCCAAGTGACGTCACCCGCTCGGCCGGTCCTCGCTCTCCACAGTGTATATTAGTTTTCCTCCTTGTCTCAAGCTGTCACTTTAGGTTCATTTCACTGCAGTTGCCAAGCTATTGTAACGGGGAAAAAGGAAAGAGAAACTATCACAGTGAAGTCAGCATGACAGTCTAAGTCTAGTAATCAAAGTAAATTAAAGGAGATTTTATTTTTAAATCACCTCCTCCACTTTCCTCCCAAGGAAGCATCAAAAAAAAAAAAAAGGCTTGTAACTTTCAAGCCATTTGAAACAGGCTGTCTTACACACATAAGACTTAGCATTTTGAGCAATGTATTAATACTTACTACTGAAAACCCAAGGTCTACTCTTGGCAAGAGCCATTTGAAACAGGCTGTCTTACACACATAAGACTTAGCATTTTGAGCAATGTATTAATACTTACTACTGAAAACCCAAGGTCTACTCTTGGCAAGGTCTACTCTTTTTTTTTCTGTTATTTTTTAACATATATTTAACATAAAGGGGACAGATACCTCCAATGGGAGTGTGGAAACCTCTGCCAACTGCAGTCCTATTTGGTTGGAGCCTTTTTCCATTAACTCAAGGGCCAGAGGTGACACTTTGTCTTCCCTAGGTCAAGATCCATCCATGGAGTCTGCTGTGCCCACTCACACAAAGCCCAAGCCTGGCTTTGTAATTCCCAAGACTAAACCTGAGCTGGCCTCAGCAGTAATTGGAGTATCATCTGTAACAGTACAATTCACCCCAGCTGGTTCTGCAATGCAAGACTCAGGTCTCAAAAACAGACAGAGTAGAGCAATGCTGTGACCACACCACAGACTCTCGCACAGTGTGGTGCAGAGGCAGCATTGGGAACGTGTCAATTGAGCCACACATAAGTATTTCTTAACTTTCAAGGTACAGCTACTTCATAGGTGCCAACCAAACACTAGGAAGAAACATACAGAAGGCAGAGAAGGCAGTCAAATGCGTTTGAAAACGGTGACATTCAGCAGTTTATACAAAAGGGAGGGAAGACTGGCCTCAGCAATATATATAAATACTCCCAAAGACTTACATGAAGCTTATGCAACAGTGTCAGCATCAGTGCACAATCAAGCTAGAAGGAGCATCTTATTGCTCCTAATATGTACATACACATTTCTACTACTTATTTTTTGTATTATCTTTAAGATGACATGACTTGCTTTTTTCAGTGAATTTAATGCAATCCCCTGATATCTCAGCAATAAGCAACTATTCAATTGATACTCCTGAACTAAGTCTGTTCCCAGTGTCCTGCTCTGCATGTATGCATCTGTGTATCCACATCTTTAGATTGTACATTTCTGAGGAATAGGTACAGCTCTCCTGCTGAACCTGAGGCCTCATGTATTCAAACGGACAATAAATATGCCTGGATTATCACCGTTTTATGCACATGACACCATATCTGAAAGAGAGTATAAAGCAAATAAACACATGCCTGTTGCATCAACAACTAGCAAGTTGGTCACTTTTGAAGGAAATGGGTGACAAACTAGAAAAATATACTTGTATCCTCCTATGAATATTCAATGTGGCTTTTTCCTGTTCAGTTTTCTATTACTGTTTAACCTGAATGAACTGAGTTCAATCAAAGGAAGCTGCAAAGAGTTTGTTAAAGAACTGGGCAGGAAAGATGAAAGAATGGCCCAGATAAGGAACATCCCTCAAAACACTGGCACAGGGTTCATAGCTAGAAAGACGGACTCCTCATGTTTAAGCCTGAGAAGAGGAAGATCAGAAAACACTGATCTGTTAAAAAATCCTGTCCTACAGACTGGAAAGGATTTGGGGGTGAAGTAGAAAAGGCTGTCCAGAGTGAGAAAAAGCTGTCAGTCTGGAAAATTCAGAAGCAGTCAGAACAGCCTGTAAAGCAAAGCAAGGTTTTCCTCCTGGCTCAGATGTGAAGAACAAGGTGGTGCTGAATGACCTGTGGATAAATAGGGAAACTCTGGTATGTGGATGTGGGTGTAGACCCCCTGCTTTTTACTTTGGTATGTTGAAAAGTTGCTTGGGGGTCATTTTAATGAGAGCTACTGTTCCAGGCTTCAAAAGAAAAAGGAGGACCCATGCCTGGACCTGCAAGAGTAGTCACTGGTTGGTACTCACAGGACTACAACACAGGGTCCGACCTGAGAGCTGGTGGATTAAGGGATTCCACTCCCAGAGAGGTAATGACCTGAGACTGACCAAAGGGGAGAGAGAAGAGAGACCTACTGTATTTGGTAGATCTCAAGACATGGCAGCAGCTGTTAAGGAATACAGAAAGGCACGGATTGAAAATAACATTCAAAACCTTTTTTTTTTTTTTTTTTTTTTGGAAAAAATAAACTTGTATCTAATGCTTATTTACTGCTATCCTTCTCTTTTACATTTCAATACTCATTCTTGATTTTCCTTTTTTCCTTTCATCCTATTCGTTTAAAGTGAGGTGCTGCTGATAAAGAGGAGCACCTTTTGGAAAAAGTACTACTGTTCTTAGTTTCTTGTGAGAAAAAGAGAGGAATATTTCTTTACAAGACATTCTGAGCACTGAGGATGGATGTACTGTCTGTATCCCATCCATTGATATTGTATCAACTTTTTCACTTATGTCCTCAGTGGTATATTCCCACTGACTTTGATTTGGGCAGAAGTCTTCACATAGCCACAAGTAATTATTATGCTGGAAAGGATGAAATAACATGATAGGGAAATATGGACAGCATCATTACAAGAATAAATCTAAAAATCCTCTTTTCTGTACTGCATCAAGTATGCTGCTCAATTAGAAGCTGTGTCAGACTGCTTAGCATTGATTGCAAATTGCTTGCCAATTTTACTGATATGAAACACTAAAGTGAATGCCATTCACCAGCGGTGCAACAAGCAAACTGGCCTCGTGGCAGCCATATAAACACACTCTTGCACTTACACAGAGTCAAAATCTGGTCATATCTGAGAAATCTCAGTTCAGCCAAGTATATGCAAATTCTCAGGTGTTCATTTGATTTAATTGTTGTGCTTCCTTTTTATATATGGTATATGCACAGGTGCTTGTGGCCACAACCTCATTTAGGTAATTGGAAGCCCAATATAAGGATCTTAAAATGAGCGTAAATGTGAAGTTTGCTAATAGTTTATGGAATGATTACAGCACATTTATTGGGCCAGCACCTGTATGCACGAGGATCTTGACACAGACAGATTCTCACATTTGAAGAAAAATAGGAAAACTCATGTCATGAATTAAGTAACTTATCATGCTGTACTAACAAAATTAGACACAGTTTATGGTCACAGAGAACAGTTTACAGCCAAACCAAGAGGTTTACAGCAAATCAATACAAAATGGTTTTATAAACTGGTTGAAAAATCCTTCCAATTTACACATAAACGTCAAACAAGTCATTTCACAAACCCTTGATAACCAGGAAGTAGTTTACTCACACTTGAATAATTTGATCAACTCTGCACTCGCAACACAACGAAAATATTTGCTGCCCTCTGTGATGAGCCCTTGAATCATCTTGAGTTTTGAGGTGGACTTGCCTTAGCTTGTTATTGAAGTCAGCACCCAAAAAAGCACCATGAGGGTGACAAGAGTCCTGGAAGGGATAGGTTCCCCAGACTAGGATGTGAGAAGGCCAGGAGTCAACCTTACTGGCCAAGAGAGACTAAAAGCATCCTCCTTCCCACAGAGTGTGGAAGTGTATGTCATATACACTCGTGTATATGCCTTGTGTGTATGCCACAGTTTTGTGATATGCAGATTTTCCTCCAGGTTTGGGCTCAGGCCAGTAACTTTTCAGTTGCAAAATCTAGAGCCCCTTTTGGGCAGGAAAATCCTCCTTTTTGTCAGGCTTCAAGGACTGCCTTGATGTTTGCTCCCTGCCTTCCTCAGCAGTCTCCCCTGTTGATCAAGTCCTGCTTGCTGGGTTTTCCTCCCAGCTTATCCCCTCATTACAAAAGTCTCTTCCCCCAGGAAAAGCCAGCTGCCCTCCTGGGAGGCACATCCTCTCCCTCCAGGAAATCCTCTGCCCCCTGCAGCAGCCAGGACAGGACAGAGGTGGTGGCTTCCTCACTGCTTGCACAGCTGTCCCTTTCCAGAAGGATCAAAATGTAACGACATACAGCAGACAAAAAAGACATCAAACACTTTGTACTTAAAAAAAAAGTAATCTTTGATGGTTATAAGACTAATGATTATTGTCCTGAAGTTAAGAGAGGAGAAATCTAAGACCAAATCGAAATCAGAAATTATTACACTGAAATCAGTGGAGATATTCCTGACCAGAAGAGTAACCTTCTTTTCTGTCATAGGAGTAAGAAGGATTGCAGATTCTTGTAGATTCTTGCATTGCTTTTTCTTTGCTTATCTCAGGTCTGCTGTATAAGATGGTACCTTATTCTCTACATTATTCATACTCTTATCTACATGGTTACATGTTCAGTCTTTATTCTGTACCTAATTAAGTATATACATTAAGCTTTTCAGTTCATCAGTTTCAGTTTCATCAGGCATTGTACAAACTTCTAAGGCCAATATCCTAATTTTTTTATATTAACATATTTGTCCAGGTGTACTTGGGAAAATGACCTGAATTGGTATACTGGGCATTTTAAAGGTTAAATAGGGTGATGTTTAGAATAGTTTTTTCTGAAACTTCACTGGTTGAAGTATTTATTGCTATATATACTTAGGAAAGATAAATCTCCTGGGAAGCAGAGCATTTGTTGCACTGAGAAAATCCATAGTTACGAGAATTGTATAAAGCCCCATGTAAGGGAGAGAGTGAGAATTAGAGCTCCCCTGTATGTCTAGCTCCCATACAAGCATTATTCTAAAATTCTTTCCATTATTTATTTTACACATCTAGAGCCAAACACACTGATCCACTTGCAGAAGCAGGCACAAATCCACTGTACTAAATGACTGTGGATCTACTTACAACAACAGTGAATTTGGCCCTTACATATACAGTTTTATTTCTCCTCTAAGCTAAAAATACCTTTATATTTCAAGACTACCTTTTATTTGAGTTTACATCCCTTAGGACCAACGCACAGTAAAGCAGCGAACAGGCTGGAGGGGCTTTAGTGAACAGAGAACTCACAAAATGTGATCACAATGTGCTTTACAGCATGAGTAAATCCCAAGGGATCTCCCACATACAATTCCTAAACACTGAGAAGAGTTAAAGCTGTCTGTCTAATCTATGGAAATGTGAGTTTTGAGCACTGATAAATTGGGACTGCCAAGAATAAACTCACTTTAGAATGCCAGTAATTTTTTTCAGAGAAAAAAAAAAAAGGATGATAATATCTTTTTCTGAATTTCATACACAGTAATTACTATGTATCCATTCTTGCTCCCCACGCACCCAAATTGCTTGGAATAAGTTGTCAAAGTAAATTGGCTATTCTTTCAACATTGGTAAATTATTCTCCTAGCTTGATAATTTAGGATACGATAATTTTCATTTAGTTAGTGTCTTTGATAATTTTGGAACAAACTACTAAGCCATTTCTTTTAGAAACATATTAGGCAATTATTATTGTAAGGAGAATTAGTCTATTTATATTTGAGAGGAAAGAATTGATGGTCATATGATAAAGGTGACAAGGAAAGAAACTATGAAGTAAGAGTACTGGGATGTGAAAAATATCAAAGTCATAATACATATCGCCAATATACAAACTTGATTGTATTCTCACTTCTCTGTAAATCAATACTATTTTCTCTGAAACCAGTGTCATTATGCTAGTGGAAAGAAATAAGAATGAGACTAACAGGATGGTGCTATTGAGAGGACAAGGTCTCCTTCTACTGGCCTATCATAAGCTGCTTATTCTTCTTGGCTCATGTGTTTCTGGATTTGCCAGGGGGCTTAGAGGTCACCTTCCAATGCAAAGCCCTGTGCATGGGAACCCCCTGTAGTCACCATAGTCCTCTGATGTATGCCTTACTCACCAAACTCACCAAACTCATGCAAACAGCGAACACATCCTTCCAGTGGAGCCTCGTCTCAATTTGCTATATTGATATATAATTCCTCAGTCTTTAGGAATTACCTTCACAGAAAAGGTAATGCGGCCCTAGATACGCAGTAAAGACTGGACAAATCTCTGTTATTATCAGCTTTCCCACATCATACTCACAGTTTTCTCCAGCCTGACCAATCTTTCCACCTTTCTGCAGAGGAGATCCCAGGCCTATGGAGCATTCTCCGTAGTATCTAGAAATAGTAACAAAGAGAAAGCAGTTATCAAAACTGTAAAGCAGACTCATGAACGCAGGAAGGGTAAAAGAGGGACCAAAATGAAAAAAAAGAAAGGGTGCTGCAGAGGGAAGGATAGCTCATTGTAAGAAAGAACTAACTTAGCAATATAAATAATAAAAAACAAAAACATTTGCATCCTTCAAGGGAATATAATTATTTTTTAAAAAAGAAACGTATTTAACAGTGCAACTGCTCCCCATATGCATCTTGTGTGCAGGTCAGTGAGTTCTTCCTCTGTAAAACAGCTCAGTTTCAGGCCCTAAATATGTTAGAAATAAATCCGTTTGGTGCCTGTGCAATGTATAAGAGACATCACCTCTCTGTATTGGACAAGAATTTAAATAAACAGATGGAATGACTTTAGTATAAAGATTATTTCATACCTTCAGAGTATCAGTAATCCTGAAAGGATTTGTTATTTCAGGTAGAGGTGGCAGTATTATGGAAAGGCTCGTGCCTCTCTGGGTCAGGTTTCTACCACAGTGCCACACTAACAACTCTGGTCAAAAGAGCTCTTCAGTTTGATTCACCACACCATGGCACACCAGGGAGTCTCCAAGAGGTAGTCACCCAGCATGCATATCCAGCATATATACCCAGTATATATATACCGGTGTGTGTATATATATATATATACATACCATGTATGTACTAACTGAGAACATTTGTTATGCTGCCTTAACGCTGCAGCTGCACACAATCAGGTAGGAAATGCACTCGCATCTATTTTCCTGCCTGAGACTGACTTACCAGGCATATATTCTCTTGCCAGTGGCTTTGGCTGAAATTTTTACTAAAACACACCAACACAATACATGAATGAATTTGTTAGTAAAGATTACTGGGTTAACTGCAAGAGCTCAGCAATCACAAAAGAATTTTTTTCTGAAATTAAAAAAAGAACAGGGGAAGGAGGTCTGGTAACAGGAGAGGTGGCTAGACATGCTGAGGATTTAAAAACATGGTACTCCGCTGAAGAGGGAGAAACCAAGTAACTGCTTCACTACTCATGATCTTGCAGAAGTGGAAGACAACATGGCCTTGAAATACAAGCAAAAAATATTTTGGCAAAATAATTTTTGCTTTAAGATTAAAACATGGTCTCTAACTGCATGTACAGGACAGTATACACTTAGTATACACAGCCACACAGATCTTTTTGTGGCCTTTGTTAGGTTTGTAATAATGATACTGAGGCCTTATCTTTGCTTGTAAAGGGAGTACCCATTTACAAGCAAAACCCTCCATTTTGGTTTATTCACTGGGATTAAGATTAAAAGCCTATACAAATATTTTTCTCTGTAAAACCAAAGTAATAATGAAGCAAAAATTACTACAAAGCTGGGAAAAAAATAAAATGATCTTTTTAATACATGCCTTAGCTACTTTTTTTATCAAAATAGTGGTCCTAGTTCTGAAAGTGAATCCAGACACTTTCTCAGAGTTTTGAAAAAAGCGGGGGCAGATGTAAAAATCTCTTGCTGTATTCCTCTGAGCAAGGCCACTTCGACATTTTTCTTAACATAGGAACCAGAGCAGGTTCAACTGATGGTTAAAATAATGACTTCGCTGAAATTAAGCACAAACAGTGCAATTTTGAAAGTGAACGGTGTGCAAGAAACATTGTTCAGCTGAAGCCAGTAACAAAACTTGCTTTGACTTTAGGTGAGCTGGACCTCATGGAAACCATTACTTGAGGAGCTGGTCTATGAATTATTTCATTCAGGCAAGAGAGAAATAGCAGCCTGGGCATTGCCTTCGCTCCCCTCATCACCCCCTGGCTCACCCTGGCGCAGGGAGGCCTCAGGGCCGCAGGGCAGGGGGGCCTCACACAGGCCCCTCTGGAGGAAACTGCCCTGGGACAGCAGGATGGGCATCTGGTGACTGAAAGGCAGCAATTCTGTAGTCTCAGTGATGTAAAGGGCAAAACCATGGAGGGTCACGTAGCTCATCCAGCCCTGGTGCTCGGAGTCCTCCACCACAAGGTGACGGTGAGGCCCTGAAAGAAGGTTGGGCTGTGCTTCCCCCAGCGCGGGGTGGAAGGCACAGGCATGGCCTCCCCTGCCGACCGCGTGACAAACACAATTAAATGCCCTGTCAGGTCCTTCTGCCTTGCAGGGAATAACGATACTGATTACAAAGAAACATCTCAGTATTCCCCTTTATTTCCTCATTTGATTGTAGTAGGAATGACTTTGGTAAAACCGATGCACGGTATCATTTTTGATAAAATACATACTGCCTGTGGAATAATGCTGTCCTGGCTGAGGCTCACTCTTGAAAGCCCTTATCCCTTTATATTTTCCATCTTTTCAAAACTTTTTTTTTTTTTCTGTTTGTCAGTTCAATTGTGTTAGAAGCTTATCCAGACGCCTCTATACTTGGAATAGAAAAAAAAATTACTTTGTTAAGATGTTAGGCAGCACTGAATGTAGTTATCATTATTGTGGCCTTTATATCTACATTACAATTTTGTCACAAGCTCAATGTAATATCTAGAAATTCCCTTAAAATAAAAACTAGTGAGTGTGTTATGAAATTACAGCCAGGACAGATGGCCAGATCCTGTCATTGGAAATAAAAGTAATGTTATAAGTGTATAACTCCATTGGGGAAATTGAGTACCATAATAAAGTAGACTTCCACTTTCTGCAATGAAATTCAATGACTGTTGAGGAGTTTAGGGTTTAGAAAATTGAAAAATGAAACCTTTGGTTTTCCGCTGCTGTTTGATGATGTGTAGCAAGTCCCTTTATGGACTGAGGCTAACATCCAAATAGTAACAAGCTTGCAGTGAATAGAGCCCACAGAGGATCAGCTACTAAATCTTGCAATAAAAGCTGTGTGATTTACAGTAAATTCCAGAGGGCTGACAGCACCACAGCTGAGGGCATAAACACTTCTTTCATGGCTGAAGCTTCAGTCAGCTCTGTCTGCTGTGAAGTACAATCGAGCAGTGAGGCATGCTGCTTACCAGCAATGACTTTGATAAATAACTAGGAAGTCCCACTGTTGGCTTAAAACTAGAAGTTGTTCAGTTGCAATTCTGCATTTGTCCTGCTTTAATGGGTATGGAAGTGGCTTTAGCTGTAATCTGTCAGTGATTGATTAGGCCTTCCTGGATCCCTTCCCCGCTCCGCTTCCAGCTCCCTGCTCTCCACAGTTAAAACAAAATTGGTACATATCTGACTGCCCTCTTATGAGGAAAGTAAACACTCTTAATTCTGCTCAAGTGAGTGCAAGTTAAATGCCTACAACTGATAAATTGTTGACAGACAACACATCTTAACAACAGGGTACCTAAACGTGCAGGTGCTTGAGCAACTTCTGCTTGCCATTTGGTTATGCAAGGGTTTAAAAGTCTAATCAGCGTAATTAACATCTTTTATGCAGGGGTACAAGAGCCCCGTCGTGAGTGGAGCCTCGGTTTCCTAACCACAGAAGTACGGAGTTCCTAGGCTTAACGTGGGATCATTCATTAACATTCTGAGTAAATTGGACATAATGTTAAACACATGCACGAATGCCACAAAGCTAGTCAGAAAAGGAGCACAGCATTACTAGAGGAAGCTTCAATAATGGTTGAAATATTTGGTCAATTATTTTATATTCAGATGCATCTGGGCAAAATACAATATATAAATGATCTGCTCTGATTTGGCAAGGTAGTGGAGTATTTTGCTTGTAGTAAAGGTTCAGATTGGTTCTTTTCCATTGGAAAGGGAAAAAAAAAAAAACAGCAAACCAAAGTAATACTACATCTAGAAAAAGCTATCAGTAATAGAAAGGCAGTGTGAGAAAGTCTCTTTACCGGATACCAATATAAGACATGCAAAAATTCAGCTGACTTACATAAAAACTTCACTGGACGGTGAACGTGATTCTCAATGCATATAGATAAAACGTTATTGTGAGACTGTGGAAGCATAGACCTGACAAGGAGCAGAGAAATTCTTGTATTTCTCTGTGCTGATTTCTCATAGTTTTATAACTGAGTTACTACAAACAAACCAGACTATATAATATGACACAGAGCCGCTCTGCGATACTTAAGAACTGAAAAGGTAAATAGTGGGTATGCATAGCCTTAAATTAGAGCAAACTTGATTCTGCATTCTTGATTCTGCCTCAACTGCCTCTACAATTACTGGGAACAAGGGAAAAGGATTGCATAGACTCACCCTTCCTCTGCAGCAAAATATTTGGCCTTTAATAGAAAGAATGTATTGAATCTGCACTCTTGAGTGACTTCAGATATTTCTACCGTCAGTGTAATTGAGAATTTTATTTATTTGGGTCTTTTAAAAGTCTATTTGGTTACTTCTATAGGCCACCATGTTTATTTTCCAAAGGTCTGTGTAGGGGAGGGCCCTCAGTTTTTGACACAGAGGCATCAGTGCTCACGCAAAATGAACAGAGACTTTTTCTGTTTTACAGTTTGTTCAACATGGAAAAGAGCAGTGACTGGGGAGAGGGTGATCTCATTCTGTAATTTTGGGGGTGTGTTTTGCTGCGTTCACTTGTAATGTATACTGAGTGTATTTCTCAAGTTTTTTATTGGCTCAACCACAAGACTATCAAATAAAGTAATGTCACCAAAAGAAAACACCTTCTAGCAGTATGGTATTACTTGATTTTAACAAAGTAATTTTCAATCCTTTTTTTAGAAGCGATTAAGTATGATTTTTCATTTCTGAAACCGTCCACTTCTCATTGCCTGACCTACATGCATTGAATTGTTCCAAAAGCATTATAAGGGCAATTATTGTTGCCTTGAACTTCTCTCGCTGTGTCAGAGTACAAGAAATAAGACATGGGAGAAGGTAGTGTTTGATTAGCTTGAACATTTGTGAAAAAGGATTTTTACTCCCCTAAGGATTTAGGAAGTAGCCTACCCATAAGTATACAATCAAGGAGAGATTTGCATACCTGAGAAACAGCAGTTCAAGCAGGAGAATGTGAGGTCAATCAGGAGTAACTAGTTAAGAAATTCAATTGGTGGCTATTTTCCCCATGCTTTTTTATACTTGTGATTTAATACCAGTTGATCTGAACTGCCATTAGTAGCTGCTGAGAGAATCAAAAGCTTAGGTCAAATTCACATATTAGACTGTGAAGTACAGTTATACTCCTGTAAGGTAAGTATTCTACATTTCTTTAAAAGGGACAGAGGTCTTTTTTTCCCATTTAGAATGTCAGTCCCATAATAATTGCTTATTATATCTATCAAAGTTCTAGTAACTCTTATAGCATGTTTTTTAGCTATATCGCAAGTGCTTTAAAAGCTAATAAAGTTACAGGAAAGGTGTGAGGATTTTGAGTTGAAATGAATTCTTATAAAATCATTTTAGGATTCTGTCCAGGGGAAGAGGCACTGCAGAGAGGATATGGATCTCTGAAGCTCTGCCCACTGATTCAGCAAGAACTCTCTGGTTTGCAGAATCCAATTTTTCCATGGTTGCAGATTCTAGATTGGACACAGAAAGCTTATTTACATGAAACTGCTCACTCCTTACTTTATGTGCACTGTCACCTCTGTGTCTCTCATCCCGGTTCCGCAAAGCCAATTTTACAAACTTGCGCTGCCAATAATCATGCATATTCAGTTGTTACTGATTAATGCTAAACCCTGAATTTTATTTTAAACCAGGTGGTATACACAATTTGTTCATGTCTTTTCTAGGAATGAAAGTTATACATGTGAAGTGGTTCTTACTGTTTAGTAACCAAGCAAGTTATTTTAAATCCCATCATTCAGAAGAGTAAAGTATAATAGTGTAGCAAACACCATTTAATAGTGACAGGTTTCATTTGGACAGCCACTTAATTGAGATATCTTCCAGGGAAACTGTTTCGTCTACCAACTGTAAATGGCAATGACTACTCCTTAATCAGAACCATTTTAGCATAAATTTCGCTTAATAGGGAAACATTTGCCTGGTGACAAATACTTAAATAGTGTTTAACCAACTGTTAAATAGTTATAAAACTCTAGACTCTCCTTTTTGATTTTAATAGCAAAGTGCCAAATAAAGATTAGAGGGAAAGATACAAGTTGAAATGCTGTAAATATCCCAGCTTTTTCTTTGGTTTCATTTCTTCGTTCTTGTTGAGCAGGGTGTTTTGTCATTGTAAAGGTTTTTCAACTATTTTTAAGACTTCATATCTTAATTGGGACAAATAATCAGGAAGACATAACATCCACATATAATCTAATTAACAGATTTCTGCTGTCAACCAAAATAATAGTAATATGATAACATGTCAGTGCCCTGCCAAAAGGCATCTTGAGACCCCACCACAATCACCCCCAGCAAAAGAAGGCAAAATTCAGTCCTAACACAAATAACCAGAGATCACCTGCTCATCCCAGAAAGTGAACTCCACATACGAAAACACCACCCGGAACAACTCACCTGAATATATTCAATAAACTTACCTAAAATAGCTATGACTGTACTCAAAAAAAGCATTGGTAAAAATGAAAACAACCATTTGAAGTTCACATCAGAAGGACCCTATGTGTTTACTCAGGAAAATATAATGAGTAGAATTGTTTCCTACTAACATATCCCTTAAGGAAGAGAACTTCAACCAACCAGTGTCATCTCTTAGACAGTATGTAAAGATGGCAAAAAGTGTCTTCTGCTATCATTTACTGTTCCAGGAGATATGTCATCAGGCAGTCCCTGAGGAGTATTGCTGCTATTAATAATTATAGCTTAAGGATCCAATCCTATAAAGGACAAAGCACCTCAGTGAGAAGTCAAGAGGCACAAAGAACTATTGAAAGGCTGAGCACCATCCTGGATCAGGCCCTTCAGTACTTGTAGTAAGCACTTGAATCACTCATAGTACAATGAGCAGTCAGTGCAATGCAGTAAATCATAGCACATATTAAAGGTTTTCTTGAATAAATGGTTGCACTAATAATATCCAATTTAATTAGCAAAAAAACATATTGAAACATGTCACAGAAAACATGGCAGGGTAATCTTCCCCATATACAGCAGCTGACGAGTTAACTGTGTATTATGAAGATGGGTGACTATAACCCAAATACAGAGGTATCCATTCCAATAGGCTGCATGACAAGTAGTCTATTGTTTCATTAATTTCTACTTTTAAAAGTTAATTTCTTCACTTTTTAGTATTAGTCATGTATTATGAGAATTAACATAAAGGTGATGATAATGCATGATCTTTATATGCCATCTTATTAAAATGAAGCTATTTTTAATACTTTTAAGAGGCCTATCAGAAAACACAATTTATATCCTCAAAGTATATTTTGTCAGTTTCAAGTATAATTTTTGCATTCATATTCTTTTATGAATTTTAATGGAGACACTTAAATTGTAATTATTCCTCTCAGCTCAAATGCAGGTAACAAATGGAATTCAATCAGTGTTTGCGCATAATGACCATCATTAAGAGAGAAATAATAATGACATTCTCTCTGCATTAAACTTGCAGACTCTTTACACAATGATCTGAATCCCATTATTGATCTCCATGGAGATATGCAATTGTCACCTATTCTGCATAATATCTGAATGTTAAATACATTTGTTTGGAACAAATATTTTAATGAATACAGTCAGTTCCACTTAATTAACTATCTGATAACTGAATATTTTTGCTTAATAATTGAACATGGAACATCAAAATTGTCCTATTTTTAATCAAATGCACTTGAGATTAGACACAGACATTCAATAAAATGTTTGTTAAATGTACATATAGTTTAAAATTGTCCATTAGATTTCTTTAAAGAATAATACATACAGAGATACTGGCAAAGTATTTTGAAATCACTTTTTTTCCTCCTTTGTTTTTCATAAACCTTGTGAAACCTTCAAACTGAAAACATTTCCTTCTGAAACTATCTCGTTCTTTTTATGGAAAGATATCTCACAAATAGATTTGCCGCCAAAAGGTTGATCATGAAGGTCTGAATACTGGCACTGAGTTTCTCTGATGACTTGTGAGAAACAAGCATTGAGTTGTTTCATGAACCAGTTGGCTACAGTTATCTAGATTTTGTATACATACATAAGAAACAAAGAGCTAAGAAAGTGTTTTTTACATCTTTCAGGCCTATCAGTGTTGAAAAAGACAAACACAGTCATTTTTGCTCAGCTCAGAATTCTGAAATAAAAAAAAAGAAAACACCCTTAAATGTAAAACAAAACTGAAGTTCTTGTAACAACTGTAATTTTACATTGGTAAAAATGTCTTACTGATTCTAAATTTAAAAGTTGGGGGTTTTAGCTGTAATAGAGATTGCTGAATCCAACCCTGTCTGAATAAATAAAGCACCTGAAACTAAAGAGTGTAATCCCAATTGACATTAGGAGAACCTACCTCTGGAGGCAGCCATCTTGTTAAAAAGAGCACTTGTGGTGGCACTGGCAATGGGAGAGGCTAGTAAAAGATGCCTTAGAGGAAAGTATGAGAAATCCCATAGTGGATAATTAAAAAATAACTTGGCCATAGGGGAAGTTGCTTCCTTTTCTCAGTAGTTGGCTGATGCCGCGAAACATGAAGAGCTGTATACTTTATTTAAAGAAACAGTGAAACTGTAAATTTTGTCATTATCCATGTAAATGCCTATTTCTTTCTTAGGGTGCTCCTGAGCTTTTGGCCTCAATAATGTCTTATGGCAATGCATACTGCTATATCTCTACATTTTGTAAAAATGCTCATTTACCAGGGGAAAGGACAAAGAGACTGATTTACATTCTCCGTATCTTTCATTATTTTATTTATCATAATCCTTTCTATGCGTCTCCTTTTCAGAGCTCAAGGTTTCAGAATCCTCAGTCTTTCCACATTTCTATTCCTGTTTTGAGGCCACTTAAAGGGATCTGAAAAACCTTGCTTTCAAATCCAAGTCCCAAACTAAACTCCGCATGCATTATATTCCGTGGATGGATGCAGAAAGTGGTCACTTTACTGCAGCTTCATCGATTAGCTTAGGTAAGCGGCCACTGTGTGCCTTAGTGCTTGCTCAACCCCAAACTTCACTGTCAAAATGTTGTAACTTTTTATTTTCAGCCTCCTAGACTAAATCAGTTCACTCTGAAATCAGCAGCAACATTTTTTACTAATATCAAGCAGAGTGGAGCTGGACTAATACTAAGCACTTTTAAAATGCTCAGATGCACTGTGGCTGCAGCACAAGACAGGAGGAACAAACAAGGGAGCTGGAAGAGCTTAATGAAAGCCTGTTTTCTCACCTGACAAGATTCCTGTTTAGTGATGAAGGATCTCTAGAAAGGGACTTCCAGAAACCCTGACGAGTTTGTCTTTCTGCAAGCCCAGTGTAACTGCTTCCAACATAGGTTAAACTGAGGAACATGCTATCTTTTTATTTCAAGCTCAAATTGGATTCCTATCAAAATCAGTCAACATGCACCAGTTTCATGCAGTTAGAATAAGCACTAAAGCAACGATGTTTCTAGTTCATGTTTAAGTTACCCACCCACTCCGCATGTCTTTTAAAGACTAAATGGAATTTCCCTACCAGCTTCTCTTCACATCTCTCACAAAGAAACAGTAGACATCAGCAAAATTAGCAAAGAGAAGAACAAAACCTTTAAAATGAGAATATTTTTGCGGGGAAAACAAATTTTAAAACTCTAAAGCAAGCTTTAAAGGCAATGGGAGAACTAGAAGCAGTGTGCTTGTGTGTTTTATGCTTCCTCCCTCTTTCTCTTTCAAAATGAACAACCAATTAAAGTGAGAGAAATATTTTAGCAAGCACTATATACAGGATACTGGAAGATCAGACATAGAATAAAAGATTGTGAGACACTGGGATAAGTGCAGAGGAAAAATATTAAAAAGCCAAACTTAGAATGCCAATTTGAAAATTATCACTAGTAGAAAAGACATTCATCAGAATATTCTAGCTTCACCCTATGCAGAATAACATTTAATCCACATTACTGAAAACATTGCTCAAGTAGCTGCACAACATACCAACCTACTTGCTAAGGACTATTTAATCAAGATTCGTGTACAGCATCATCTCCAGCCTGGGTGGTACTGGCAGTATTTGTATATCTCTATATTTGATCGCTCCCTTTATATTATACAGAATACATGACATCCCGTGGATGGATGCAGAATGTGTTTACTATACCACAACTTGATCATTATCTTGGGTGAATGGCCAGAGTGAGTCCCAGTATTTGCTCATTATTATGGGGGCTGCATACCAGTAATTGATCACTCTTCCAATACTGTACAAGAGCTCTTAGGGTGCACGGAGGGGGAATACATTCTCTATGTAGATTCTACATTTATTTTGTTTTGGACAGTGAAGTATACAGAGAGTGAATTATAAAATGCTTGTGTCCTCGCTATTGTTCGTTGGGGGAAGGAATTGGTTTTTTGAGAGACAAAAATAAAACAAAGCATCCCAGAAGACTGAGCTATGACATGGTGAAAGAGTAAATGCTTGGGAGAAAGAATGACAATGTTGCTTAAGGAATGCCAGTAATGTAGAAAGAGGTAAAACATATCGATATACGCTTTTTTTAAAAAAAAGACATAAATAGAAAAGAGTATTATTGCTACGAGTAGAAGCATACAGACAAAATGCATAGAACAAACCAAAAAGATTAGGGTGGATGCCAAGATGGTTGGGTAGTAACATTGTCACTACACAACTTACGTCAGAGGCAAAAAACAAGTCTATTAGGTATGCCACTTAAACAGCATATTCCAATTCCTAAGCTCTGCTCAGCATCTCTGATCTTCTCGAGATAAGCCATGGGGTAAATAGTAGTCCCACTGTTGATGACAGTGTTCCAAACAAAAATATATTTACTAAATTGAATTTTGAGTGGAATTGGGAAAAGAGATTGCCACAGGCAATAAGAGGAAGGGTGTAATCCTAGCAGTTTAGCTTGTGTCATTAGATTCAAAAGGTAAACTATAGGATTTTCAATTGACAGTTTTAGAAAAAAGAAAAACACACGGTACAAGAATTATTATTAGTCACAGATAATGCTGTTGTATCTTGCTACTCATTTGCACTAGATCAGGTCCTACCATTTATATAAAAGGGAAAGAAAGAAGCCAAGAAACTTTATTTACTTCACTTGTTGAGTATGTTGTTCTATAGGTGATTTATCCCCATAATTGACTTGGCTATTTTTCAGTCTGTGCATTTATTTGTTCTCAATGTGCAGTGCCAAGTTTGGCTAGGATGCCATCTTTACAGCATTATTTTTTAATGGGTAGCAATCCCAGTATCAGTAATACTGCAATATATTTATAGTCAGAGCAAAACAAGAAGCTAAAGCGTGGGGTGACATTCTGCTTGCACTATTACACCATATCAAGGCAGCAAGCAATGACTAAGAACTTGTCAACACTTCACCGGCTCTTCATTTGTCATAGCTACTATAACAGAATGTAACAAACAAGTCACTTCTTGCCAGGTTAATTTTTTCCAAGGACAGAACTCCTTCATTAGACCTGTAAATATATTGGCCAAAGAAAAGGCCTTACAGATGTGCCATATTGCATAGCCTAGAGGATGTATTGCTGAAAACAGCTAAATAGTGAAATCATTGCACAGTCATCACTTTTCAAGGCCACATGCTTGTAGAGCTGAAATGCGGCTGAGGAGGAGATTCTGTTTTGGACTAACCAAGAGGCTCAGAGAAAACACAACTAGGCACAACTAGAACCTAAAAATTATGGCCATGGTTAAATTATGCACTAAAGTTGGTATTATGGATCCCACATGCAGATTGCAAACACACTGTGAACACACTAAACACAGGACTAAAAAGAGAAGCTCCCTTTTAGCCAGAAGAAAATCATCAGGAAGGTGTGAATTTTGTACCATGTTGTCAGTAATTAACAGAAAGAAAACTTAATGAAATTCGTATTGCTTAGTGTTGAAGCAGGACATAGATTGTAGAACCACAGCTGTAAAAGAAGTTCCATATGTAAGAAGTGAACTTGGAAAGAGACTGGCTTATGAAAGTCAATGCAGAAAGTTTTTGCAAGAGCAAATGCTCAAAATCAGCAATGTACTGTTCCGCAGTCAATGGTGTTTGCCCACTGCTCTTCTTCAAGTGACTGACATGTCGCTGACTGAACTCAGACACTTGTGAGTATGCAGCCGGCAAGCTGAGAGAAAGTCTACAGAAAGAAGGTAGGAAAGAGGGAGTTGTTAGTTTTCTTAGCAATCAGTAAAGATATGTTTATGTTGTCTTTTGCATAGCCATGAGTAGAACTGTTATTCCTAATTTTCAGCGCCTTTCTAACACTTGATTTAGAATTTCAACAAGGACTTTAGCTGCTTATTGCTTGAGTATGCATTTGAGAGCTTTTGTGGTGACAGATGAGTATTGGTGAGGTTGAAAACTAAATGTCAAAGTGAAGCAATTTTTATAAATTGGAAGCTGAAAAAATCCAGAACACAAGCATCCTGTTACTTTCCGCTTGTCCAGTTATCTCACAGAAATGTAACCTAAGAAAATAACTGACCCCTCTGCTGACATAAAGGCTGAGACTACTAAGTCAAAGGGCTGGAAGAACCAGACCTGGACCAAGGTTTGGACACTTATCACTTCAAATGCAAGGCAAGAGCTTAAAACTCAGTTCTGATCCATACCTAACCTACAGCATTACACACAAAAAAAGCTCAGGGTTAAAAACTATGATCACACAGTCTCTACGAGAGGGTCCCAACATGGTAGAGGCATTTAAAAAAAGAGAAAAAAAATAATGAGAAAGGAGCAGCCAAAAGGAAGAGAAATGAAGAACTGCAAATTTAGTTCTACAATTTACTGTAGACATTGTTTACCTACAATGAAATAGATGTGGCCAGGGCAGATACAAAGGAAAAGCTGCCTGCACTGAAGCAAGTGCAGGTTCCTATTTGGCAATATTAGCTTAAGGTTCTTGCTAAAATTTTCATTTACAAGGGAACAGAAGTAAAAGCTCATTAGCTACTCAACCAATGGACACAAACACTTCAAGATGAGGTGAGGTAACTTACTGGGGGGCAGGCATGCTCAGAAAAAGACAATTTAATTTTCTGGAAAATAGCTTCAAATTGCAAAAACGATGCCACAGTGATGTGATATTCTGCTTCCAAATATTACAAAAGCAAGGCAAAAAACCTAAACTCATCAGAAAAGCTATTCCATAGGAATTCTTCACTCAGCTATAATTAATACAACGAAAAATCCTACCTTACCATCAGGTCCTTTTGAAGCACATCCAGGTTCCCTGGCTTGTGTGGATCGTGGAAATGGGGCTCCCTTCTAATCACTCTATCTCTCCAAACCAAAGTTTTGTATTAAAATGGTGAGAGGCCAAAGGCAAAAAGTAGGCAATAAAAGGGGATCAACTCTAAGGACAGGAGCAGAGAAGCTGTGAAACTAACGCAGAAAGCACAGTACGGTGGTAAGTTTGTGAGCCTGCTGCATCTTCATTCTTAACGTATTCAGAAACGGCAAGGTTCAAAGCAGACAGAGAGGAGAAAACCCAAATATCAAAGACATTGTCATTTCCTTCAGACCCAGGCCTCAGAAGGAGTATTAGCAACTTCAAAATGCTTGAGCTCTGCTATGAGATAGTGCTTTATAATTGTATTTCTGCTGATTTTGCCTCTGCTGATTATCTTTCCTGAAACCAAAATCAAATAAAAATGTCTTGAGTGTCTCTTTTCACACCCTCTGCAGAATATTGAGGCCCTCTTGTGAAGGATAAACACCTGTTGAGTCCTTCTCTCTGGGGAGAATTGGCAATGCTTTCTCTTTAGGTGCCAAACTCCCACAAGAGACACAATTGCAGAAATATACCAGTTTTAGTCAGGAGTGCAATTTTGAAGCGCATCAGTTGGTCATCCTCAGTGGCCACATTTTGCGTTTCAAAGTGCAATAGCCATATTTTATTTGACTGACACCAAACCTGATGTGCCCTGCTGGTCCTCAGGCACTGTGCTCCACCTATGAACGAGTGTTCAGTCCTTGTGTCCAGACTAGGGCAAGCACAAAGCAAACACCCTGAAACATACAGGGTGGACACTGAGTCCTCAGTCCAACCTGTTTTGCCTTGTAAGCCTGTCCCTATCACATTGCTTTACTTGCTTATGTAGATGTAGCCAAAGTCTGTTCTTACTACCTATGTCAGCATCCCTTGGATTAACCATGATACGTAATAATTTATTGTAACTCTCTGCTGTACAGAAATTAAAAATGGATATCTCTTACGTGTTACATCCTTATTTGTAGCACAGCAATTATCCAAGTTCTGCAAAGCTGCATCCAGTCTGTTTCTTTCCATTTCATTCCAAACAATGAATGCATTACAGCCTCCCAGAAATGCCACAGAGAGGAAAAATAACCCCAGATTTTTGTAACTTCTCCATTCAGTCATTTAACCAGAAAAAATGAGTGAGTTTCCTCCACTGTCCATTAACATTTCCTGTGAAGTTTTACTTTGAAAGTATATTCGGTCTTTCTGCTGTATGTTCACTCAGCCTGTTCACTTTACTACACAGCATTTGTATCATGTAGCAACAAAATTGGCACTCTTACCTTTAGAGGAATCTATACATAATGTCTATACCTTAAGTGTATATATAACAAAAACAAAGTATTCAAAATGAATGAAGTATTTAAGAATTGCAAAGAATAATTATTATTATTACAAATAATAGAATTCAAACTTTGAGAAACGACTATTTTATCAAACATACAGGAAAAATAATTGCAAAACATTTCAAGTCTGCTTATATTTTGACATAAGTAATTGTCTTGCTTCATTAAGATTTAAGCTGTTTATCAACAATGTGAGTTAATAAACTGAGTTAGAACTAGTATGTTTAACTAGTTAAAGTAGTAAGTTTTAAACCTGGAAAGGATGACAGTAACTGGAAGCCCATTCTAATGATTTAAAGGACAGATGAACCCTCTCCAGCTCTACACTTCTGTCCCATAGAAGTCCCTGACACATATTTTTCCAGTCAGATTTCTTCACATGGGTGTAGAGGAAGTGGTAAAAGACAGAGAACCACCAGCAATTGACTAACCCACATGAAAATCCAAAAGGAGACAGTAGTGGAAGCCAGCATCAATTCATACAACTTTCTGTTCATACTGCTAACCTTCAAGGCAAGGTATTTCCTTCAGAATTGCTTTTCCAGAGCTTCACCCCAACAACAGTTATACTGAGGGATAAACTAAATCAACATTGCTTGTCATTCAACTTAGGCTACATTATAGATACGTACATTCATCTCAGAAATAGTGCAAAGCAAAAGTTTATACCCTAGTTTAACTTGCAATAACTTCTTTATATACCTAACTGTAGATATATTGAAAATGAGACATAGATGGTTCTTCTATTTGTTTAGCATTTCCAAACCTGAACAAAGACAATTCTGGACAAAGAAGAGCTATTGAGGTCAACAGATCCTACTTTACTAGTCAATAGCCTGAAAAATAGAAGTTACAAATCTGATGATAAAGGTTGTCTCACGAGTTAATTTTTCTGAAAATAAATCAAATTATCAAGTTCCCCAAAGACATCACAAACCTACAGTTTAAGATCCAGAAGTCAGTTTTCAAGCTATTCATAGGTGAGTGCAAGTTCCCACAATATTTTTCTGGCTGAGATGGTTCTAACATTTGGTGGTCACATAGTTAAGTTACCTTGTCTGGTTACTTTATTCTTATATTAATTAAATATATATATATTTAACACCTCCTATAATAGGTCTTTACAAGTACAATTTAAAAGATGAGCCTGTTTAACATTTCAGCAGTTTTGTAAATACTGGCATTCTTTTTGAAATCTAAGTTCCATTGTCAATAAATTTTATCTTGATTCATTTGACATTTTATTCCATGAGGCACTAGAATGTATTTATGACCATCAAACATGAACAAATAAAAGCTCAGTTGATGATTTATGCATCAAAAAGAGAAGCAGATAATGTTGTTCATGGGAATATACGGAACAGATGATTGCAAGAAATGATAGCTGTGATCTTTGGACAACAGAAGCTCAGATTTTCAAGTAAAGGTACCAACATTCATTAGACCAGCAGTCCTAGCTTCAGGAAAGCCCTCTGCCTATTCTGAGGGGAAACAGTACGTTTAGAGTAGGACTCAACACTAGTCCTCATGATAGCCAGATTTTTATGGAGTAGAGTCTGAAAGACCTCCACGATCAGAACACGGCAACTCATCTGCACTGTCTTACATAGAGTTTAAAGCAGGATGCTTTTGAAGGGCATTTAAAGATTTAAACTTTGCCAGCTACGTTGGTCATTGATCATATATCTGTGATACACATTTTTGGCACAAACATACAACTTGTAAAATCTCTTAAAAAATGACTTTTTTAATGCAAGATAGATATGTGTGACCCAGTGTTAATTATCGATGTCAGTAATATTTCTGGTTCACAATGGGGATCATGTCATTGACATCATAACAGGAGACAGCCAACAATTCTTTGATTCCAGTTATTTATTTATTTAGAGGGGTTTGCATATACATCCCACCGGTGATAGAGAAATGACCCAGTAACCTCTGGTTCCTGAATCCATGAATTGTGTAAAGTTGCAGAATAAGCAGAGACTGTAAAACCATTTCATTCATGGTTAGTATTACTCACATGTGGTGATATTAATGTGGCCATTCCCTTATCCTGGTAGAGCACACAAAGGCTGTGTAGCAGATATGCCAATGGATCACAGAAGAGGCTGGATATTTCACAGTTTGCATATTTTAGTTGACATTTAGGCAGCGGTTTAAAATCCCTTCTGTGGCATGACACGTCTGTGAACTAAATGAGTTTGGCATAGTTTGGACTTTTTTATGGTCTGCATAATTCATTATAGCTTCTTAAAGCTGTATAAGTATATAGCTCAAACCATGTTACTGGAGTCTTTCCCCTAACGTTCCTTCTTTGGCATGTTCTCTGACACTGATGTTTAAGACTAATTCACAGCTGTCTGTCATAAAGATGCAAATTCAATGCTCAGGGAAATTTAGGGACTTTTAACAGCTCCCTAGCTCTCAGAGAGGGGCAGAAGCAAAGGTAGGTATGGGAGTGTTATAAAAATGTGGGATGTTTCAGAAAACTACACGATAGATGTAATCTAGTGAATTAATTTCTAATGTGCAGCCTGGATTTCCTCTTTCTGTCCTCAGAACATGGCTACTTGTCCCTCAGAGAAGAGAATTAGCTCCAGAGCTACTGAAAAAAAATGTAAAATGACAAGATGAGAAGAGTAAGCAATTGCTTTCTTGGTGCATGAGTAGTCATTTTTAAAATCAAATATTTTAACCAATCTCTTTCACTATTCACAGAGCTTTAAAAAAAGCTGTGCACATTTCAATATACAAATAACATGTTCAGACCATCAAACCTCAAATTGAAAAGATTCATCATCTTTCTCTATAAGGTATACTATGGAGGCTTATTAATCCCTTTTGGAAAGATATCTCCATTTGAAGGCAGAAAGTTTTCTTATTCTGCTAATTAAAAAACAGAGGACCAAACAAACCCAAAGGTCCAAAATCACAGAATCTGATAATAAAATTTTAATCTCTTACATCTTCAAATTATGCACATATTTTTACTCCAAGTTAAACCAAACAGAAATCTGATTTTTGTAGTTCTATGTAAAAAGCCTATGATACTTCAACTCTGAGAAACTTAAAAGCACAAACAGCTTTACTAAGATAATATTGCAGCCTTGTAAACCTACTGTAAGTGACAGATCAACGTTTTCAAGCAGGGACAAAGTGAATCCATTAGATGAAATACTGCCATCATTACCTATTTTTAGCAGTAATAATAAATACAGTCATTATGATGATGAATAACTAATGAAATGGCAGGCCCAGGAAACAGCGTTGCAAAGCTTTCAAGAAATTAGAGTCAGATCCTGGAATTGTAGGTATTACCAGCCCATGTCTTATTTACCTACTGACTTCAGTAGGACTTTTCCAACACTATACATCCTAAAGCTCAAAGTAAAAAAAAAAGGTAACAAGATAGAAGAGAAAAACACATTACAGGAGACATCACACCTTGTTATAATCCAACATTTAGAACAATTTGTGCTAAGAAGAATTGCCACAGACCCTACTGTTTTACTATTACACAGGACCAAGATATGTTCCATAATTAAAACCACTTTAAATAATGCTTTGATAGAGGAGAGCCTTACACCATCCACTCTCCCCAGGACTTGTTAAATTCTATTTATATTTCTAATCAGGCATTAGGTAGATATAATAAAATTTGATAAATGGGACATACTTTGCACTGATTAAATGATCAACAAAATGGCATTACTATGCTTTCATTTACAACGTCAGCACAGTAACCAAAAGCATTTAAAATATTATCTTATCCCTACCCCAAAAAATATTTTAAACATTTCCAAATTTTGAGGAATTTTTCAAGTCACTATCCAGAAACAGACTAGTCTGGAGACACAGTGCAAATCTGGGAACCTTTTGAGACCCAACCTTCCACCTGTTTTGTGGTTTTTAGCTTTCTATTTTTCTTCAGATGCAAACATGCCTTAATATCTGAAAGTTATCAGGATGTTAGCATCAAAAATAGATGCTTGATTTTTTAGAACAGATGAAGTACAACATCAATAAAAATCACATAAAAGTCTTCACAATATGTTTGTCTTTAACCTCAGATTTTATAAATTACCTATTTTCTACAGATCTGCTTCCAAATATTTTTTCAACAGGAGGCTTTTCATTCTATAATCAGGTTTAAAGTTGATTCCCAGTTTTAGGACCATTCAGTTTCTTCTGACTTTGTTTGAACCGGAAGCTTTAGCTATATTTACTGGTTCTCTCACCTTATGAATGCATACAATAACAGCTTAACATACATCAGATAATGAAATGGTAAAGATGGTCTGATTATATTACTGAACATATAAGGGGGTTGTTTTAATTTAAATATTTATGAAAAAAATATTTTTAAATTTGGATAACACTACATAAATATTTTCTGTCTACATTTCAGGAAAATGCAATTCATTTTGAGAAACAAACCAACATAATATTTAGAATTTGTAAAGATACAAGGTTTTTTATGTCATTATTTATGGGTTAATATATAACGGTTCTATTAATTTTTTGTTTACGGCAGCTATCTAGCCCTTAAATAAAAATGCTTTGAGTAGCATATATTTCAATACGTTAACATGAAGTATGAATGAATGTTGTCTTGGAGCTAATGCCATTATCTAATATACTATATACATTTAGCAAGTTTCAATGATGTCACTGTCTTTTCCCCAACATTAATATTAATGTTAATCTGAATGGCTTCTCTCCAAACTTAATTTACTTTTAAAAAATCCTACAGCATATGTACCGTCAAGTCCTAATCATGTAAACATTAATACTCTCAAATTTATTTGCCTTTTGCACTTAGGCAATGCTCAGATTGGTGGGAAGGTGGGTAAATCTGGCCATCTCCCAAGATGTGACATTTTCTTTAGTCAGTTAAATGGAATACAGATGCCTTCATCTTACTCTAAAATCAAGGTCAAGCAGATTAACAGAGTAATATGACACCCTTATGCTATGAAGGTCTGTATTTTCTGGCCCAAACAGAATATTAAAGACATTTTGTACTGCGCAGCTAGTAGAAAGGCACTCAGAAAATTGTTATAGCAAATGGTGAGAAGATCCCATGACTATGGAAGATCTTGTAATGATGGGTGGACTCTCAATAGAATGTCAAGGAGAAAAATAACATCATTAAGGCTCCCCTCATTTTAACGACACAGTGTTTTAACTTCTTGGACCTTCTTAGGCCTCTGAAGAGCCTTAAATGGAGACTTGGGACCAGGCAGCCTCAGAATAGACCAGTTTACCAGCCTCCTTGCTCTGTGCTGCATTGCATTACACACTCCACATCTAGCACAGGATCTAATTCAACATATAAGAAAATTATATAGAGCTAGGTGGCATGTATGTTCCACAAGCAATAAAATGTTAATAGGGCAATCAAAAAAAAAAAGTATTTTAGCATATTTTGCTTTTAATAGCTTCATAAGTATGAAAATATAGTCCAAGAATTTATATCAGAGTAGTAGCAAAATAACGATGCATTTTGCTCAACTTATAGTTAGATAAGACAAATACATCTAGACATTGCATTAGTCTTGTCCATGCATAAGGGAAGCATTATGTGTTCTGAGGGGACATTGAATGAAGCAATCCCAAATTGCTAAATAGCTTTCAAAGAAGCAGTTGTTTTGTTCCTTTAAAGTGTGGAGATATCTTGAAGAATGTCACAAAGACAGAAACAAGGACTAATATAAATCACAATGAAAATGGATTGAGAGAGAAAATATTTAAAAGGACAGAATAGAGGGTTCCTATTTGAGTGATTAGTTAGGATTTGCAATCTTTTTCGTTATTTATGTAATAGTTTTCATATTCTTGAATGATAGCCATCTGAGACTGGTTGAGATTATTAGCCCCCTTTTCACTTGCTACTTCATCTACACTCAATGTAAATCTTGAGGTGAAAATGCCATGGTATCCACAGGGTTAAAATCAATGATTTATATTCCCCTTTTTTCTTCCCATGGATTATGTCTTCCCAGAGGTGAAGTTTCTCAGAAAGATTCTAATTTGGGACTACAGAAGCTTTGTCCCAAGCATGCACAATCTTTTATATCCTAAACTCATATTGTATTGGGTAGAATGAAATCAATTGGATGTGTAAATTCCTTAAATAATAGCAAATGGAGCAAATTGAATTTCAAAGGGGAAAAAACGGTGAACCTGAAAAGAAGTGGTACGAAGGTCATCAGCAGAATTAACAAAAAAGTCTGGCAAAGTTACAGTTAGGCAGTCAGTAATACTCTATTGATCAGACTTTCTCAATCAATGATGCTGTGCCTAGATTATTGATGCAAAGGTATTAAGCAAAATTTTATTTCAGCTAACTTGTTGGCTCAGATGTCAACTGAAAGTCATTTCCCCAGTCAATCAAAGGTACGATAAATCTGAGCTGAGTTAGTTCTTCAACACCTATGTTTGTATCCTACTTTCCAAGTATATAACGAGCTTTGAAATGGCAACATTTAAAAGAGTGTTTTAAGCAGGAAGTGCAAAGATACAGCATTTCCATAAAAACACAGAGAACCAAAGCACAAACTAAGCAGGAAATTGAAAGAAAGAGATGCTTCATATAACAAGGGAAATAATATATAACAAGGGGGATGCACTAGAAAATTTCAAAATCTAAATCTGTATCTACAGCTGGTCTATATAAAAAAAATACCATTCCCTCTTAATCTTGACTTGTTCATGCCAGAAAGTCCTCCACTCACAAAATGGTCTCTTCTATAGGAAGAATGAGAGCAAAGCAGGTGGTTACTGCAGAATAAAGGAAAGCCCTTCAGAGGCACTGGAAGTCTGGACAGAGCCCATCCATCCTGTGACTGGCTTTTTTGTTGCTGGTAGGCTTCCCCAAAAGCTGGCATTTAGGTTTACTGAAACTTGGTCTACAGTGTGGAAAGGGAAGGAATACATAGCCTAGAAGAATGCACACATGAGTTCATGTAAATGAACACACTCATCACTAAAATGTATTCTCACAAGGTATGTTCATCATAGCAATGCCAAAATTCAATGACATATGTGTGAGATTTGCATTTCACAGAAGTTTCTTAGTTTATGATCTTGTACACAGCGTGATCCTGAATATGAGCTACTCACTCAAAAAAACCCCCAATTATATATCACTGGGAGAACCAGGAAGAAAGAACGGTGCACTTGCAAACATAGTTGCATCATTTGACTTATCTCTCAGCCACAATCTACAAAACCATAAGCTATAGTAAACTAAAAAGAGTACTAAGAAAGTGTGTGTGTTTTTGCAGGGTTTGTTAGCTTATGAAAGATGTAATTGACTTCAATGACATTAAACCAAATTCAATGTAATACAAGGATCAAAAGAGCTCTTTTATCAAAGAAAATACAACAAAGTTTTATTTTAGACTCTTTTTTTCTTTCATTATCAAAGGGAACAGACTTACAGAATATAAATTATATTGGACAGAATTCAGAAATCCTGAATTCTGAAGAAAAATGTACATCCTAAAAAGTAAAATTTGCTTATGAAGGGAAAAAAGATAAAAGGCTTTAAGAAATTTTTAAATAAAGAAAATTGAAAAAATATAAGAAAAAGATACTTGACAAACCATTTGATAATATTTTCTGTCAACTGAAATGTGATACATTTCTGTGAGTTCTCTAAGAACTCTATCTTGCATGGTGAATTCCTAAAGAGCTTTTTAGAAAGAAAATGTATTTGCATGCATTGAAACTAATTCATGAGGACCTACTTTGATCCTGCTTTATTTGCAATGCTATTCTTCCCTTCTCTCCCATCAACTTACATTTAACTAGGATCTGGGAGCAAAAATTTAGCTACAACCATTTAAAAATTACATCAGCAATCAAAAATGTGTTGTAAATAAATTTAAATTTAATTTAATTCTTTAGGGGGAAAATCCTCGATCTTGAATTAATTACTTCTATGTTTTCAAGTTGTTTTAAATTAAAAATAAACAAAAGAAAAGACTGAAAATGCTTCAGTTTTCAGAACTAATTTTTCGAGAAAAAATCAAAACCATATCAATGTCAATTCTGTAACCATAACTTGAGCATGGCCTTAAAGTGGAGTATTCATATATAAAGATATCTACATAGGTCATATCTGATTCAGATGCTTGCAGTAGATGTCTTTTTCCTATCTGGTTATTTGATCACATTAACCTCCCTTATAAATCTGTCCACCAACTCCTACTTCATTACATTCAGTTGTCAGTCTTAAGTACCTTGCCTTTATTTCTAAGAGCTTCTGTGATCTACCCACATTCCTCCATTTCTTTTTTTTCTGTAGAAATACAGGCTTCCTCTCATCAGCCCATTATATAAATCTACCCTTCTAAGGTCTTCATTGTACAATACCTGCCACAACGGTCTGTGATCAAGCTATCAGGTATAATGATAATGCAAATAACAGCAGCATATACAGACTATTTTTGCATAGAACTACACTTTGTTTGGCCTTCATGTGTGGTTAGCCAAGTAGATTCTGTGTTAATAAGTTGATTCCACATTTGATGATACATGAGTAGTTACTATTCCCTAATCCTGGATCCAAAGAAAACGCAATTGGATAGTCAGAAGCAGTGAAATATCCAGTAAGGACCTCATCAAGATTATAAATTACAATCCTAAAGGTCCAATTATTACTTTTATCATTTCCAATTGCCTCCCAGCCAGTATGACCAATACTTTGATTTTTCAAAATTTTAAAGTTCTTATTCCCTATGGTTCTTGTCCTCTACCCTCTTCTGTGCTCCTGCTGCTTCTGGAACAAAATTTTAAGACTCATCATGGCAATTGGATATCCATTTTTTTTTTTCTCATATTTTAAAATTATTGTCTTAAATCTGTTTCTGCTGTCTTCCTATTTTCATCATCTTCTTCAACTGTGACAAATGTTAATTTGTCTATTATAAGGTCTGTTTCACTCTCTCTTCTTTGGATTACTGGTTCTTTTCCTCATTCCCACTCCTAGTTTTTCAGTAAATGTTCTCCCTCCACTCTTTTGTTGGGTCACTGAAAGTTACATTGACTAGCCACGAAGAACAACCTTCCTCCAAAGATTTTTTTTTATGTTTTGCGTCTTGGCCTTCATAAGTCTGACAAATGTCTCACAAGAGAAAAGCAGTCTTGTTTTTTTTTTTTATTTTTCTTAAGTAATAGTTAGAAAACTGATTCTGTACTGATCAAAACACAAGCAAGCACGTTTTTGTATGCTTAAGCAGTATTTAAGCAGTGACAGCTTCTATGCCACTGCTACTAGTAGCCTTTTTCCAGTGGTAATTACATTGTTGGTATGTTTTTTCACCCTTACACAGTTGTAAATTTGGAGTAACTTCAGTGAAGCATAGAATGAGAATTGGGGGAAAAAAAAGAAATCTGTGTAGTGTATCTGTTTGCGATTAACCATCATGTTTCCACATGTTGTATTCCTGCTTGAATTCAAGCAGTCTTTGGAAACCTGATCAACACTGTAATTATGGCCTTCTTGAATCAAGTCAGTCAAATAATGTCAAAAACAATTATTTTCTTTTCCAAAGGGCACAGCAAGCTTGGGAATACACAAGAGAAAATGCAGATCTCAACATGTTAACAGTTTATGAACCAATCTCAGGGTATTCATTCCCTGATTCTTGTTGAATTGGCAATGATGGGACTTGAAATTTATTGATGCATTTATTTTCATTAGAGTAATTGTTAGCCTTTTTTTAATAAAGGAGCCACACTTCTATAACATGAAACTTTGCTATAGATCACCTTTCTAATTTGATCCAATACCTGGAAGAGATGTTAAGAATAAGGAGAAATGGGTTGTATTATTAAAATATTGCAGTTGGAAATGCAAATACAATGAAAATAAGAATATCAGCAAATGCAGCTAATTTTCAGAGGCGTTGAATTTTATCGGATTTTAAAGTTTTTGGTATTTTAAAAAAATCAGAAAATCCATGGAATTTGAGCTAAAAGTTACTGTCCAGAAAATGAAACCTGTTTATTTCCATGTGCCTGGGATCAGGCCTCTCACTCACGTGCCAGATGTCAGACAACTAAGTTTGGGTACTTTGTGCCAAGTGCATTTTGTTTCATTTTCAATCTGGAGCAAGATTTTCTGCAGAAGTTAATAGTTTTTAACCTGTTCAAGACTTGTAGAAATGAACCCAAAATAAATCAGTATGCTAAATATTTGTTTAACAAATATGGCATAGTTTACAAAAGTCTCCAGAGATTAAGTATTTCTTTATATAGTTCACAAAGTTAAACACATAAAAATTTGTTAATGCAATATTTTCATCAAGTACATATTCACATACTTTTCCAGTGGAAAATTCTTAGGTATTCTGAAGAAAATTTTCATGCGAACTTGTATTTTTAAAATTCCTTTTTGCAAAATCATCGACAGTCTTGATAAAGGAACTACTGGAAACTCCTGAATCTAGCATTCTGAAAGCAGAAGCTTTCAGATAAAATAGTGCCTACAGAATACTGAGGGTATACATATACAGTGACAGGATAAATAACATTTTATGGTTTTAGGTTTTTAATAGAATCTGCAGCCTATTTTTAATTCAGATTATGATTTATCAAACAAATTGCTATAACAAATGCTGTTGAGATGATGATTAACAAGAAGAAAAATCAAAACAGTACTTTCTGTTAGACATTTGATTCTTTTCATATATAATAAAGTCTTTTGAGAAAAGGAGGGTACTGTTAAATGTTGCCATATTTTTCAATACGTATAAAAAGGGAGGGAAGTGATCTGCTGCTATTTGATTGTTTGAACTTTCTCATTGACGAGAAAGGGAAGAAATACAAATTTAGGTTACAAAATTAATGGTTTTTATTCTCACCTTTAAGGCCCATCACAGATCTACATTTTACCTCTCTTTTGTCTCTTAATGCGTCATCTTTGCCTTATTTGAAAATCAAACTGATCCTGTTTGCTTTTCCCCAAACTATCTTTATTCCTGCTTTCATGACATCTCACTTAGGTGAAACACTTTCATTTAAAACCAACAAAAGTGTCTTGACATCACTCAAGAAATGATATCTTAATGCTTCCTACAAGATATTAGCTCATTAGGAGACAAGATGAGAAGAAGTAAATGGAGTTTATTTTAAAAATCGAATGCAATATTTGTATGAATGTGAATACAGATATTTACTCTCAGACAAGAGTGCAGTAAATCTCAAAATATGAATGTATGGGTTTCACAGTATAAGTTTTCACATATAAGTATGAATATATATGCCTGTATACACAGACATATATTTCAGTGATTTTCTGTTCTATTACGCTACCACCTCTAGAGATAGCTTGTCCTCTTAGTCTGTAAACTCTTTGGAATAGAGAATATCTCCTTATATGCTTATGCATTTCTCTGGGCAATTAGACCATGACCCTTTACAGAGATCACTGAGCATCACTACAATCACAAAAAGTATTTTTTTTTATGTGTTTTTGCCTTAAATCACTCATCTGTTTCCAGGAATTTATATGTATTTTAGTTTCATTATACACATAAAATGGGATATAAAAATTTTAAAAGATTTATGTACCACACATTTGTACATACGATTCTACCAGCACAGAAACATTGCTGTCTCTGATACATCTACATACATACATGATACAGGGGCATTATTGTACCTATAAGGTCAAATATTCAAGCTTTTTTGCCATGAAAACTGTTGCTTTTAGAGCCAACTGTGATAAAAGCATTTGTTTTCCTTGAGAAGTTCGGCAAAAGGAAAAATCAACATATGAAATTTTGTGGATTCTAGAGATAGAGTGAAAGACTTGGTAGCATCGTATGGCAACCATATGGATCTCATTAAAGCCACCCTCTGACAGACTTCTGCAATCATGCTCTACCCATTTAAACTCCTTTATGCAAGATAAATATCTTATTCTATTACAGAAAGTGCTGCTCTGAAAGTTTGGTGACAATAATACTGAAGACCAAAATAACATTATATGGTACACTACCAGTGAAATGTAAATGGTAAGTAATAGAACCTATGATTAAATACTCGCTTAACTACCTAATTACTTGATTAGCGTTTTGACATGGTTTTTAGCCTGTAACTTTTGTAAAGAAATAGCTATGCATTTGCGATTCTGCAGGAATCTTATAGCAAAGTCACAGATAGAAGTATCTGCGGCTGCCTCTTAGCCTATATTCAGACTGCCATTTCCTAAGAAAAATTTAGGACAATTTCATTATTTCTTTTTCAGTTTAATTACTAACGATGAATGGTCGAAGTAATCACAACTGTTAACTGACGTTGATGTATACCACTGTCATTTAAAAAAGACTTCTGTATTATTGACCAGGAGATCACATTGATTCGTAAACATAAGGTCAGTTTATCTGCGTACTATGAAGCATTGCAAAATGTGATATGAACGATAATATTTGTTTAGTGAACAACAACATATAAAATATGAAAAGAAAATATTCTGCCCATTCATTTAAGAGTACCTGTATATTATAACAATTGTGGACTGACCACCTTGATGTACACTATTTTTTCCTATTGTCACACCAGCAAAGAAAATCTAGCCTTCTGGGAAAGACTGGAGACTGAGTGCACTCTTGGGACATGATTTGCAGAAAAAAAGAAGCCAGGTGTCCATGTTTAAGACATTAACACTTTTTCTAAAGAGTCACAGAGTATCTCCACTGCAAGTTTTCATTGAGTTAATCTCAAGGTAAGAAGAATTTGTTCTAGGTCACTGATAAGTGGGCATAAACATCATCACAAAAAAATCTACTCGGAATTCATGCAAATGAAAGAAAGGAAGAAAGTAACATGCTAAGAAAGAGCCTTCTGAACTGTGCAGTATTATTCAGACAGTATTTTAATTTTTGTTAGAAGCTTTATGGTTAAAGTGCACTCTGATATTAAAAATGCATAACAATAAAACATAAAACCATTTCCTTATTGCTGGCATTTATGCAAAACCACTTACAACCATTCAAAATATTAATATGCTTTCTTACCTAGCAATTAATGCCACACTATGGATTCAGTACTGCCCGCACCAGAAGACAGCATCGCCGCACTGCACAGTGACCCACTGTACTTAATTACACAACAAAGTTCTCGACTTTAAATCACAAAAACGAAAAGTCAGGATTAGGTTTCACTGTAAAATCACATCAAAATACATAAACAATTTCAAATGTACATACTGTGTACACTAGAGAGCAATTTGGAGAGTCAGAGATATGTTTCTTGAAATTGCGGCATGCCAATTTTTACTACTCATTTTTACTAAGTAGATTATTAGTAGAAAAAATGTTATGCATGTTTTTAAAAAAGGACACAGTAAGCATGTGCTCTCAATTGTCTGTAAAGAGAAATATGTGTGTATTGTTTTCATTTCCCCATGTAGTACTTTACTGACCTTTAGGCCTCAGTCCCTCATTTGACTTGCACAGAGATAGTTTCTTAGGAATATCAGTGAACAATTACGCTGTCAAAGAATAAGCGAATTAATAGAGTAAGTGGCTTCCTATTTAAGTTTTTACACAAAATGGAATCCAAAATTAGTCTTGGCTTTATTACCAAGCATGCCCATGAGAACAGTTATATGTAGCATACAAGCCCAGATTCCTCTGAGTTAAATTAAAATTTAACTGTGTTTTTTTCTAGCAGCAACCCAAAGCTTCAGTATCATAGTAGAGTCATGGAATTTAGACATCATTTGTTATCTTGCAAAACAACAGGGTGTTGTCCTTAAGTGTCAGAGTTTTACTAATTTTTTTTTGAGCAAATTTCAACTGTTTGAGTGTAAGTAAACTGGAGAAACTTTTGTCTTTATTTTAACAATGGTTTCAGTTATGACTTACTGCCAAATTTGGACTCCAGATCCATGCGCACAGATGTAACTAAAGTTGACTGAATTCAAGGGTGGAATCTTGACCATAATTTTTCATAGCATGAACGTAGTTTTTCAAACATATTCTTTGCAGTTTCAGAAGACCCAACCAATCCACTGGTTTAGTCATTCTACCTGACGTTTCTGTTGTCTTCTGTGTACTAAACTCCAGCCCATGATTTAGAAGATATATCACGTTGTACCCCATAGGAAACTTCTTAATTGACACGTCTTCTACTCTGTTCAAAGACAACTGGAAAATAAAGCCTCTTTAAACCTGTTCACTTGAATTGTTTGATCCCACACTTTACAAGGTAAAATCTATCTTAACTCAAGCATTTCAACAGACTCAGTTCCAATGAAAGAATGGAATTCGGACTCCATGGATGAATGACTGAGATCCACATGGAACAGGACAAGAACAAGAGATCCAGACTCATTCTATAAACATGACAAGCAATTTAAAACAGTTTTCTTAAGCAGCTTTGATTACTTTCTTTAGCATCTGATGGGTACGGCCACATTGACAAAGATCCATTTCCAATACAGTGCTTTGAATTAATTTGTTTTAATATGTCTTGAGACTAGCCAGAAATATATCCAAGTTTTACTACCAGTCAGACTTCCTCTTCTTAAATTGTGATAAAAAATAGCCTAGCCATTGGAGGCTCAGTTACGTAGAGGTGAATATTAAAAGAATGAAATTAAGTATTACCTATTATTCCAGTTTTGTCAGTTGTGACCCATCTCAATGTGACCCTTTTGTTCTAAGAAAGAATTTTGGAATGAGGGAGGTAAATCCTGAAATAACCTTGAAATCTACTTAATGCAATGTGGCAGAAGTATATTTTGTTGATTTCTTATACTCATTGTTACTATTTTCAGTTCAAGAAACTGGTTCTAAAAGATGCAAAATCCTAGCTGGTGAAGGAATGCTTTTGGTTTGGCAATGTTGTACTGTATTTGCTCATGGATTGGTCAAACATTTATTTAATATTTGACTCAGTAAGCACACTCAGAAGTTCCAGATGCAGTATACAGCCTCTAGCCTGGAAGACTTTGTGCTTATGCCCAGGGATATATTTTGTTTTTAACTGTCCAGAGATATTTCCATTATGTTTGTTAGAATTTAGTATGAATTTTTGTTTTATCCCACTGATACATACATGCTCTGAATTCAACGTTACAAAGCATTATTCTCACGCACTATAGCATCTTATTCCCTAGTCCACACTCATTTTTCGAATAGTTTGGCAGTTTACTCTTGTTATTTTTGTACTAGATGTATGTCTAATGTCTATAATTCTATGATATTAATAAATAAATTACGAAGAACTACTAGTCACTTCATACAGTATAAAATTACTACTGATAGTAAATTACTATGACTATTATCATTTTTATATTTACTGATTCCTGAAGTAGCTGCTGATTCTAGCACTGTCCGTCCCTGCAGTGGTGCTACAGGTGCTTCAGCAGCAACCAAATGATTTTCATGTCTTTCTGTAAATAACCTTGCCTGCAGAGATCCTGGAATTACTGTTTGAAGACCCCAAAGCAAACAATTATTCTCAAGAGACAGTTCTGATATAGGATATAATGTTTCAACAGAACCCCTGACAAATAGCTGATGTGAAATAAAGCACGCTTTTTGGGGAAAAAAAATATGCTTTTTCTCCTTGTGCATTTGCCATACTATAAAATTTAAAGTTAGAAATGAGGGATTCCAAAATACAACTGTTTTATTTTGCTGCCTGATCTTAAAAAAAATACATTGATGATGATGATGACAATAATATTAAGAAAAATCTTATTATAATATCTGCCACCAAAAGCTTCCTAACCTGCTCTTCAGAGCATGTGTATGCCTGAAAATGAGATCAGAACTGCAAAGTTTTTGGGGACCTCAAAAGTCTCACCTGGAGAACTGTGAATTACCTAAAATGTGTTGGTCCCAAGCATGTACTTGAATTAATGCTAGCTTCAGGGCTTTGGACTTGCTGCTTTCCATCTGCCTTTTGTCTGCTTCTGAGAAGCCTGTCTCAATGGGAGGAGGAGGAAGAACATGGGAGAAGTGCAAGTTTATCTGTGGGACTGTTACTTGATTGAAAATGTTCTGGGGATGATCAAGTCTTTGAGCATTTAAAATTAAAGTCTCAAACCACTGATTAAAAACCTCAGGTCTATAAGTCTGTAGTTTTTCTCCTCTGTAGTTCCAAAAAATCTCTAAAAAACCCAATTTATTTCTGTAACTAATAAAATTAAAAGTAGCATAAATAGCAAATACAAATGTACTTAATAAAGAATTCAAACATCTACTATCTGAGTGATGTAGATGCCCAGTCCCAAATTAAATCATAATGAGGTCTACTTTAGGAAAAAAACAAAGTGAGTGTATAACACATATATGTGGAGAAAAAAAAAGAAAGAAAAGGTTACAAGGAAAAAAGTCATGTTAGCACTAAGAAGCAATTTAGGAAGGATACATGAAGACTAAGTATTGCTGTTTATTTTCAAGAAATCAATAGTAGTAACATCATAGGGAAATGGAAACAGGATTATATATGCTATTCAGAACAAGACAGCACAGCGTACAGGGCTGCAGAAAAACTGAAATCCCTCCACTAACTCAACAGGGGATTATTCAGCTTGCCAGAACAATATATTCCAAACAAAATAAACTCATATAACATTGAAATTAAAATGATACTTAACATTTTATCTCATTCAAAATAAGAAACATTTGAGAACAGATATGAAACCTTATTTCATTAATTTTCTCAAATAAATGTTGCACGAATTTTGCAGAAGGAGATGTTGAATTTACAACTGGAAGAGCAACACATGACAAATCTATCAGATTTTAGAATACTATCTTTGGCTAAAACAGGGCATTTCCAACTTTCTAGAAGTTGAAACAATCTGTGGCGCATATAGGATAGAAGTCTAATAGTAGAGATCTAAGAAAGAATTTTGCTGTTTAAATCTTTACATAAGTTTTACTCTCTTGCCTGATTTAGCCTGGTCTAAAACCGTATTGAAAGTTTTTTCCTGTCTCTGTCACCTCACAGCTTCATGAATTTCTCCCTGCATAATTCTTGGTATGCTGCTCTAGGAACCTCTATCACCTAAATTTGGAACAGATTTTTTATTGTATTTCTATAGCACCTGTCTTTAAAAGGAAACATCACAGGAGAGGGCTTGCAATTTGCTCACAGTTCCAAACAATCCTTTCACTGTTTGTAGAGAAAGTTATATGGGAAGGAAATTGGGATGTGTGTATGAGTATGTTCTTCCAACAAAATCCTTTCCCAGTTGACGTGGTTTAACCCCAGCTGGCAACTAGGACCACGCAGCCATTCACTCACCTTCCCCCCACCAGCAAGGCAGGAGAAGAGCAACAGAAAAGACCCTTGTTGGTTGAGATAAAGACAGTTTAATAGAACAGTAACAGAAGAGAAAATAATAATAATGGTAAAAGAGTATACAAAATAAGTGATGCAATGCAGCTGCTCACCACCTGATGATCGATTACCCAGCCAGTCCTGAGCAGCCATCATGGATCCCTGCCCCCTCAGCCAAATCCCATTTATATAATGAGCATGATGTCTGTGGTATGGAACATACCTTTGGCCAGCTTATCCTGTCTATGCTCCCTCTCAGCTTCTATGGGAAGCTGAAAAAGTCCTTGACTGCTTAGCAACAACTAGAAACATTACTGTGTTATGAATGTTATTCTCATCTTAAATCCAAAATGTAGCACTATACCTGCTAATAAGATAATTAACTCTATCCCAGCTGAAACCAGGACACCAGTAGTACTGAATAGAAAGCAATTTTCATACAGTATTAATGTAATGCCAGCAAATCTTTTCCCACAGCTAAATGCTTGATAACTTTTCAGTAGTACAACAGCAAGCTGTTTCTATTCCCCCAATATCTGAGAGGAATACTACAGCCTATAATATTCCTGCAATCCCAATCCGTCATCTTCCAAGATACCATTGATTAAGCAGGGTATGGCTACCTCCCTTAACAACAAGGTTGGTTATGAAACCATTGAGAAATTTGTTTAAAATTTCCCTTTTCCTTACAGGGCAAAGCTACACAAGTTCCTTACAGAAGGTTTCACCTTTCCAAAGGAAGCTGATGCTTGACTTAAACTCAAGGTGAATAACCTGATAAAATATTGCATGAACCGAATTTTTAGTTTTAAAAAAACAACCAACCAACCAAAAAAAAACAACAACAGAAAAAATGCCCAAGAGTCAATAGAAGGAGTAACAGGAGGTCAGGCTGTAAGTACACTGACAAGTCTGGATCAGGAAATACTACAGGGGAGGAGAATGGGAGTATTGCAGCTTAATGTGCCAATCTTTATCTGTGCAATTCCCATAGGCTATATCCTGCCACCATTACTCACGCCAGGTAATATATCACGTTATGAGGTATTCCCACTGAGTTCAATTTCAGCTGATTTCATCCTACCCAGTCATAGATAGGAAATTCTTCAGCATCAGAAAGTGTAACAGATAGAGGATCTTGCCTCAGCTTGAGATATCTGCAGTTCCTCATCCCATGATAGACACATACAAAATACATACATGGTAGTTGTACTTTTCATTCACTGATTCCCGTGCTATTTTTGGAATATATTTCTTAGCCTAAATAAATCTGGCTTTTATAGATTAATGGAACACTGAAGCCTCAACTGTGAAGTGTGTGCTTATACTGGAGTTCTTTCATATATAACACCAGAAAAAAAAGGGTAATTACCTAGAAAAGAAGGGACAATGCACTGAGCTCCCCTTCCAGTGATTTTGAACTTAGCTCGGTATGAAAAGAAAAGGACTGTAGAGTACCTGACCTACTCATATGTCTGGAGTCTATCACTTGTACACATTATTAAAATATGGTTTAATAGTTTTCAGGAGAATTTTACTGAAGGGTTCTTGTTGGGGTTTTTTGACTTTTTAAAAGTTGAAAGATGTCAACAAGCTTTAGTCATCTCATACCATTCCGTTGCTTTTCCCAGCAAAATTATCATTCATCAACCAGGATTAGTATTACTATATCAGGTTGGACAATGGCCATGTGGGGAAGAAAGCCTCAGCCATGAGAAAGAAATCCGCAGAGCCAATATACAGACATCAGGAGTTCTACTACAGGGCAACTGAATTAAATTGTAAAGAGAACCAAATCTTTGGAAGAGATATCCTTATGGGAATTGATGTCAAAAAGTCACTGTTCTTGCAGCCATGTAGTCAAATAGGCTTATCACAGCAGGTAAAGCTCTTCCAAAGGCATATGAGTTATCATAATTCTCCTCTTTTCCCCTTGGAAGAAGGTGAGTTATTCTTGATGAAATTGCTTCGGTTTCAAATAATAATAATAAAAAAAAAATCAGTCTAAGATTGTTTCAGAGTTTAGAGAGCACTTTCTTAAATGTATCTCACATACTTGTAAGGTACATGTGGAGCTGTTTTACTACTACAATTTCATGTTTTTTGAATTAGCATAAAGGGTTGGAATTATTCAAAGATGGAAGTTAGCATTAGTGCTGGAGCCTAATTAAGCTTACCTAAGCAGTTATACTCTTGTTTTGTTTTTAACATGGGAGAAACAGGATGCTTTGTTGTGTAATTAAGAAGAGTAGGCCACTACACAATGTTGGCAAAGCTGTTTTCCATTGTAAGGACTACATGATGTCCTCTACTGCACAGCATTAATTGCTAGATGGAAAAGGAGATTTTGAATAGTGTAAGTGGTTTTGCATCAATGCTAGCAATCAGGCAATAATTTTATGTCTGATCAGTATACATTTTTAATAATCCTGTGACTTCTGTCTGCCAATAAAGGATAGAATGTAATAGAGCTGAAAAGATACCTAGACCCTGCTGGTTGTCTGCACACTAACCTGTATGCCTTTATTTGTGTATTTTCATCTTCCTGGTAAACAGAGACCCTAAACTGACTTGTCTTTATTTATTCATTACAACTTTAGTTTTACATTATTTTCAGTCCTGATACTAAAAAACCCAGAAGATTTGCACGAAATTATATTTTTTCTCTTTTTCTGAATTTTTGGTTATTCTTGAATGATGTTTTCAAGCTGTTCTCCACAGCTATGAAAGCTAGAAACATGCACATTTTTAAATGAAAGGTGAGACTCTCTTGTTATCACTTGTGTCCAGCAGCTGGTGCTTCAAGTACAGCATTAAATACTGCAAGACTTATGATAAAACAGCAAGAGCTGGCAGGAATGGGTTTATTTGGGAATATGGGTTATTGGTAGAGAATAATGTTCAGCATTGGCTTAAAAGAGAGGTTCAGTGTAGCATGGGATTTGGTTTCTGTGAGTGTTTTCCAAAGCCGCTCTAAGGAGATTGACAATGTCTGTTTCTAAACGATTTTTTGTCGTTGTTAAAGCAAATAGGCTACATAGAAAGGAAAAACTGACTTTCCTAAAAATGCTGTCAAAGGCATAGAATCAGCATAGAATCAGCATAATAGCACACTAAAAAGGAAAATATTTCATTTCTCTGTCTTGCTTTGTCATCAGACATTTAGTAGCTATTGCAACAACAGAACGTAGAAGTGGTTGGAAAAGACTGTTTCACTTTCATTTTTTAAGCCTGGGGAGTAGGAGGTTGGTTCTGCATAACTGTGGGCAATGCAAATTGTGAATTCTGGGGGGGGGGGCAGGGCAGAATCAGTCTGCAAATTCTACAAGCTAACACACTGTACTTCTCAGAAGGCCAAAACATAGAGTGTAAGAGTATTTTCCATTACAGTACACTGAAAGATACGTTTCCTAGCAAAATAACCTCAGGCACAAGAAGAGGAAAAAAAACCCTTCCTTGGGCCATGTTCTAACCCTCCTTACATTGCGTTTATTGGTAAGTGTCTGGGGATTGTCTAGGAATTTGTACTAAAATTAACTTGCTAATTTCTGCTGTTGTGTTTGCCTGTGCTCATGGGGGATGCTATTTCAGCTGGACAAAGGAATGGTTAATCTTGCCTCCAATTGTGCTATTTAAAAGGTCAAATTTGTCAGTGAAGTTTAACACAGATCTTGGATTTTAAGGTATATTCATCCCTGTTCCCACTATTTCCTTCTTTCTTGTCACCTCACCTCAAATGGTTTTTACAAAGATGTTTTATCAAGTGTCAAAGATAAACTTAAGTGGGTAACATCTGACTACTAGAATGTGGTTCTAGGTATGTTATTTACTCTTGGACCTTGATGAATTCTTTTGCCTATATGTATACATTCAGCAAAATACTTAGTTTTATATATATCCTTAAAGATGTATATAGTCTCTGAGAAATAAAGAATTACTTGTCTGCTTAAAGTTAGCCATGCTCTTGAGCATGGTTCTGAACCAAGACCTAAAATGAATTGGAAAAAAAAGCAAAGCTAAATCCAATGTCCCTTTTTTTATGCTTTCAATTTTGTGCCCACCGTCATACACAAAGGGAAAATTGTAGAAACATTTAAGCGCAGTTTAAAGTTCTAGGTGGCTGACTCATAAGCACAATTTGGTTTGTTAATTTGGTTTTGTTACTGTCAGGATTCAGTCATGGAGATCCACTAGGGCCAAAAATCCTTTCTTAAAGTTTGTCCTTTAGATAGAAGAAAACAACTGCATCTTAATCATCATGGAAAATCTGGACTGACTGCTGCTTAGAAATTATTGATTTTTCCTATTACCAAATAGCATATGTCATATACAATTATCAGAAATACTAAGTGACTTTAAAATAAACATTATCTGGAAACTGGAAGAGCTCAATTTACAATTGCTCTTGTCAAATATTTTGACCAAGTCCCTTTTATCAATAGGAGTAACTTGTACTGTACTAGTTTATGAAATCTACAGGTACTATCACCTTCCAGTCCAGATTGGACAAGATAACTTTGAAGATTGCTAGTTCAAGATCCTCCTCTTCCTTTTGCTCTTTTTAAAAACTTTTGTTCTCTTCCTTTTGCACACAAAGGGACACTGGCAACCTTTCATATTTTCATCTAGAAAAACTCACCAATTTTTATTTTTCTTTAAACCTATCTATTTTGCTGCCCACATTTTTATTAAACACAAACTATTCCATATAACTCTTGCCAGGAGCAAAATAGCCCATAGTGTAACTCCTCCATAATGGAATCATTTAAAATCATGACTTATTCCAGGTGTAAGGCAACTGTACATTATTTTTAGCTGTTTCTGCTATCCTTGACACTGGCATGGGAGTCAGGTACTTAAACTCCTACACCACAGGATTTCAACTGGGATAGTTTACCTATAAGATATCTCTTCCTCTTAAATTTAAGGCTATTTCATTCATGAGCTGAAGTTGTTTTTTCCCCCAAGCCAGGTGGATTACACAATGTCAGAAAGGAGAGCAAATAACAAGCCGGTAATTTAGCCAGTATGTCAACAATAAAATAAAACCTAAAACAAAAATGGAAAGGATATTGTTCTAGTTAGCAAATTTTCTGTCATAATAAATTTACTCTTCTGAATTTCAAAGTATTACAGAAACATAAAGGATCCCTAAATAAATACTTAAACAAAGTAACTTGTAGGCAAACATATATGTTGGAAATTTCTGGAGTGAGACACTTCCATTTCATCTTCAAAGTCTAATGTTAAATGTAGAAGGAAGCCATTAATGTCCCATCATTTATAAATGATAACTGCTGCTACATAATGCTTCAAAGCCATTTTTAAGCCATTTAAGCTTTTTCAATTTGCACTAAATATCTACCAAGAGATTATAGTTTAGAATTTAGAGCAATATTTAAACCGATATCATATACTTAATTTTAAATAAATTTTAGCATAAAAAATATAATTTCTCAAGATATACGGCACATGATTTCCCTCTTCTGATCATCCAGAGAGCAAACAGAAGCTTTAAAGTTCTTTGAGTTGTTCCTAAGCTATTAACTTACATGGTACCCAGAATATGGATGACCATAGGGGCTGCAACACCAGCTAAGGCACGCTGAAAACTGGTTCTCACTTTTAAACACATGAAAACAATTATTTGAGAATTCTTATTACAGAACATTAATTTTTCAGTTATTTTAAAATAAAAAGGAGCAAATTTTTTATTTTCTTGTTTTTGAAGAAACAAAAGAGATGATCTGGGAAAAAAAAAATCTGCTAAGGACACTTACCCTTTCTAAAATGATGAGCACCAGGAAGAAGAAGGTGCTTTTAAAGGTATTGGTGCTTCTAGAAAACTTTTGTATGACAATCCTAACAGAGGAGAAATGTGAAATATGTGGTCAGAACCAAATCCTGCTACAGGCAACATCCCAGTTATCTCTCAGCTGCTCCTTTCTGTTTTGTGCATCTTTTCCCAGTACATGTATTTTCCAGTCTGAGAACTGACAGACCTCATTCAGAGTTGGAATCCACCTCATAGAGGTTACTCTAATTTTTTCAGATAAAATAGAAAGATAGATCTTTCCATGATAGTTGTTAATACTCTTAAGCTTTTTAAGCTCTTTTGGACAGCAAGAGTAAGTTTGTGTGTTTGCACAGTGCCTCTGGCAACTACTATATTATACTGAATAAAAATGATGGAGAGAGGACTTCTGCTGAAAAACACTGTCTTCCCCATGCTGCCTCCTCTGGATTTTTTTTCAGTATTTACCATAATAAAGCAACCTTAGAGTGGGCACTGTGTCAGAAGTCAAAGGGATAATGATGATATGCCTGTGAACAAGGAGTATTTTGCTGATAGCCAAACCCCTTTCCAAGTTGGTACTAAGTGAATCTCAAGTAGAAGTTCTCATACAATTTTTATGACTGAAGGTGAGCGCTATCCCAGTAACTCTTGACTTTATCATTACAATTTTAAATTCAGTTATTGCAAATTTTAATATACAAAACAGTTTCCATGGAAATATAAAGTAGAATTGTTGGCCCATTTGAAAAAAGCAGATGGTGAATGAAGGGGGAAGGATGGAGGCAGGGGCACTCATGGAATTTCTCCATTTTTTACTGGTTCATCAAGAAAATGACTGAAGTCAGATTCAGCACTGCAGCCAGCTTTTGGATGAGTTGGCTAGAAGGACATACAACAGTAATACTATTCTGCTGGCTCGTCTTGTACATATAGTAAATAATATGTTATATTTTCGTCTAAACATTCTAAAACCTTTAAAAATAAGTCACAAGAGTACATATACAGAAACACAGGATGTTTTCTCATAGTCATATTGTACGTTCAGACAGACATGTGACAATATCTCACAATGAATTATTCATATTTTGAAAGTAACCTCTGTTCAAGGAGGTCCCTATTTCCTCAAATTATTAACCACTTTAGAATCATATAATATCTCAAGTTAGAAGGGACCAATAAGGATCATCAAGTCCAACTTCCTGCTCCTTGCAGAACTATCTAAAACTAAACAGTATGACAAAGAGTGTTGTCCAGACACTCCTTGAACTCTGAGAGGCTTGGTGCCATGACCACTTCCCAGGGGAGTCTGTCCCAGTGACTGACCACAGTCTCAGTGAAGAACCTTTTCCTAATGTCCAACCTGAACTTCCCCTGATGCAGCTTCATTCCATTCTCTCATGTCCTATTGCTGGTCACCAGAGAGAGGAGACCAGCACCTCCCACTCCACTTCCCCCCTTGATGAAGTTGTAGACTGCCATGAGGTGACCCCTCAGCCCGCTTTTCTCCAAGCTGAAAAAAGAAAGTGATCTCAGCCAGTCCTCATAAGTCTTACCCTCAAAGCCTTTCACCATTTTGGTTGCCCTCCTCCTCCGGATACACTCTAACAGTTCTTATATTTAGGTGTCCAAAACTGCACACAGTACTTGAGGTGGGGCCACACCAGTGCAGTGTGGAGTGTGACAATCAACTCCCCTGAACAGCTACCTGTGCTGTGCTTGATGCACCCCAGGACACAGTTGGCCCTTTGGGCTGCCAGGGCACACCGTGGCTCATATTCGACTTGCCATCAACTCAAACCCCCACATGTCTTTCCACAGAGCTGCTCTCCAGCCTATTTTCCCCCAATTTGTATATATAACCAGGATTGCCCCATCCCATCTGGAGAATCCTGCACTTGCTCTTGTTAAATTTTGTGTGGTTGGTGACTGTCCAGCTCTCTAGTCTATCTAGATCTCTCTGTAAGGCCTTTCTACCTTTAAGGGTATCCACAGCTCCTCCTAGTTTAGTATTATCAGCAAACTTACTTAATCTACGTTCGACTCCTGCATCCAGATCATTAAAGAGCACTGGCCCTAAAACTGAGCTCTGATAATTTGATTAATATCTTGGTCAAATTTTTATCTGTGGTTATATATATTTACAATTTGACTGAAATCAGATAATTCAAGTGATATTTTGCCTTTTCTACAATTTTTTTCTGCTATGAATACTTCTGCATGCTTTGACAGTAGTGTTCTGTCACCCTTCAATGAACTTGAGTGATGCATCAGTCAATGTGAACACAGGTTTATAAGCATGGCCCACATGATTAAGGACTCAGCCTACACTGGTGACCAGTTTTTTTCTATTCTTTGCCAGAAACCACACTTGCAGTGGGGTTGCCAGAGCATCCCATTGCTGTCTCTCCTTTCCTCTGAGTCACCATCCTCCTCCTGTACTGGGAAAGGGATGTTCAGTATCCTAATAGCCCAAACAGATTTAATGATCTCTGTCCTCCAGCTTCTCCACCAGTAACTTGATTTCAGCATTCAGTGAAAATTACCTCAACAGATTGTGAATGTGCTGAGCAAATTAATTTCAAAATCTACATAATTCCTTGATGGTATAATTATTTAGCATTTATCAACAGTTCTACAGGTTTGATGGCAATACTGAATTGTTGAGAAAAGCCATTATAAAATCTAGCAAGACATATTAGCTCAAGTATGGGGTAGTGTGAGGAGATGTAGTTAGAACAAATATAGTAAGTGGTAAGTAACAAAAGATGTTATTAATGTGTCTAGATCTGACGCAGGAATGTAGAAGAAGAACTAAAGCATTGAGGTAGGGTCAAGGCCACCATGCTTTCACAAGAATCTGGGAAAAGCAGTGAGTTCAAAAGATTCCTCAATAAAAATCTTTCTGATTTTTTTCCCTCATCATATTTGCTTTTTACTACCTGTGACTCTCAGTTGCCCGAATGGTTTTGCAGTACCTAACATGTTAAGGTGTTACCTTCAAATTTTATTAATGCTTTCCAATCATTTTCTAGTTTCCTGATGAATTAGGCTGTCAAAAACACTTCTTAACAGATAGTATAATAATTGAGCATTGAACATCTGTTCAAATTTGTTGTGGATAAATACTGAATTGGAAAGCCACAAAAATATAATTTATTATTGCTAGTAGATGCTTTTCTGCAGTAAATAATCGCTACCTGGAAAATTATTTTACCTTTTTGTTATTAAAACCTGACAGAGGATAATACAAAAAGTATGGACTCCTTAATTCTGTAAAATTGCTGGCATGAAGAAATGGATTAAGCTTTTTGGTTGTGCTTATTTTCTTTCACTTGCCATTTCTAAGTGAGACTTTGGGGGATATCCATCTTACATCAATATTTTTTCAGCCAACATTTTGACACTTTTTCTGCCTTGGATAGATATGGCAGTTGGTGCATAAATTCATCCTATTGTTTACAGAATTGGTCTTTTTTAGGTATACAAAATGAATAATTTCCTATATTTTAAATTTAGATATGATGTGTATACATCTGAAATCTTGTTTTCTACAGATTGATTTACTCAGATTTTGCAACATCTCATAATCTAGAAGTCACAAATTCCACATTTGGAAATAGCTTACATTTGTGCAACAGAAATTCCTGCATTCTGAGTAGCAGCTTTACATTAACATTAAACATTGTGAAATCTGTTTCAAAATACGTGGTAAACAATAAATCTGAGAACATTTATATATAACAATTTATATAGGGCTGCTAATCTAAATACAAATGTTGTGCTTCAAAAGCTCAGATCAGTTAGAAAAATGTTCTCTCTAAAGAATTTGAAAATTAAAATGTCTGCATGTTGAAACACATCTTAATTTAAACTGCTTAAAAATAAGTAGCAATCATCTTATTTTTCTGTGTGATACAATTATGGAATAACAAGGAGGAACATTTTTGAAGTATATTTAACAAGTAGCTTGTTTCAGCCTGGATATTAGCTTGATTTACCATCTGCAGAATTACCAATAACATGATGCATTTATTACCCGTAAAAGCTATTAGCAGGTCATTTTGTTCAGTTCATCATATGTGTCTTGAGACACAATCTGGCGTCTAACAGATTTTCATACATTGATGTCACAGAGAATCAGACTGTTCTTTAATTGATTGTTTCTTGCTAGACTACTTTGATTAAAACAGGTTGTGCTATTTGCTTTTAGTTCTACATTTCTCTACTTTAAATGCATGCCCAGGAAAGGCAGAAATTATTCTCATTTCCCTGGATTTGTCTAATTCAATGTGTATGTGATAATCCTTGTAATCAAGCTGTTTAAAAATCATTCCAGTTATTCTAAACCCATTACTCCCTTCCCAATTAATACAATCTACACAATGTTTTAAAAGCTATTCATCTTTCCAAGGCCAAGTTGTTAGAGGATTGTTAGATCTTAAGCCTTGGAGACGTGAGTGCATACAGAGGAATGGCATCTGAAGAAAGTGTTTTTTCCTTTAATTTACTGAGGGCAGGCTCATAAACTGGGCTCTAGCAGTAGGAAAAGAAGTAACTGTTCTATATAACAGGAAACAGCAGAATATCTGTGGACATTTTGGTTGGTGCTTCATTTTAAAGTATGGTCTCATCTGGTCCCCAAAGGCCAATTCTATGCTCTATGGGGAATAGAATACCAATTATATGGTTTATACTTTGGTTCCTTCAAGAATCAGCAATTTGAAATAAGATGGATGTGGCAGAGACATGAAAATCATTTTAAAAAAAGAAAATAAAATAGTGATATTTTTAAGTTTAGTAGGTGCAGAATTACGGTTAACAGAATTCAAATATTATGGTTAACAGAATTCAAGATACTATTTGAGCTGTGGTAGAGGCAGTTTTGTTTCTTTCTTTTTTTCATTTGGTGCTAAGACTCTCAGCTGATTTAAATTGGTATAATTACCTAGCAATTAACTGACTTATGTCATCCTACATTATCTAAGGATTTAATTTTTTTTAATATTAAACTCTATTATCTATTTATGCTAATGATATATAAAAATTTCACTCCATACAAAAACACTATTCATGGCCAATGTAAGGCTGAAGTGGTGCATAAAACTTATGCATTGTCCTTTTGCCCTAAGATGCAGTTCATCCTGCATGACTTTTTTCCCTGCTGCATGACTTTTGTTGTCTATAATTATTTTGCATGTTGGTACCCAATATGAATTGCCTACAAATGTAAAAAGGCTACACCTAACTGCAGAAGGGTGGATCATCTGTAAAAGTAAGCTCCCGGATACCGTAATTTTTCATTCTTGTGTACACAGTTTATAGGTTCTTTTTAATAGGGTGAATATAGCAAAATATGGTAAAAATATGTGGAAGTTAAACATAAAGATTTCTTGGACGTCTTTTGCATTGCTGAAATTATTGACTGTAATGTAAATTAGGATTTTCTATGTTCTTTATTGCATACTACATATAATAATCTGACTCCAGAGACAGATGCTGCACTATTTATGACTATGTGATAGAAAACACCTAAAGAGAGAAGAATTGAAAGACAATCAAAATGAGAGAGAGAGGGAGGAGGGAGGGGTGAAAGTTGCATCCTGATGAGCTGCACTTTCACCCATCACTGATACAAGGTCAATACTCTCTTTCCCTAAAGCTTCAACTCCTGTTCCTCAGTAAAGTTACAGTAATACCAGGAGAACCCTTTATGACTTTTTATCATGAATGCGTGAAAACAAAGGTAACACAAAAGCTTGGTGCTACCTTTGCTGGTTAATCCTTTTGCATTTTCAGATTTACTGCATACATATGTAAACAGAAGACAGCATCATTGGTAAGAGGCTGCATTTCAGTCAAGAACTTTCTTAGACTCTAGTTAAAGAGAATGGAAATTAGGCACATGAGATGGAAAAAATCAATTCAGAAAACACAGATATCTATCAAGGCCCTTAAATCATCCTACTTTCTCTTCCCAGCATGACACTGGACAACTGTATCTGTACCACCAAGTTAGCATCTTCATTGGCTTTCAAATAAGCCAAGTAGGTGCGTTCTGTGGCTTAGCATATCTGTCCTGGAATGATAGCAGAGCCTAGGGTTCAGCTTTTTCAGGGGTCCTTAGCTCCCACCAGTTATATGACAGAAATATTCTGAAAAGATGATACCCCTCAAACTTACAGCTGTTGCCAGAGCAGCACAGAGATGCTTAGTTCCTTGTAAGCAGGGAAAAAGAAGCTCTTAAAGTATGCTCTGCTCCATACCAACCTTTTAAGAAACTACTTGAATGAAAACTTACATGACTCACATGTTCAATGGAGGCATGTGACATTCATGGCTTTTAGAAAAGGGCTTGGAAAATGGCATTGGAGTGAGTCAGGGAGACTGGGTACCAGTGATTTGCACCAACAGGACAGGGAGTAATGCAGGGGGAACCAATGAGCAAAGAAAAGTGAGAGTGACAAATGGCATAAGATCCTTTGGGAAAGGAGAAGCAGACACACTTTTAGATGCAGGATGACAGTAGCAAAAAAAGAATGCAAAAAGGTCGGAGTGATCTATGTATAGGATCCAAATTGAAAGCACTGTATACAAAAGGAGGGGCATGAAGTAGACAAACAGTCAGCACAGGGCCAAGAAAATGCAGTCAAAACGGGCATTAAGTTTCCAAATAGTGAAGATCCCTGCTTTGCCAAATTCCTAGATGCTTTCTTTCCAGAAGTCCCCATAGAGTAGTCACCCAAAGAAGAGGAAGAGCTATCACCTAGGTCCGACGGTTGCTCGTCTCTTTCCAGAATGATGATTTACTTCAATAATTCAATAAGAATTTTTGTTTCAAAATTCTCCCACCCACTGTAAAGACCTTGATTTTGACTGCTTGTGTTCCTTCTCCTCATCACTGGACAATCCTAACTTCCCCAAGCCGCTTTCCTCTTTTGTAGCTTAGCCAATTGGGAAAGTTAACAGAGGGAGTAGAACACAAATACAGCCAAGTTGTTGCATCTTTAGTAATAACAGAAAAAATAATCTAGTTCCCATGACTAGTCCGATTACCTTTACAATCTGAAAGGTGACCCTCTTGGAGTGAAATATTCCTGTACAGCCCAAAGCTTTTTAAATCTCTGAGCCCTGAATTCTGCAGATATCTACATCTTCTGCCACATATGGGCTGGAGCTCACATTACTCTATCCTAGAACTGCACTTGGGCAAGACATGGCACATAAAGTCCACATGATGCCCTCTTTATTGAAAAAGATTTTATCTGTATTTAAGATGCATTAAGAGGTGGCACAATGTTCTTACATTCTTTTTTTTTTCCTTTCCCCCCCTCCCCCTCCATTTTTCTTCTGCTTTTCTTGCATCTGGTTTACAATGTAAATTTTCTCCCTTTGAATAAGAACCACAATGGCAACACTCTACACTGCATAGCAAAGAAGAAAAAGTCAAATTATTATCAATGATTATAGATATACACTTTCATTCTTTATTTTAGTCACAAGTCCATTTATCTCTCTAAAAGGGAAAAACACTACTCTTTTATTATCTCACTGTTAAAAAATAAGAACAGCAAATGAGTGAAATCTTATATTTGTAGGGTGTCTCTAAGCCTATCAAAAGACAAAAAATATTTACAGGCTGTAGAGGATTAGAAAATAACTTCACTAATTAACGACATGCAACCACCTCTGGTGAAGACCTTGTCAGTCATTCCAAGTGGACATACATCATGTCAATTTTTTTTTTGTATGTGGTGGTGGGGAATATTAAGAGTAACAAGTCTTCCTGAAACTACAGAGAAAACACAGATACACAGATCATAATTACAAGAGTATGGAAAATTACAAGGACACAAAAAAGCAATGAGACACCTCTTGCAAAAAGTGCAATGAGCCTTCAACAACCACAAACTGCTGGACCTCACTCATGCTTCCTCGTTAAAACATGAACCTTGGGAACAGATTTGCTGAGATTTTAACTCAGCACATACTCAGAGGAAAGAGTGCCACCTACTGAGAGCAGACATTGAAACATGGCTTATTCTTCCTGACTTAACACATTCTGTTTTCTTCCTAACAGGTAAAATTCCATGAATATATTGTAATATTCCAGTCTAGATATATTTGTACATTTTGGGGAATTTCAAAATTAAAAAAATAAATCCCATACAGAGTACAAGAGATTCAGATTCAAAGACCTCAACAAATCAACATGATTTTGGAGAACTGGGTTAATCACAGCAGTGGCAACATCAATTCTGTGGGGTTTAGTCTCCTAGCCAGCAGTAGGACATAAACTAAGAGGCAGCGGATGAGTTAATCTATAGCACCAAAACAGAGGAGAAAGAAAGGAATTACCAAAATCTGACATTTTTGAGAAAAAGGGACTAAAACAACTGTCTCACCTAGCAAAATACATATTTCATCCCTTTGTGAAGATATTTATAGTGTGAGCAATGGTCTTTCTATCCAAGAGTATGAACAGGTCATCACTGAGCTTTTTTTTACAGTTGTAGTCCCTGTTCACTTTCCCCAGTTTTACATATCACTGCATCACCATTGGCAAAACTGAAACATGAGCGGGATGTTTTATATGGGATTAAGCCGCACAGAAATAATGGTGTAGAGTAGATGGCCCATACTACCAATTGCTGGCAGCGTGCTTGACTGCACTCAACAGCATTATCTGGTTCATGCATACAGATCACCTGCTTCTGCTACTTTTTAAAAATATTATGCTATTGCAAGGAAAAAAAATATTGTTTCAGGCATACAAAATATTTACGGGACAATCCAACATCAGTGCAAAGAGCAGAATAGGATAGAAAGGAAAAGCACAGGGGAGAGAACAATTTCGGAAGAAGAATGCACTGGTGATAAGAGGCGTAGTGCTGCTTACTTCTGCAAAGCTGCAGCCTTTCTGTGCCCTGCACGCTCGCCGGCAGCGGGTCAAGGGGCAGAGCCTTCACATGCTAACATAAGGAAAATCAATTTCAGTCCTCAGCGGACTCAACTACTGGAACAAAAGGCAACCCAAGCAATTGCTCTATGGCACTTCACATACTTCTGGCATGATGCGGGCAGCCCACCACTCACACAAACCCTGCACCCGTTCTAGAGCAGCCTGAGAAAAAATACACACTTCTGGGAAGTTTCTGGCTTCACAAATACACTCAGATACAACTTCAGATTTGAAGCTGTTCATGAAAAAGTAGAACTGGCTCTCTGGATCTAAACTGATTCTTCGGCCAAACACAGCTCTTTATTTCTTTAAGATAGCCATTAAAACACACAGAGTAAACTGGGGTAGGATAACTAGTTTGCACTAAGTAAAGCTAACAGAAAACAAGCGTAAAGCCTAGACTTTATATTTTCATTAAAAAGGCAAGAAACAAACCCAAGCTCATTGTTTATTTAATATTTACCTACATTTACACAAGACCAATCTTTCTGGGCCTCCTTGTCTTGTGGAGGGAAAATTCTTGTCAGCACTCCTGATAGCTGCAAAACTGAAAAGGGCTCCGTCTTTTCAATTACTACTTCTTAAGCTCTAGCAATCAATGGCCCGAGATAAAAGCCGAATGTAGAAGGGCAAAAAAAGCAGGGTGGGGAGAAGAAGGATAATTCTTGTCCTGGAGAATTTATAAGCAGATATCTCTCTCATTTTCTGGCTTGTTATGAAAACGTTCTTGGGCCTCATCCAACGTTAGAGAAACTAGTAAAGGATAATTCACCCAGTATTATCTACAAAAATCAACAAAGCTCAAGATCCATTCACGAAACCAAACAGACTAACGTACCAAGAGTCGCTGCTTGTTGTTTGAACTTGCACATCATAGACCTATCTACTTATGCTGTGCTCCTTGCTGGGAAAGGCAGCGCCACACTCAGTGCTCCTCACCGGAGCAGTGGCCGTGGCATGAGGATGCAAAGCTGGCATGGGCACAGGGAGCTGGCCCAACTGGTGGCTCCACACTGCGTCACCGACACTTCCTGCGGTCTGGCTGAAAAAACTGACCCATCCTTCTTCATAACACATGACGTGATATTTTCATGAAATGTGGTACAGCTGTGTTTGTGTACATAAAGAAACTACATAATGACTCCTAATGATTACATAGGAAGTATGAATTATTTTGGGAGAGCAGCATTAGATGCAAGCTGCTTGCTTACTGTCATAATTAAGAAATGTATTTGAACACCCAGCTAACACCATGTACTGCTAGAGGTCTATAGATCATCTAGAGAAGAAAACGTCACACTTTTTAACATTACCAGCTCCAGCAGAACAATGTTTAATCTCTGAAAATTTCAAGCTATCTGCTTCAAAATGCCAGAGATTTGTATTTACTTTTCCTCATGCTCAGTGGTCCTACTGTCTCCAGCAGGACCTGCCAGACACTGTCTACTAGTTCACTAACAAGGCCTTCCATGGGGTAGGAAAGTCTGCAGTGACTCTCATCAAATCAGGGTGACAGACTAATCACACCGGGAAGGCTGCGTATGAGAGCACAGAAATGGGGGGGGAATATCCCCTGCATGTGTTTTGCCTCCATTACAGCAGTTTAAAGGAAATGCTGTGTCAGTGTTTTTGATGCATCCAGGGACTGAATGTAAACAACATGGTACAACTCTAGAAACTGCCATCATAAAATATTTTAAGAGGCAGAGTAGAGTAAAATAAAATAAAAATGTCTTTTTATGTGATATCTCAGAGTAATTCAGGATTTATGGTACCTTAACCTTTAGAATCCAAAATATTAAGCTATGTTTCTTAGAGATAATAACTCGGTTGTCCCTCACTTATGTGTCTTAGATAAAAGCCTACTGCCACAGAATCCATGAATGCTCAAATACCCTTGCGGGCCTTTAGTAGTAAATCTTATGGAATAGCTTATGGCCAATGTAATGGCCCACAGTAGCCTGCGAATATCATGAATTCTAATAATACTTACATCAGTAGAAACATGAAGTAATGTCTCCATTGTAATTAAATGATGTATTTAGAGCAGTGCACTAAATGGTCCCCTAGTGTGTTGGTGATATATTCTAATAGTCTTCTCTTTACAGCCCCACACGGTAATATTCATGCTTTATTCTGGAGGGCTTTGCTTCTTACTGAACATTTGAATTGCAACATTAAGTGGTAAAGTGGATTACAGCAGACCTCCATGAATATGGATTCAGATCAAGAATCTAAGTGCTTAAAAAAATAAAATGTTACTATTTAAACAGAATGATTACCAAAACATTTTGATATGGAAGGATGTCATGTGTTCTTTTCTTTTTTTTTTTTTACACGCATCCTGGACCTAGCTCAAATTTGCTGCAATTAAATTCTGAACAGGGGGAGACATCCAAGTTTAATTCACCTAAATAATTTGCACTGCAGTTATGGAATTTAATTTTGGTTATTTAAGACATAAATTCATTTTAATAATTATGTTACTACTGTACTTTAAATGTAATTTTGAAAAGATTCTGACTACAGTACATTGTCAGCTCATAAGACTGCTGCTGATTGTAAATGTTTCCTATTTATAAAAGGAGTATCTGCTGCTTTGGAAAGAGAAAATAATCTCTTTTCTGCTGATTAGGTAGCAACAAAATGTTCATTTATGTATTTCTCCTCTTTATTTTCCCAGTAAATCAGCCAATAATATAACAGCTGGAGGTACTAAGGGCCTGAGGCAAAGCTAAGGGCACTTCAATATATCCAGGCATGGCCAGAAATTGTGGAATATTAGGAAGGATATTACAGTATATGTAAAACTATAGCTGACATCTCATTACGAAGCAATGTTTTGTATTATTTTTAAAGAAAAGCTGATTTTAGCATTTGAAAAAAAAATCAGAATAAAATCATCTATATCAATAAGTTTTATTGAAAGGTTCCATTCATTCACTATAGCTCAGCTTTTCCAATAATTGCTTGTGAAATACTGTTTACTTGTGGCACTCGTACTAAACAAGCAACATTTTCAGAACACTGCTAAAAATAAATTCTCCAGGAATTCATGCATGACATATAGATTTTCATATGATTAAGCATTAGTTACCCACGCACAGTGTTGCTTGTGCTTGTCTTTATTTAAGTCCACCAATATTTTTGTTATGTAGTGCTTTCTGGAATAACTGATATTCATGCAGGAAAACTCCAGAGGTTTTGTTTGGTTTTGGTTTGGGTTCAATTTTTTTTGTTTGTCTACTTCAGGGCCAGTAAGTAAATCAGCACTGGAGTTTTCACAGCCCCCCAGTTTTAGAAATTAATGAGCTCTATAGTTAGATAGACCTACAGAAGGCCTATTTTGACTTAGCATGAAGAAGAGTCATTTAGTTGAAAACATGACTAGGTTGCCTGGCCATTTGCACAACTTGTTTGGCTAGAGCTCCCCTTGAAGGGTATATTCATGGGCACCTTCACTTCAGATTTTAGAAAGACCAGTTTGACCTTAAACTTCCAGAAACAGATCATCCAAATCTAGACTTAGCCACTTTAGGGCAAGCTGCTGAATGAAGCAACTGTTGTACATCAAAAATACTTTAACCTTTAGAAAATAATAGCTTCGGTTTCCAAAGGGCATACAATCAGAAAAGCTGTAATCCTTCCTGCTCTAGCCCTAAATTTTACATATTCCTAGAAGTGATCATTTTTAAGGTTTAAAAGTATTCTGTTCACATTTCTCTAATTTCCAGGTGCCTATGCCCTGGCACTTTCTGCCTAAAGTAGAGATGCCAAGATAAGGTGTTCTGACAGTGTTCCTGGATGACTCCTGAGTTGCTGACAGCAGAAGGGTTTTGTTAAAAAAAGTAGATCTTGTGAACACTTTTTTTTTTTTTTTTTTTTTTTTAAAACGAT
>NW_015090990.1:5563503-5581003 GCF_001431845.1 Calidris pugnax
TTGAACACCTTTTTTTTTTTTTTTTTTTCTTGTAAACCATTCAATTTTGCAGACATAAAAGGCCTGGAGAAGATATAACACATACCTTGTTAGTGCAGATTATTATGAACACCTTCGACAACTGCACTTACTCTTCCAATTTAAGATCTTGGTCAGCGGCATGCTGGAGCCCACACAAAGTCAGGCAAGGAAGGAGTAAATTTAATGCAAAGACAGCCAGAGTAGATGAAGTGTCCTGTTCTGAGGAGCCTGCCTAAAGGCCAGATTGAGAGAGTGTTTGGTTTTTGGCTTACCAGAACTCCAAGTACTTCATATCCATGACTAGGAGAGTCCCCACTCACAGGTGGCAGACTCAGAAAAGAATTGATTCTGGACATATTTTTGTTTTGTTAGAGTACTCCAAAGAAGGCAGACTAGAGAAAGATCACTTTGATCAAAGCAGGTAATGGTCTTTTTGGATATTGCCCCAAGGAAGGTGATTCAGTCTGGCTGCAAACCAAACAATGAGTATTTAAAACCCTTTGGCCCAAGAGACTCTACATAAAGAGACTGAGGACAATTCCTTAGGATGAACTGGAGATGAAGTCTGGGTAACAAAGTCACTGGAGAAGTCTAAATATCACATCCAAGATCAAAAGTCTTTTGAGCTCCACAATCAGGATTTCTGGCAGAACATGAAGGACAGTTGTCCTTCAACCAGATTATTTTGGGGCAGGAGCCACAATTTTCCCTCTTCCTGAGTATATAGGAAACCAATTTACTGTTTAGACTTCAAATACACCCAATGATATTCCTAGGGTAATTGTAATAAGGTGCTGCCAAATAGAATTCATCTGTCTAGGAGATAAGGTATTTTATGGGGTTAGTCCAAGGCAGTGAAATTACATGTAAAATATATGTAAAAATACCTCATGCTTTCCCATATTGCCTTCAAAATGAAAAGTGTACATATAACATCAAATTAATATAATAATAAAATTTAAATAGTTGAAATTAAAATATAGCAAAGTAAGGTAAACATAAAACATCGTCACATTCTATTAACTGTTAGTTCCCTTTTGAATGAGAGATGAGAAGTAGTTCCACCACAACTCTGCCACAGCAAATGAGGAGCAAATAATCATCCTAGTTTTATTAAAACACAAAAAATACTAATACTCATTAGGTGCTTTTCAAGCCCTATTGGATCAGTCAACCATAGGTTCTGTTTAGGTCTTAGCAATAGAGAAGGAAACAAATGAATTATTGCTTCTTGTTTTATCAATAGGTTAGCACTCTGAAAAGTTACTTCCTTGATCTCCATGTAATATTTAAAGGCCTTCTTTAAACGCATTTTTCTAGATCATATTCCCACATTTGCACAGTTCAAATAGTTCAATTTCCAACACTTCCGAGAAAAATAAAAACTATTACAAGGCAGAAGACTGTGTACAAGTGTAAAAACAGGATAAGAAAAAGCAAACTAGTGTTGAAGGAATAGCAAGTTCAATTACCAGCTGAACTGACATCTTAGTACAAAAGAACTACTGTGATAAAACAGCTAGAAAATTCCCACCCAAAGCCATAAAAAGTCTCTTTAATTTCAAACTCTGTTTTGAGAAAAATTTATAATGTCATAATCTTTTAGGCATTATATGTGAAACACAGCTGTGCCTTCAAGCTTAGGAATCAACCCTCAAGTATGTGGACTACAACTGTTACACCCAAATACATGCCTTATCTTCAGGAAAAGTTCCGAGACGCTTTACTAGAACAGCGATTAACGCATTCTGGCTGGGATTTACATTTACCTACTTTTTAAAATGATAATATTATCCTCACCATTGTTACCAGTGTCACTGATTCTGAGCTCGGTGGGGAATGCATGCAAACCAATAAATGCTACTACAGTAATGTTTCTTCACCCCCACATGAAGATAGAGCTATCACAAAGCAGAACTACTCTTGAATTTTTAAAAGTTTCGCATAGTCAATAATCCCAAAGACGACAGCTGGAAGGAGGGATAGTTTAGCAATCTGAGGTAGGAAGACAGCAAAGGCTGCTGAGATCTTTGTGGCGAAGGACAGAGGTTGATGCGAAGTGTTGAGGCCAATGGTTATGGGAGTGAATCTGAAGCCCACCTCATGGAAGAGCTGCAGTTCTATGGCACCAAGTTAAGAGTTCAAAAGGCTGCTAAAATTAGTTTCTTTAAAAATCATTCTCATGATAGAAAGTTTCTGCCTGTTAAAATGGAACAGGTTTGCACCCAGTTTTTTTCAGGTTTCCTAGTTTAAAAATTATTACTTTATGTGTTTATGTTCTGACTGACACCAGGTATGTTTTCCAAATGGCTATTAATACATAATTCATCTGAGTATAGAGATTAGAAATAGTATTAAGCCACACATTGACATGTCACACTTTAGAACAGTAAATAGTAAGCGGCCAGCCATTTATTGAAACGTCTGTTTAGCCTTGTGAACCCTGTGGATATTAATATATGAGGATTTAAAGAAGTCATATTTAAACTGTACCAAGATTCTTCAAAAACACATTACCATTAGTTAGTTATTATTTTGTAATTAGCTGGATTCATCACAACACTTCATAGAGGTAGCCAACCATCAGCAAGGCCATTTATACTTACATGGAAGCAGTAGTGATGTTTTGTACATCTAAGGACACTGACTGTGAGCTGTGAGTTAATGACATGGGAAGAAATTGATCTCCAGTACCCTGATTCCCAGTTCTTATGCCCTATTTAACCAAATACTTATATAAATATAACTTTATATACTTTATATATTTATATTTTTATATTAATAACTTACGGCCTAACCAGCATTTTAACTTAATGTTTTCCTCCTGATGAAGCATTTTTTTAGTACATGTTAATGAAAGAAAATATCCAAAGATGAAAACATTAACAAAACCAAGGAAAATCAAGAAGAAAGACAAGTAAGACTAGCTGCTGCAGCTTCTGGCCATGGGCGCTACTGCCTCTGAGAACACCTCTGGAGGTACATAAGAGACCGAAAACTGTACAATGGTTTAAAAAAAGGCACTGTGTCACTGCTCAAAAACGCACAGAATTGTAGTAATGGCTTTTTCACATTTTTAGGTAAACCTTAGGCGCAGCTCAAGGCTTATGCTCAGATCCAACATTCTTCTGCACAGTAAACACTCAGGATGATAATTTTTATGAGTCCAGGAAGCTTTCTCCAGAGAATCAATTTTGCTCCTTGCATGTCTACATTCCCCCCTACCATTTCCCCATCTTTATCTTCCATCGTGTATAATAATTTTGCGCCTAGGACACAGCAAAATTTAGTAAATGATCAAGGTACAGAGAGAGATTAAGATGAATGTATTAAATACAAAATGCTTGTCATTTCTCATCAGTATGAAGTGATCAGTTACCATTTTTCCTGGAACTGCTTTTGGGGCAGCCAAACTGTGCAGAGCCCCTCATCAAAGTAAACTATAACTACACCATTCAGTTTTTTGTTTCTGACCATTGTGTGGCATAATGTTTGTCCACACCTCCCCTGCATCATGAAAAGGAGATGTTTTCACTTCTGGTTTTACACATATTCCTATTTTTCATACCTGTTGATTTTTTGAAGCGTGTCTCAAAAATCTTCCAAGCAGAAAAACAGAAGAGCCAAATTCTCAAAGGTAATGAGAAAAGGATAAGAAAGGTGGTTTACTTATCTTATTTTCCTGTTGTCCTGAAACCTCAAAAGCTGTTTTACATTTAATTTGCAAGGTCTTGTGTACATATTTATAGTAATTAACCAATTACTAGTACTGCATTGTCTGCAGAAACAAACAAACAAAAATACAAACTGGAAGATGAAACCAAGCCCCAATTTTATCCTTATTCATTGAAAAAACTTAATCTTCATGGCCTGATTTCTGCCAAGTGAATCACATTTGGCCATCCAAGGAGTCATTTGCTATACCAAAACTGATTTATATTTTCATTATTGCTTTTTGGACCTTAATAAAAAGACATTTCATAATACAAAAAGTAAAACACTTTGTAAAGGATTCTTATACGATGGAGAGCAATATCCAGTGAATCAGGAAAGCCTTTCAAATGCAACACTAAAGAAAAAGTAGAGGCTGAGCTTTAGATTTATCAGCTAAGTGGCATATCAAAACAAAGTTATGAATGATATTTACTTTTAGTTCCTCTATAAATTCTTACACCATTGCTGCACATATTCTATATTTTTTTTTAATTAAACGCTGTCTAGGAAAAGATACTGAGGAAGACCATTTACCAAGCCTACATGATATTCTGTTTTTCATATCTAAACTGAGATAAAGACCCTGACCTAACTTACAAGCACAAAAGGAAAATAAAAGGTTGCTATCACATCCTCTAAGCTTTTAGACTTTTACTGACATGAAAAACAACACCATTAAGTTTGTCAAAGTTTTTTCTTGAGAAGTCCCAGACTGGAATACCAGGGGTGTGACAAGTCAGAGTTGTGATACATTAGTGGATTTTGATGAGCAAAAATGTGGTGTCTAATTGTGCTATGTGTGGTGGTTCTAACCAGTCCTGTTAAATATTTTCTTTGATAAGAACCACAGTCACGTGAAATCACGTGTGTTATGTGTACATACGTTCTTACATACATGAGTCTTATAGGTCATATCACAATTTATCAGATATACTATTTCCAAACTCATAGTTTCTTTAGAAATATTTGCAGTGTGAGAGAAAGTTTGACCCAGTTCAGAAGCATGTGGGCATGGGGGATACCCACATAATTACTAGCGGGTGTTTTGCTACATGTTGATAATGGGTCAAGTAGTTCAGACGTGATTATGACTCTGTGCCTCCTGTATCTTTATCCCACAGTTCCCTTGTGCATCTGTTATTTATTTAACTATTTTTTTACTGTTATCTTTAGAGATATTGATGCTAGTGAGCATCTTTTCCATTAAAGATCATACAGAGGAAAAATTAATGTAGCAAGAAATACTGGCACATTAGATAGTGCAACAAGGGACTGAAGCACATTTCATCACGAGTAAAGTGTTGAACATTGTATAAGGTATAAAAATAGAATGAGTTGGTAATTCTGACTTTCTCATACTGTGTATTTCAATAAGCACTTTGTATATATACTCCATTAGGATGTAAGAGCCTAACACTGAATTGAAGCAGCTAAGCCAATTCATTTTTTCAATAACAAGGCAATTATTTTATTGCAAATGACTGCAGATTTAAAGCATGAAATGATAACTATATATATATAAATAGAGTAAAATCTAAATGAGGCTAGCTTTACAATGATCTGTTATAATAAAATATTATGTATATTTGGATGAGCACTGAGTAAGCGGCGAGGCCTCTGAAGTGCAGGGATCTCTGTCTTTGAAGTGAAAAGTTCAGCAATGCATCTAAATAAAATCATTGCAGAGCTTGATATACATTTTTAAATTACTTTTGTTTTCATTTTTAAATATCCATTTTGTAGCTAATTTAATAAAGTAGTTGAAATTTAGGGTATAAAACTCAGCATTGCTTAGTGTAGGATGAGGGGGCAGTTAAAGGTCATTTCATTAGAGGTGAAAGACAGAAAAAAATTGCAGAAAAAGTATGTTGAAAATCTTTTTTCTGCCGTTTCAATTTCAATCTGACAGGGACTTGGCAGCTAACAGCAAAATCTGGGAAAGCCATGAACAAGGTTCAAAGCTGCTTTTTAAACGATAGCAAGCAGAAAAAAGAAACGTGGAAAATAGACTCTTACTCTTTTTTTTCCCCCTGTACTAGATTAGGACAAACATGGCATACCAGGGAAGGTTTTGAAGACTGAGCAGTCCTGCACATACCATTGATCAATACTTTAAAAAGTATTGTTTTCCTGAAAGAAAGGAATGATACTATTACATATAACCAAACATTGCTTACCTATCCAACAGTGAGAAAATGGGAATGTCTTTAAGTGCTTTTGAACATATAGACACTCACATACACAGAGGCGTGTTACAGAATAGACTGGTGCAGATTAAGCTGCTGACCAACAGAACTATGAATCAACACATTCCACAGCAGAAAATAAACAAGCAAATAACAGAAAAGGAAATGTGTCACAAGCCCTACTTTAAATTGACTGCTTTGTTTTAATTTGTTAATGGTTCATAATATACTGGAAATGCACTGTAACACATTAATATTTCATTAAATAATTTTCTTTTAGTAGCACAAAACCTCTCAATAGCAGCTTTTGTAGCTTGGAGCAGGGGAAAGCTGCTGACATACCAGCATGTCTCCAGCATGTTCTTGGAAGTATTTCATCCTCTACCTCTAGAAAAAAACATTCTGAATCTTATGCATTCACACAGTTCTGTCCCTTTTAAATTTTTCTGCATAGCTACTATCTCAGTCAGATGTATTTGTTTCTCCTTAGAGACTTATTCATATAACAAAGATTACAGCAGCTCCTCAGCTTTAGCATAGCTCTTCAAGTTCTATGGCCCTGTCCAGACAGAGCAGATAAATAGAGGAGGCCAAACTGCAGGGTCAGTTAAGTGGGTGATGAAGAGGGACAGTGGTTTGATGGGGGTAAGTACTCGATTGCAGTCATTTTAGACATTGATCATTAATTAAGTTCCAAATGTGTTCAATAACTCAGCTGGTCCTTAGTTTATTTTTTTATTGTAAAGGAGGATGAGGTCTTCCTATGATGAAAACGATTTGAGATCACAACTGTATGCTTTATATATCTCATATTTCAGAAAATTCAAACTCTGGAAAAACAAGGAAGTTCATGCAAAAGAAAGACCTAGGCAGGACCAAATTGTAAAATACATTTTTGTAAGCCTGGCTCTGAAAGGAATCTTATCTACTCTAAGTGGAGTATTACAAAAGCATCAGCTGCACTCATCAAGGATAAAAAGGAGTCTGGAATACACAACAGATGCATCCCCTATGAAACTAGTTTGTGAGATGAACAAACATGCATTAACACTGCAGAACAAGCAGCTAAACTACTGCTTACAAAATACTCCGTATTTCGCTTACTCAATACTCAGTAATTGCCAAGGACTACCTTTGAGGTATTTTGGACAAATGAAACATTTTTCCATAGTTTTGGGACTATTTACAGTGAAGAATAGACTGCTTGCAGTAGTCAGCGATAGTTTAAATTATTTTTATGTTTATTAATGGTAACTACACAAAAATAGCTCATTGTTTACTTATTAACTCATCTGATCATTTTACATTTTACCTCTTTACATTACCTCTTTCCAAAGACATTAAAACCTCCGAAACTTAAGCTACAAACATGAATATATACTGTGTTTTTTTTTCTCTTCCTTTCCAAAATGGCTGTACCACAAAGCCATTAGTGTAAGTCTACTACAGATTCCTGTAGTATTACTCATTTAATTGAAAGGTTCCTTTAACACTGGTCTATATAACTTGATGAAAGGAGTGGTGCAAAAATTATCAATTTTGTGATGGCGAATACCAAAACATTGAAGAAGCCTGAATCAGTTTTCCAGATGGCTCTCGCTTAGTACATCCCCTTTGAAACTACTTCCTACCAGGCAAAGGCAAAACGACGCAACTTGAAATTCCTCAAGGAGTCAATCCAAAACCTTTTGACCAGGATCCATCTGCACTAATGTCTTATTAAAAAGGAAACCCCTGCTACTAAAGCCAATATTTCTATTATAAATTCTTGTTCATAAGAATATTTTGCAAAGTGGAATCTACAGTCTTGTCTTCAGCCTGTGTATCTGCCATTCATGGGCTATTGCTGTTTAGAGACAGGTAGCTGGAGATGCTCTGAGATGGATAGGGGAGCTGCTGACAGGGTATTTTCAGGGAAAGGTTTCTGTCCCAACTCCTCATTCACCATCAGCTTTTAGCATATCCTCACAGATTTATTTGGAGTTTGCTACCTCAGAAGAGACCACCGACATCCCATATAATACAAGTGATCTAATTTCACCCAGTCCTGTCTGCACAGTCCTCTAAAAAGTGGCAGGTATCCAGACCTTTGTAAGGCATCAAGAGAGGAGCAATCTACCATTTTGCTTTGGAGTTAGTTGCAGCAGTTAATCAGCAGCAACATTAAAAATCTTTCTAATTTCTAATCTGAATTTATCTGTTGTCCTCTTCTGAACACTGGTTCTTGAGATGCCTTCCTTTAACACATTGGCAAGTCCTTTGGCATGTGGCATGTCTCTTTCTAAAGCATGTATACACTTTTAGCACAGATTCTTCTTTTGGTAAGTCTTGCAATATAAGACATTTTCTCCATCTCCCAAATGATTTCTGGAACCTTTTCTAATTTTCAACATCTTTTTAAAAAATGAACAGCAAAGGTAGATACAGCATTCTGACACACTACTCTCATTTATAATATCCAAAGATTACACTAGCACCCGTTGCCACAGTATCTATTGGGATCTCATGTTTAATTGTTTGTCCACTGTGACATTTAAATACTTTCCACTCACCCTTTTCTGAAATACAGTTCCTCTTGCTGTAAGTATGATTTTGTTTCTTGATATATATGATTTTGTATTTGGTTCCACTAAATCATATTTTGTTTGAATAGGTTCAGGTGATAAAACTTAACTATGCACAGTTATATCACTAACATCTTTGCGATAGATGCACATTTTTAAGATACTAATTTTATATTTACATCTAGCTCTATAATCTTGACTAACGGTGGAATAAGGTGTACAAATTCTGAAGAATTCCACCGAAAATATCGGAATTTTTTGTTGAAATTGACAACTGCTGTTATAAGTGTTTAAATCTATGTTATTACGCATATGCTATGTTATCTTTCAATTAATCTGGAATTATATAGGAGAAATTACAAATGAAACATACTTGTTCATGAAAGAGTTAATGTTAATTTTTTTCAGAAGAATTCATTGGTTAATCAAGAACCTGTAATTTGCACAGACAGAACAATCTGATAATCAGTCACATTTTTATAACTAGCTCATTAAAGAGAGGAATATTTTAAACAGCAAATGGTATCCTAATAGCAAAAAACATACATTCTCATCATAGGTGCCAAGATCTTGAGGTAAATTCTCAGTGCCTCTAATATTTTACTAGCAGTTTGGCTATTATAATTTCTTTAGGAAAAATAAAATCCTTTATTTCACAAAGTGATCAAGAAAATGAATATGCATTCACTGATTATAATAAATCCATTTAATGGGAAGTTGCTGTTAAGGTACTAAAGAATGACAAAAGGTACTAAGATGAAAAATACATCTTCGGTTTCTGGCACTCACATGGTCATAGAGGGGATTCAGTATTACCAAAATTTATTAGGTTCTCCTTGGTTATCCTTTCAATCTCCCTGGTATCACCCATTTTGAACTACCAAGGTCAGAACTGAGAAAAAGTGAAGGCAAGGTAGGAATATGGCAAAAAACAATCCTGTGAATTCTGGGTTTGGTGTTTTAGAAGCAACCTTCACAAAAAGGTTGTTTGCTTTGTATTTATTTTGGAAAAATCTTGGAAAAATCTTCAGCTATGCTGGAGCAGAACCTAACATTGATAAAAGAATAGAGCATGAGTCTTGATGTAATTTCTATTGGGCTGTAACGGCAAATAAATACAGATATGCAGGGAATTATTTAAAGTGCAGAAGCCCAGTGTCTGGGTACTCAACACCCCTGAATTTGGGTGAAATGCACTGGTATCCCTCATGGCTTTGTCTGCGCCACCAGCCTTGATGTTGACTAGCAGCAAGTTTGCTGGACATCATTCAATGATGACAAAGAGCAAGCGTGACCTTGCAGGGGCAGTGAAACGGCTCTGGAGACTGTTGCTGTACAATACCCTTTAAAGCACAGAAACCCATCTACTGTCATCAGGGACGCACACATAGCTCAAAGATCTGTCCTGCCCAGCAAAGAATATGATCCAGAGTTTCCAAGTTTGTAACTTTTATAAAAAAGGTATAGGAAAATACTCTTAAATATGTTTGGTTTAAAAATCACTAAAACATTCCTAAATTACTTGGGTAGACCATGCAGAATAAACTCATACTGCAATAATGTAGCATTTGTTTGGAGTTAACCTTATAATTTACCTTCACAAACTCACAATAAGAAACTCTTTGTATTATATTAAGATGTTTCTCTCTTATCGTATACAACCACTGAATGGAGGAAAGGAGTTAATGTAGCTGTCAACCATCAGCAATCTCTGTGCATCCCAGGATAAATGAATCCCCTGGGAGTAATTCAGCTGAAGTCACTAACAGATAAATTTGGGCTCTTAGTTCAACTGTAGTTCTCTGGGGCAGAGAACCCCTGGGTTTTTTATTTTATTCTCTCATATGTAATAACAATCGCAAAGGGACCCTGATCTCTGATGTTCTTATATCTGGATTCTAACACCCTTATGATCCATATACAATAATAATAATAATAATACTGAAAAACATTTGACTTTCAGTGGAAAATATGTAGCATTTATATTACATATACATCATACATATTCATCTGCACTCTGTATCAGGGTGAGGGTTGTTTTATCCTTTTAAATCCACGTATTAAAGAATTTCTTCCTGTTCCTGTGTATTCTTTTCAAATTACTATTTATGTTTTTTAAATGAAAGAAGGAAAAGAGAAACAGCGAGAGGTGGCTCTACTTTGCTTTGGGATGGTGTGTTTCAGCTTATGGTGCTTTACTGTATCTCTCAAACCACACTGGTACTAGATATCTCCCTGTGGAAAGTAGCAATTACCTTCAATCTCTCTGATCTGAAGTAATCCCTGCTACATGCACAGCTCATTGTGAGTGATGAGGGCCTACTGTTTGCTGAGTCTAAAACCAAATGATCTTTCACAAGCAAAATTTAAACTTGAAATAGGATTCTCTGGCTCTTGATTCCTACTCTATTTTTTCCGTGTACTTTATATATTCCCAAATAAGGTTCAGGCTGGCTACAGATGGTGCTGGTGCGTAATGAGACGGGCTCAGAAGCTGCTCCAGTTCCCAGGGGAGGGTTCTGTAATGGAACTAACTATGTATTGTCCACCTTATATACTAGATTTGATTTTGGACTATTTGCCCAACTGTGTTTGTTTATTGCTTAGCACTGGAGGGCTTCCATTAACTGTGGGTTGATTGAACATAGACTATGAAGTTAGGAGGAATGGAGCACTTTTTTCTTCTGAATGCTGATGTAATCCCTTTTCTTTAGCTGTCAGTTTAGCTCCTTCACCAATAGAAACTGTTAGAAATAGTCTGGTGTCTGCACGATGCTGTGAGAAACAGATTTTTTTTCACCCTTAGAATAAGCTCTATCTGATTTACTGAAAAAAAATGCTTCCAAAGTTTGTAAGAACACAAAAACTTCACCTGGCAAAACACTGTCACTCCAAGATAAGAATGGAAATTGCCATCTTTCATACGGGGATAGATTAATACTGGAGATCCCAGACATATTTTCCACATAGCATAGCAATGTATTTTGGAATTCTAAAACAAAAACTTCAATTTAGCAAATCAGTTTCCGATATCCAGCTGCAAATTAAGGTTTTGAGATTTTTTAACTAATGAAAGCATTCATCATTTTAGTGAAACAAGTAATCAAGAAACTAAATTAAGAATAAATAAATTGCAATCATAATAATAGTGATGAAATTATTTGTAATTACGTTTAAACACACATGTCCAGGAGAAGCTTCTATTTTCTTGTCCAGCTTCAGACTGTTGAAAATAGCCATCATGGCTACTGTTTTTAATATATTGTGCATATATCATATACATATACATATATAGTAACATATATCTCTTCCTCAGAAGTGGCACAAGGACTGAAAGTAAGTAAATGGTGCTGATTCACCAGTATAGTACATAAATTCAGTTCAGCTACAAAATTCCCAAGTTTTTGTTAAAAAATTGCATTATCATTCTGGTTGTATCTGGGAAAGGAAATGAAAAATCAGAATCCTAACAGACTGCTTCCAAATAGAGGGAAGAAAAACTATATTTTAATATGTAAATATTCACCTATTTAGCATATTGACAAAAAGATCATTTTTAAGATGTCAGACATGGCAGTAACGATTGAGCTCGTTCCTATCAGCTTTTATTGTAAAGGTGCTATTTAACATCCTAAACTATTGGTTTAATGTTAAAATAAGATGACAAGAATTTAAGATCCAGGGAGACGATAAACTGAGAAATTACTTAAATATTTTTATCTACTATATACAATATGTAGATATGATTTTATGGAAATAAATTTGAATATAGATATATATAAACACACGTGTGCCTTATATGCTACACTTCTTAGTATTTATAATAGTGTGAAGTGGATGAATCTAAATTGAGGGATTATGTTGAGAAGGGGAGAATAATGATGTTATTCTAGTCTTTACCCACATCAAATTTACTCAGAATATACTGGGGAGATGTACCAAATATGATCACAGATACTGTCTGCATATTTTGAGGCCCCTCTCAGGGAGCTCACTGTGACCCACTGGGCTTTTGAATTTAGTTTCCTGGTGAGAGAGTCAGATGGTTTCTGCTCACCCTACTGATCTTAGCTCCCCCTTCACAGTGTAGAGATGGGATTTGTGGTGCTAGAGTGAGCTGTCAATCATATCAGAAGATATGCAGTTTTCAGAGTGTGATACCTTCTCTGTGATTTTGGACAAGCTACTTGAGGGAGATTATCATTACTCAATGTGCCCAGCCTTGACACAAGGATGACTACACGTGGGAACAGACTAGGGGCACAGAAGTATATGTAGAAGGATAGATCTGGTCCATCCTGAAGAATAAAAATCATTTTAGATATGATGACATAACCCACAGTATAGCATAAACACACATCAATGGAGTTTCTCCACCGCTTAGCTTTCCCAAAGACATAAGCCAAGAAAAATGCTCTTCTGGCCACCTCTCTGCAGGTAGGCTGGCACAGTGAAGTCAGCCAACCTCTACGAAGTTTAGCATTCTGTTGGGAACAGTGCCTATACCACAGCAAGGAAGACAGGGAATAAAGTCGCACAGCACCACCATTCACACTTGCTTTTACGATGATTTTTCAAGTACAGAAAGCAAAGCTTGCAAACAAAGCAGAAGGCAGCCACCTACAAAGATTAAGTCTTTGATTAAAAATAAGATTTTTGATGAAAGTTCATAATCCCTTAATGAAATGAAGAGGCCACTTGTTTTCAAATATTTGTTGTTTTTCCCTTCCTTCCCCTCTGAAATAGTTATCTATTCTTTTATGTTTTACATGACTGCACTGCACAGTGTATGGTCACTGAGAACTCTAATTTCTTTTTGTTTCCAGCAATAATAGCTTTGGAGAATTCAATCACAACTGGAAATTCAGAAAGCTAGTCCCAAGCTATTAAAAGAGGGAGTTAGACTTAAAAGCATTTGCCATAAAGGCAAAGTCATACATTCCCTTTCTCTATGACACGGTAAGACAACAGTGCACGAATACCAATGTTGCTGAATAGTCATTCACTTAATGAATTAGTATCAGGTAAGCACCTCACTTTTTGAAGGTTTTTAATATATCTCCAGACTTTTCATAGCCTTAACAATTATTAAAGCACTTAGACTTCATTCAATTTTGCAGAGAAGATAACTGAGGCACGCAGGAGTAGGTTCACAGGCAGAAGCTTACATGCCTCCTTAGCTGCGTTTATCAGATACCAAATGCATCTCTGTCATCCACAGAACCCAAGACCTCCCTATGTATGGCTATTATCTAAACATGATTAAACTACTCATCATCCATTTCACACTCAAGGTAACAAAAGTCACAAAATAGGTGTTCATCCATATACCCTGCCTTAAAGTATGACAAGTATCGACTAGAAAATCTTAAACTCAAGTTCCTTTCCAACTGACTGCCATCACAAAGAGGATGGAGTCAGCCACATTTTGTCTCTCAGGGCTATTTCACACAAAGGAGACCAGCAGAAAGAACTGGGAGCCACCGTGGGGTCATTTGGTAGCTTTTGTTTGTAGTGGGTGGAGTGGTTTGAAAGAGTCACTGAGATGGCTTACCCAGGAGCAAGGGCTCCTTTGCAGTCAGGTTTGTAGATCTTTGGTATTTCCTACCTGATGGCTTTGGAAACTCTCTTTTTACCATTCTGAAGCTCCTCTGTTTGGCACCCATCGCCCCACCTGTAGCATGGGAGACCCTCAAGATCAACACTGGATCCAAGGAGGCTTCAACCACTATATGAGACTTTCTCCCTGTTTACGCCTAGGGGAAAGCACCAGGTAATGGAAGATATCTCATGTGAAAGTACTTTACCAGTCACTACAGGTGGTATTTCAAGGCCACATACCAGACCAAAGAAATGGCATTTTGACATCTTGATTCTGAAATCATAAGAACGTAATAAGTAAAATCAGGAGTTCAGTTATGTTTTCTGAACGACTTTTGCTTGACGATTTTTAGCAACATGTCCATTTAAATGTTCCTTCGCTGGAGTTTTCAGAATAACCAGCAGTCACAGCCAGATTGGTCTTGCATGAACTGAATGAAGAATTTCCATTTTATGGTCTTTTCTGCTTACTTTTAGGTTTTGTTGATGTGACTTTGTGTCTCTCTGTGTTTGAGGCTACTTTGGGGACCTCATGCAGTAAGTTACAATGATGGAGCATGACAGTCAGAATAGCACACACTATTAGCTAGAGCTCAACTCTATTACAGTACTATGTTTGGTGACACAGAATCAAGAGACTCAAGGATACAAGGTCAAAGGTAGCAAAACATTACATTAATCTGTTCTGTTTGCAGGCACAAGAATGTCAATCTCCAAGTATAATACAGTGTTGACTCTTTAATTATAAGAAGCAAAGTGCTAAGTGCTTGATTTAATTTAAAAAAACTTTTTCTCTAAAAAAATAATAATTAGAAAACATCACATTATTTAGCTTGGCATATACAAGCAGGAGTTATTTTCCCTTATTTTATTAATTCATTGTTTACTACTGGCTTTGTTGAGAGCAGTTAATCTACTCATAATAAATAAAATTTACATGAAGGCACAATAAAATAAAGAAACCAAAAAGGAGCACTTAATTTGTAAGTTTGGTAAATTTAAAGTATTTAAAATAAACACAGGTGTATGTTTTTTGGAAAAGGAGTCTACGTTTGTAACTATGTACTGAAGTATCACAAACAGCATTTGTATTAAATTAATCTATGCATTCATAACCATAAACTAAAGAAATAATACTGTAGCTTTATTATAGGGATAATTCTTGTTTTCAAGATTAATTAATATTATAAAGGTAAAAGCTAAGTATTAACTGGAGCACAGTGGCATGTATTTATAACTGTAGTGGATAATGTAATGAACCAGTTATATCTAAAAAATAAAGGCCAAGTTATATTTTTGGTTACTCCAGGAAATTTCTGTAGTAGCCAGACTGAGTTGAAATGAGTTACGTTGATAGAATAGTATAAATAATCCCATATGAGACATAGGTCTGCTACTTCACATGGGTGTTTAAAATGGCCCCAAGAGAGTTTGAGGCTGAAAATAGCAATGATTTTATGCTTTTTACTCTTATTTAGGCTATTAACTTCCCATTAGTTTTTTATATCTGCAAACAGAGCAAACCCACCAGATGTACATTAATTTTTCTATTTTAGTAGAACACACTGATAGCAATAAAGGCTGAAAAATGTTTTCTTTATAGCTATATGTTTTTGTTATATGCACTTCTAATTGAAACTTTTGGATTGTTTTTTTTACGTTTTCCAGTCACTAACACAGGATTGCATTCCATTACAATCAACAAAAGTATTCCATCCACCTTGTGAGTGGATGATCCATACCTGTGAGTCCCACATTAGTGCTTGTCCCCTCTCTGGCAGCACCAGTGGAGCAGGGACTGGCCCCCCTCCAGTGAGCAGAGTAAGGTCAGAAAGGAGGCATCCTCTGCCCTGCCGGGAGCAGCTGCCCAGACCCTCACACCCCTACGCCACCCTCGCTCCAACACATCCGACCCCATATGGTCCATGTCACATCCCCCAGTAAGCACTGGGCAAAATGAGTTTGACAGTTCTGGGACTCAGTCAGCGCCTCCTCTCTGAAGGACCTGGGGGGAGGCTAGCAGGCTGTCTGTGGTCCAGCACCTCTTTCACACTGGGCAAGCAAGTGGTGCCAGGAGGGGATGGGCCTTGCACACTCCCAGGATGCTGCTCTCTCATGATTTGCAATCTCAGGAGACACTCTGAATATCACTGTGGACACCCCCAATAAAACCACTGCCCAGAGTTGTGGCTAATGGCCACCGCTGGACCATAAATGCCTCAGACTACTTTCATTTTCACTGCAATAAAAACAATCCAAATGTACACGCCTCAATGTCATCACAGGTTTTCACTCACCATATTAACAAAACTGTTATTATAAGATGTAGCTGGTTTTTTTAAACAGCTTTGGCACTGGAAGTCTATCAAGTATTGTTTGTTACAGATTATCATATATAATTAATGTAAAGATTTTCAAGAGGATCATTATGCAAGTTTTATTTAGCTATAATACACATAGCAACTCACTCCCCTTAGCACAGGAAAAGCTAATAGCATTAATTAAATATTTTCATGGGGGCCACTACAATAATATTAAGCATTTCTGTCAAACCATGTATGCTTTGTAATCTAAGCAAGGGGTTTGTTTGTATCTCATTAGCAATATTGTCAAAGATCTTAAGGATCTTCTCCTTGGTATAAAGTTAGCATTTTAACACAGGCTTTCCATACTCGAGTTAAAAATTCTACTGACTGGATAAACAAACACAATTTCTGTAACTGGGAGATCACCCTAAAAACAAAACATATACCTTTTTCTCTTTTGATTAATTAACGTGAGCTTTTTAATGAAAAATTCTCTAAACTTTGCCAATTATCCACTTTTAAATCCCTTTTAAATTATAATCAGAAGCCCTGAACAAATATTGTTAGGTCCTATAGCTTAACTGGCGGATTAACAGCAAAATAACTATTCGGGGAGCGCTCATTATATTAGAATGTTTAACAAGATGCTTTCAGTTTTGCTACTTTATTGGATTTTAATAACTGCGCAGAACTCCGTTAAACCCCAAATTGTATTCGCATTACGCCGCCGTCGCATTTAGCACAAGGCAACACTGGCAAGCGCAACCTGAAGAAAGAGAATAAAACCCCTCTGAAATTCTTTCACATGGCCACTGCCTTTAACCTCCCACCACAGTACAAAGTTACTCTGTGTCCTTCGCTTCTCTGGTTACTACAGAGCTATTTTCTGAGAACCGATTCATAACAAAGAAATTTCGCTTGTGAGAGCTGGGCCTCGACTGACGCCACGGGCCTTTCCCCACCCCAAGAGCCTTTTGTTTTGTGCCAAAAGAATTGCTCCATTCATTATCCCCACAGATGCTTGGCCTGGAGGCAGAGAGAGTCAGTAAAAACAACAAGAAGCTGAGTTCTCCACCAGCCTAGGCTATCATTATCTACACAAGAGATG
>NW_015090990.1:5583503-5632774 GCF_001431845.1 Calidris pugnax
GTGTTTCTAAACACCTTCTGGCCATTTCAACTTGCTGCAAACTTTATGTATAAGCCTTTTGCAAATGTCATATGAGAGAAATATAAGTAAGCAGCTTGACCAGTTCTTACTGCGCTTCTTATATTCTATTCTATGTTCTTATATTCAATTTATTCTGATGATTTATAGTCCTTGCTGTTAAAAATTGTGTTTGGCTAATTTGAATATGTTTGGCTCTAACTGATGACCATTCAGTCCTGTGACAGCTTTCACTTGATCAAAGGATTTAGATGCACTCAATATTTTCCTTCTCAAATGAAGATGAAACCTGCATTCTCTAAGCAGATCAAATTTCAGCTAAACTAAACAGATCAAAATACATGCTTCTCAAACAACAAATTTTCTCCAGTATTCAAGCAATTTCTGTAAATCTTTTGTATTAGCTTTTTTTCAAAATGAGGAATATCAAATCCAGATGAGTTATTCAAACGGTGGTCTCACCACTGCTATGAAACAGTAGTTACATCTCAGTTCTACTCATTCTGAAACATTCAAGGATTTGTGCCCACCTTTCTGTTACAACATTAGAATGGAACCTCATACTGAGTTGTTTTCCTCCTACCACTTTCTCAGTACTTTTTTGTGGCTCTAGCTTACAAGATACAGACCCTCATTCTCAGTTATTAAGTATATAAAACGATCCTAAACGTGCAATTTACTTGCACTCAGAAAAGGCTTTAACAGGTCTTAGTTCACCCACTCGTTATATGGCTTCAGAACTTTGATTTTTTTTCCACTTTCCCAGCTTCTGTATTTCTCATACCTTTTAGCTCATATTTAATTTTAGATTCTTAATAAAAAAAAAGTTAAGTGGATTTGGATAAAATCTTGCAAAATTCTACTAAAAAAGGAATTCCCTTTTATAGGTAAAATAAGTTCCCAACTGACATTATAGAAGGTGTTTTTTAACCAGAATACCATGGGGTATCAAGTCAAGTCATTCTGAATGCTGGAGAAGTACAACTGTGCAGTTGCATGGAAAAGTACATTTGTAATCAAAACAAATAATATAATCAGGATTATTTGTCAGACTCTACTTTCCTAACACTTGTTGACTGGTATTGATCGTAAATGTTCTTCTTCATTCTCTCAGAAGAATCCTATATTTTAACTCTTCTTTCATTTGAACTGATCTTCAGTTAACCAGCCTACTCTTAGCCATATTATCCCATTGACCACAAAATGCATCAGCAGCTGGTTTGTAGCAGGACTATGTGAATACCGGTTTCCTTTCCCCACAAACCTCAAACGATTAGACTCACTAACACTCACATTTACTCACATTTGAGATAGGCACAATAATATTTCCCTCCCTTACAGGTCAAGGGTAGTCAGTTTACAAAGTATTTTGGAGATAAATGAAAGATATTTCATGCCTGAAAATATTATTGCAGAGATGAGTCATGTAAAAAAAAAAATCGAAATCATTATTGTTACCTACAGTCTGGTCAATGTCATAATGAGAGAAGCAGAGTATAAAACAAAAACCTTTAAGAGCTAGTTTTTCTTGAAGTATTCTCTATTGTCTTTAATTAAACTGCTAAGTTTGAGAAGTTATTTGTTTTTCGTGGAGCATCTGCTCACGAGGCAGGCCTTCTCCTAGTCACCTCAATTTTAATTACTTGATTACTTTCATGAGAGAAGAATCCATATAAAATTTATTTCATATAGGAAAGAAAGAAAAAAAATCTTCTATGTTTCAGTCTTGACAATTTATATTTGTAGTTTGAAGGAGAGCAGCCAAGGTCAAATAGATGGCTCTGCATCCACTGTATTAAAAAAAATACCCCTGGACCTATAGGTAGCAATTTCTTAATAATTATAACAATCTGAGGATAGCTAGGAACACAAAACATACAAGCCTCAAACTAGAGCCCTCTCAAGTCAGCAAACTAAGCCCCTTCATTTGCTCAGCTTCTTGAGAAATCTTCATGTTCCCCAGGGACACAGAGCCATCCATCCAGCCTTTCTTCACTCAGGTCATGATGAGAAGTGATACATATTTTTAAATAGAACTTATGTACATTACTATTCCAAGCTATGAGTACTAGTCATGGCATTTTGATATCCTTGAAAGAAGGCTTTAAAAGAAGTGAGATTTTAGCTACAATAGGACTAAAATATAAATAATGCTTATGATAAGGTAACAGAACAGTTCTGCATCTACTTGAAATAGTATATGCTCCTATATAAATATTTCTTTTTGCCAAAACCAAAACTTAGGTATCTTATATGCTGCATATAGTTCAGATCTGTGGCATTAAAAAGATAACAGCTAACCTGTTCTATCCAGGCCAATATATGCACGTGTGTCTTTGTGTGTGTATAAAACATACAAAGTAACATTTTGGAAACTAAAATTACTCAGCAATAATTAAATATTGTGAAATCAGTATTATCATATAGATAGATATTTGTTTCATTATCCCCATGTACAATACTTGCATCAGAGCAGCCTGGGAAGTGAGGAATCCTGCACCATTTGAAATGTGTGAAATACTTTCTCAATATTATTTTCTCCATAAAAATTTAAAACACTTTATAATCTTTAACTTCTGATTTGACACTATTGGATTTAATATGTAACAGTGTATTCAGTAACACATCTCCATCCAGGTTAGGTTGCTGTTCATGACAGAAGTGGTGGACTGATGATATGCAAGAGGAGCTACACTACGAGAGTTCTCACGTGGATTTTCATTCAGTCACTTCAGGCTCATGTGGCGTGAAGAAAGCTTGTGGGACTGAATCCCTTCTGGTTTTGAAATGAACCCAACTCAGCAAGGACTTAAATCTGCTCTAACACAATGCCTTCTTTCATCCAAGAGAATGTCCTGAAATGGTTCAAACCTGGTCTGATGGTAAGGTCAAACCCTCTGTTTTGACACATACAGGAGTAGTATCATAATTCAGTGTTACACGCTGGCTCAAAATATCATTACTACGTTGTCAAAAGATGCCAACTTGTGGGAATCTGAGTCAAACTACATCTTCTGCCCTCCAGATCTCAGTACATATCCCCAGCCTCAAATACCTTATCAAATATTGGAAGGGCTCTTTGGAATGTGAATTTTAGTGTCTGCTGAGGCTGGGCCCCTAAATACTCATCTCCTAACCTTAAATGACTCTCACACTGCTGTGGTGTTTCACCTACCTCTCAGTGCTCAGAAATTATGTTTCAGACAACATGACAAGAAAACAAGGAACACAAGCTCACCTTTCTTACAAAGCACTTAAAAGAAAACAGATCACTGAAAAAAAAAATTAAGAATCACACTCTGTATAATTTTATCTTTTGTTTTCATCTGATGATTCACCCTGGTAGGTTTCTAGGTAAAAAGACCATGGGTCCCTAGGAATTGAGAGCAGTACTCAGCTGATTCCTCACACTGCAGGTTTGATAGCTCTTAGTATTGACCTTTGAATGAAATGTCAAACACTGCCTGACCCTGCTACATAGACTACAGATTACAGTTTACTTTTAAGGAAGTCCAGACTTATGTAGTTGCCCCACAAAAATGCAACATAAACTCATTATTTGACACACGTTAACATCCTTCTTGGGCAGGATCTCCGCTTCTCTAAACCTCAACATTATGTTATATTCAGGAGCCAACAGAGCTGCTGAAGTGATGTTGGGTTTTTTTAATACTACTTCTGAAGGGAGGATGCCACCCACTAAGAGTACCACCAACCAGCAATCTAGGTTATTCTTGACAAGGTGGAAATAATGACCAAACCTAACCCAGCTTCCACTGTGAGAAAATCATAACCTTGAGTTCAGAGTCTAATCCTGGAATGAAATGTCAGCATTCCCAGAAATATTGCAAAATTATCATTACCCACGGTAAATCTACTCAAACAATCATTGTCTATGTGGGAATTCAGAAGCTGAAGCTTTGTGGCTTGCATGGTAAGGCTGTGGCTGTTAAAAATGAACTGTTACTAATTGATAGGGGCTTCAAAACGAAGATATATGGTATTTGAGATCCTGTTTTGATCTTTTTTACTTTCACACATGTGCCCTTCTGTATCCTGTGGATCTTCTATGTGGCTCGGTGGGTACATGCTCCACATGGTATTCTGCCTTTCTGATGTTAAAATACAGCACATAGGCTCTTACACATGGTGTAGGAGCCGCTCTTTGATGGACATATAATCAAGCAGGAATTTGAAATATGGCCAAGACTTTGCTTTTATTTCTTGGCTATTGGACATAAGTGTGAATTTAGCCTGTAGAATTTATTCGTCTTTTATTGTACTGGATACATTGAAATAAGTGTGAAAATCCCTCTTCTTAATTGTCTTTCTCCTGCAGTCCGTTCCAGAAAGTGTGGTTTAAGCTATCAGTGCTTAAACATATATGATAGGATAGCATTGTCAATACAAGACATTATTAGAAACTATTTTATTGTCATGAAAGAACTGATGTGTGTTTCTTTCCTTTTTCTTTTAGTCTTACCGATCAATGCCATTACACCCACTGGTTTTCTCCTGCATGAGCACACTTCCTTTAACTCCCGTGTGTCACTCATTTCAGGCTGCACATTAAAATACTTGTTCTGCAATAAAATTTCTCAAAGAGCCCTCCTTATCAAGCAGTTTCCACTAATATTTGTCTGCAGATGCGTTTGTGAGCAGTTCTTCTAAGTACCTATTTTAAGTATTTTATTTATATACCATATATCATTGTTCATATATTACTATTTTATTTACATACACTCTATTATATGAACAAATCTATATTCTATTTTAAAATATATAAAAAACATTTTAATCAAGTATCTTATAAGTTTCCTTTTTATACTGTGGTTTTTTTAATTGAAATATTCTTCTTTGCTTGGCACAGATTATCCTCCTCAATAATTAAAGCTATTTAGAATTCAGCAATAAATATTGCTGTGTAAACTTCAACAAGCATAGCACATTACTGTAGTATTAGTGCAGTTTTGTTTACCATGAAGTGAAGTACTCTTCAGTTATTGTAGAAATTACAAGAGGATATATCCATTTTAGAGAAAAGTTCAGTCCTGAAGAATTTCTTTTTCTTATAAAATGCAATAGAAAGATAAAATATATATTGAAAAGGTTTAATTGCTTGCAGTGTTGAAATATTATTCTAAATACGTTAAATAGTAACCAAAGAGAATCAAACAAAAGGACCATTCCAAACAAATTAATTATAAATATTTAACAAATAGCCCCCGCTTGAATTGAAGTGAATTAAAGTCAATTCACTTGTCCCAGATCTACGTGATGTCACTCAAATGGCTTTGGGTCCTTTTGCAATTTCTTAGCACCCAAAAGAACTTAAGCAGAACTCGTGTTCTGGCTCTGAATGTACAGTGTCATAAGCTTATCCTGAGGGAGAAATTTTACAGACTTTCAGTAACACTACGGTTCATGTTATGCTGCCAGTGATCACCAAACAAGTAATATATTGAGTCTGTCATCCAAACCAAAAAAATTCCTTAAGCATGTCTACAAGAATTGTAACAAAAAAAAATCTAGGCCTCAAATCATTTGTATAATATGTCACAGCATCAGCTTTTCAAAAAGCTGACTGATTAAATATCAATACCTGCTTTGCAAGCATTGTGAATTTCATACCACTATTGTCTCCATAATGTGATCTTGCAGTAGTTGAGGATATTGCAGAAAACAAACCACAGAACTGCAGCGTATCAGAGACTCATGCCACCGCAGAGCAAACCCAGCAGCCAACTATTGTCCTTTCATGCTCCAAAACTGCTGGAGGTTTATGCCTGGTTTGGTTTTGCTGGCCTTTGTCTAACTTATGCTATGATCTACAGTCCTTGCTCTATTTAACCCTACTTTAAACTATGTAGTCCATGCATTCAGGACCCATACTGGATATATTGACCATGCTAGAATTCTAGCCCACCCAGCACTATTTCAGAAACAGAGACTGGTTAATTTATCACTACTGTGAAGTCAGATTCCCTCTTACGAGTATCCATCAAGGACAATTCACCAGCTACTATTTCCTTTGCCACACACATAATTAGATTCCTAACTTAGACAAAACAAGATGACTGCAAAAATATCTCTTTTAAAATTCAAAATATGATACAATATTAGTATTTGTATTAAATAATAGAAATAACACTGAAATGTAATTATTTGTATTAACAAAGCTCTATATTATACTGTCAAAAAATCCCCCTACTTTTTTAGATTTGCTCATGGAGGAACATATCTTAACACGAAAAGGTAACTTATCATACCCAATCAAGCTTGATCTCCAGATAAATAAAAATCAAACAAAGCAAGATAAAGCAAAATTACTGAACATGGCTTAGGCGGTTTGCTGATAACTAAAATTAAAATCGATAGTCCTTCTGGCTAGTAAGCTTAAAATGTATGTAGTACTTCAAGAGATAAATAGTGGCTCATTCTTGTTTTCTAGAATAAAACAGAGTACTAATAGGACACAAATCACATGCTTTTAACTTTCATTTCATATGGAAAAGGTTTAGTGTTCCCTCTCTCTTTATATAGCAGTAGAGCTGGGCTGTAAAAGAGGAACAAAAGTGCTACTATTGTATAGAAACCCTTATTCCTAAACAAACTGAAGGGGTATTGAAGTGCTCAGGTTTTCTTAGTTCCTTCGTTTCTTTCTTTGTGAATAACTGACCAAATTCATGAGTAGCACCTGTGAGCTGCTAAGGAATCATCAAATGTTGTATTACTCAAAGGGCCTCAGAAGAGGCCGTCTTGTGAAAGTAGTGAAGTACCATTAATCCACAATAGCCAATACTAGAGTATCATCTGTAGAAGAACCCATATTTCACAATTCTTCCCATTCTTCTGCACTATTAAGATCATTTTCTTAACCTACTCTTTAATCCAGAAATGCACGTGAAACTGAATATTTCCTTCAAAATAATCTTAAGTACACTAAAAAGCAAACAAAAACATATCAGGATGTGAAACACGGAGAAAAATATCTATCTCTAATATCTAATTGGGTGCTGAACATTTTTCCTTAGTCACCAAGCAAGGAGGAGGTCCCTCCCAAGTGGCATGGACATGTCAGGGAGGCACAAGAACCTGCCTTTGGTGGTGGAGCTGTTCCTATTCTTGTTCACTGTTTGGGACACCAGCATGGTTTTAGCTCCTCAATGCCATTTTGGAGAGCTGATATACAACCACCTTATTCTTACTGAAAGAGCATTCCTCAAAACGCTCCCAAGTAAATTCTCATATAGTAACATATTTTTGTTTTCTGAGTTATGAAAACTCAGAAAACAGTTATGTTTTCTGAGTTATATGTGATTCTGTATAGTCAGGGACATATTAGCCTTAAGACAGTGGAGGGATGAGAATGCATTTGAATTGTGAATATCTCTTTACGGCCTCTGCCCTAAAATAACATTCTTGCTTTTTTTTTTGGATCTACAGCAAAAGGCACTTTTGTGTGGGTGAATAAGGTCCATTGCTGAAAACAATCATTTCAGGAGCTCGTTTTTATCTTACTGATGGCTAGGGTTACACTGCAGATTGAACTGTAAAATATGCCTTCACTGCTCCTTCATTTCAGTGAGATAGAAAGTTTAATCCATATCAAAGCCATTCCACATGAAGAATATTCATGGACAATGCTAGATATACAAAGAAATCTGCATATACTTCTAGTTTTTTAGAGAAACAATAGATCACCATGTAGTCATGTCTAATAAATTCTTAGCGCAGCAGTTTGTCTCTCTGAAGAAACAAACACCTACCAGAAATATTTCCCAGGTTCTCTATATTTTGAATTCAAGAGGCATTCACAACAATATGAAGGATTATTGCCACTACTTTAACTTACACGTTAGTGGAAATCATCATTTTTAGATTTTAAAAAGCTGCTGTAGAATCCCTATTAAAAATATAAGATCAACAACAACAGTTTTCATGTTGTGCCCTATCCAGCTGACACTGTCCTTTCGGAAAGCCAATGACTTGTTAGTACCCCTAGCAAGAGTGTGAACAGATGCGTCCCTGACAGGCGATGGATGGTCAGGGTCCATCTGGCCAGTGCAGCTTGGACAGAAATGATGTATACAGCTTCATCAGCGAATGACTGTCATCAATCCTGTGCCATGGATAGCGTAAATGACAGCTACACTGCAGCTGAGGCCCAGGTGTGAGAATGAAGAAGGGGCTGATTTAAGAATGCTGGGTAATCAGGAATGTATAGTCTCCTGGACTTTAATTTGTATCTTTAACCTCCTATAAATATCCCTGTATACTGTAGGAGGTATGTGTTTTTAAAGACTCCGATTGTGAAATTAGCTTCAGGATGACAGACATTCTTTGCTCTCCTTTAGCTGCTGATTACCCCAGTTCCCAGTATACATTAACAAATGCATGCTGAGCTTTGGCCACTGTACTGTGGGCTCCACAATTTAATTATTACCTCATTGATTTTTCATGTATTTCAATTTTCTTTTCTTCAAGTCACAGTGACTGTCCTATTGGGGGCAATGTTTGTTTTCTCTTCCCAAGATTTCCTGGTGGAATTTATTTTGAATTCAAGGATTATTTTTTTAACCCATCAGGAACTCGTATTTGCTTAGCCTGTCAGTTAATAGACAGGTAGATGCACAATTCCCTAAAATGAAACTGAACATTATGGTTGAAGCTAAAGATAAACAGAAAACAATAATGCAGTGACCACTGGCAATCCCTAACTAAGGGTACCTCCATCTTTTAAATGGTCTCTTTTTAGCATGCACCAAAGAGCATGCATAATTTGCATCTATTAGCATTTTATTATTTCGTAGCATTACGGATGGGAAAAAGGACACAATTGTTGTATCCTCACAGGGTATTTCTTTACTTATAGCTAAGTCACAGTAAATGTTTTTCTTTATCAGTGGATCATATGGACTAACAGCAATTTAAGAGCACAGGAAGTTTTGAATGTTATATGTAAAGATAGGAGTCAGTCCTTTCAGTACACAGAAATACGCTCATAGTCATAAACACTTATAATCTATAATCATATTCTCTTAAGAAAGAGTTAATTGCCAAGTGCTAAATTTTGACCAGGTAAAGGTATGTTACATGCCTGGAGTAAGACTCGTATGCAAATATCATACTATACATAATATACTGCATGTATAATTTGTCTATGAACACCAGAAAAGTTCCCACATTTCCAATTTATAGTCCATTCCTGCTAGCGTAAGGCTTGCTGTATATTTCTTTTAGACTGAAACTTGAAAAAGCGCACAAATCACTGTAGCAGTAGACAGAGAAGCTTTAGGAAAGCATGATGTAAATTCTGGTGGCATTATCATAGGGGGGGTTGGTATGGGACAGTACTCCGAACATCCCCATTCCAGACACAGAACTCAGTTAATATGCAACGTACGCAGCAGAGAAGCCTTAACATGAACTTTGCAGAGGAGGGTACAACAGGCCACATTAATTGCAGGTTACAAGCAATGTGATCAATTTTCATCTCTAAGTGCTGATTTTGCTGGCTGTTCTTCAAGTTTCTGCAACAGAAGTAGAGCATAAGGGCAACAGAGGAAACTAGAGATGCCTCAAGAATGGGGCATCCTCTTCCAGCTTCTTTTCCATCCAGAGTGGGTGAATTAGATGTGGCTTGGGAAGAAACCCCATTTTTAAGTGTCAGGGTGTGTGTGTGTGTATATAAAAATGTTTGAGTGCATGTGTGTACTTTTGTCTGCAAGAGGACTTGAGTATGTATGTGCATATGCATTTGTGTGAATGGTCATAGTCTGAAAATGGTTTCATTCAAGCTCACTAAACGTCAAAAAAGGAACTATTTTGGGGAAAGGAATTTAAAATTCCTTGAAAATAGATTCTTCTTTTGGGCAACTTGGAACTTTTTAGTCTGCAGGCAGAACATTTAATTGCTAAAATAATCATCCAAATAATCAGATGAATACCTGTCATCTGGATTTTCCTGAAGAAAACCTATTTACTCCGAGAGTCTCTTACAGGAAAAAAAATCCCAGTTTTGTAGAAAGGAAATTTTTCATCAGAATACTGATTCAACAAAAAACCCTGATAAGTCTACACAAAGACCATGTTACAGGTTTCTATGAAACTGAGTTGTACCTATGCAACCTATTGGCTTCAAGTGATGTTTTAGTGAGAGATTTTCAAAAAGCATAAGTGGAATTTAGAGTTGCCAATCTCCAGAAAGTCTTTGCAATTTGTGCTCTGAAATTCCTGGGCGCTCGAAAAAAATCTCCCCTTTAATATTTTATAGGGCTGCGGTTTAACCTTTAGAATATGAATAGAACCCCTATCTGTGTAGGCTTACTTGTTATCCAGTAGTGTAGGTCAGTACCAATAAGATCAATACACCCCCAGGAGAAGAAGGAAGTGGAAGAGGGCCAGTGAGCACTGAGCATTTACCCCAATGAATCACAATTATAGGAACACCTGTGATAACAAACTATGTCCTGATCCACTGGGAAAATGCACACAGTGCACAGTAGCCCTCAGAATTTCTCATTTACTGTTGCTGGTGGGTTGGCCTGCAGTTGCATATTGTGGTACAGTGTAAAATTCAGAAGGATACTGGTTCAAGACGTCTTAGGATGACTAAGCTTTCATAGGGCTTTTTGCTGCTTCTCCTATACATGTATTTTAGCATTATCTTCAAAGTACTGTTGGAGATTTTTAATTCATACATTACAGTTTCAAATGGCAACACGCAAGTTTGAGGAACACAGTTTCAGAAAGTTACATGTAACAACATGCTTACATTGGGAGAGGTGTATATTTGTTAATTAACTCTGTTAAAAAGCTATGACTATATATCACATAACAGAGAAAAAGAGAAAACAGAATGCCCTACACTAATGGAGGGGGGGAAAAATTAGGAGAAATAAGCATACTATACTTGAAAATAGCTTTCTTGCACTCTGTTACAATAGTATCTGTTATTATAGGTGTGGAACAGCTTTATTATTTCTATGTCATTACAGTAAATTATCTACCCAAAGTGTAAGGAAAGATAGCAGTATAATGAGGCAATTCAACTGTGTGAGAGGGGACTGTCAGGAAATAGGAGTTAAGATCATCACTGCCTTTAAAACCTTTCTCTAAAGGCAAGGAGACATTAATAAATCTCAAGTTTCTTCACTTCTGTGCTTTCATAATATTGTTGTACAACATCCGTGATAAGTTTTGCTATATATGTCAGGAGACTAATAAATATATCACTGAACAATGGACCTTTATGATCACATAGAAGCCAGAATGCTTCCAAACTCTCCTGGTGAATTTTAGCAGACAACATTGGTGGTGCACAGCAGGCAGAGCCATATCTTATATACTTTACATACATTTCGCAGTGAAAAAGAGTCAGAGTAGAAGGCCATGCTATGCAACTGAGAGGAGAGTGCCTGTCCAGCAAGCTTATTTCTTCTGGCTTCAGAAGAAGTTGTTATGCTTTTAACATCATGCTGAGAAACAGCTATTTGGAGATTAGGACAGAGAAAGACCTGGATATCTACTCTTTTTCTGTCTCGAAATCTTGTCTAGGCAAGGTCTGAAACTTTGAACATATGTTCAGGGTTTCTGTCTGTATGCCCTCCAGCCTTGTTTAAAGAGAAGCTGCTTTACCTCTGACTAGGCTGTGGCACATCTGAAAATCCAAGGTATGTCTGCTGTACATACATAAGCTATTTTAGTGAAGTACGTACCCAGTGAGCTGACACACTGAAGACATGCCACAGCATCTAGGTTCTGCTATGCTGATGACATGGAAAATAACCCCGATGTGTTCAGGACATACTGAATTTACTGCATGTGCATTCATAGAGAAGGCACATTCAGGAAAACTAAAATATTCAAGATGTAAGGTCACCTGTGAAATATCATCATGCTATGGAACACTTCAGCCTTCCCACCCAAGCACTGATCAGCACATTTGAGTGTTTTTATAAGTACACATAAGGAACACTGTTTATCACAAAACTCCCATATCTTAAAGTAAGAAGAAAGATAACGAGAGGTGGGAAGGAAGATGATGTGAAGGAAAGAGTGAAACAGCTGAAGAAACTTTTCACCTTCTGTGAAGAGCATACACGACAAAGTGCTTTGGGGGAAAAGAATCAGCTGAGCACTAAGCCATTTAATTTATCACTACAGAGCAGAATGAAAATAACATCACTCTCACTTGCTACACATTAGTACTTTTCCAGATTAAAATTTTGATTTGGTCAAACTAGAAAGCTATTCAGCTGAGTTACCTTTTCCCTGTTATTTATTTGTGAAAAAGAAAATGAAGAGTATTTGGCTTATGAAAAGAGCAGGTATTCATTCTGTCTACAAAAAAGAACATAAAAGCCCCAAAGATTTGTCTCATTCTAGACCTTCTTCTGCTGCTCTGATAACTCCTACAACTACTCTTTTCCCAGTGTTGTTTGTCAATTAGGCAGAACCCATTGCTACCACCTTCAAATGTCCCCAAACCAGACCACATTTTACACATTTCCTGTTCAAATCTCATCAGCTCTTCCAAGGCAAAGTACCACACGGTACTGAACAAACAAATTAAAAGGAGAGGAAGCTCACAAATACAGTGTACACTTGTTATCATTGATACTGCCTTTTCAGTCTTCACACTAGCCTGTGAACCATTGTATGACAAAATGAAAAAGGACATAAGAAAAACATGTTCTTACTAACATCAGTTTACAGCTCTGTAAGAGATTGAGGAGGTAATGCCAAATCTGAGATATTAGTAAATTTTAAACTAATTTTCCCTTGGCAATACTTGTGTAGACAAGATTTTATATATCCCAATGTGCCTTAAAACTCCTTTGATGCATTTTTACTATTCTGTTTTGGGGACTTGCTTGATTGGAAACCACTAAGCATGCTTAACCGTGCCACATATTTTTCCTTCTGATTAAAATGCAGGCTGGCACAAGCAGAGACTGATGGCCTCTGAGTTTATAGATTGACCAGGGCACCTGCCGTGCAAGCATCTTTGTGCTGCCCCATCACTGAATTTCATTCTGACCTTGAAGCATCACAGTTGATAAAGCTGAAAGTTAGTTTCTATTTCTATTTCCAGCCTTGTTTTTTAGTATCCCTTAACAGACTGTCAATTGTACTCTGACACAATGGTGCCTGCTTGTAGGTTATAGCTCTCAAAAAATAGTAAAGTCGATGCTTACACCTACAGACTTTTGCAGCTTTTCAGCTCAATTCTGATTTTAAATATTTTTAAATAAATCATAGTCATAAGAAGAGGAATACATCGACTGATAACATCTTGAATCTCCAGCAATTGTACTGGAGACCTAAGACTGTAGCTGGACATATTGGTCCTTGCCAAGGTTTTTTCAACTGTTCAACTTATTTCATAAGCAAAAGTTGGAGGTGAAGTTTTCTTAGGAAACAAGAGCATTTTTTTCAATGTCTCTTACAACAACTATAGATACAGATCATGATGAATACCAGCTTTACTCTGTGCTAAGCTTCCAAGCTCTTCTACAATGAACAGCAAAACAAATACAGGATTCAGAAAAAGTAATGTTTTCATGTTTGCAACATTTCAAACAATTCTGTCTGTAATCAAGAATAACTCAAGTAGCCTGGAAACTAATGTATCTGTAACTGTGTGCAAAAGATAATCATATTTTACAGCAGCGGAGATTGGACAGAAGTGCATTTCTACTAAAATATTATCCTGAAACTGATATAACTTTGAGAACACAAACATGCATACAGAGGTCTGACTCGGATAATAATGACCTTACTTGCTAAAGCACATACAAAAAACTTTCTGGAGTACAAGTGAAATAAACTTTTTTTCTAACTTCCAGAATTAGAGCCCTGAATTGTTTTTTCGGCCTCTGAGATGTATGTAAAACCAACAAGTACTTCACTGCATGAGTAATGTTCATGACGTCGCATCAATGCGACAAAAGCTTCCTAGAATGGCTTATACATAAAGTAGAGCAATAGCTACAGCTACAGAACACACTCAACATCTGAAGACAAGCCATCAAAAGCAAGGAAATTCTGATTTCTAGTTGAGGCCTGTGACATTTACAGGCTATACAAGAATACATGGGATGTTATACAGCATTGCGCATCATTATTGTGGAAGTCATTGTTTCCCTCATTAGCGCTCTAGATCTGTACATTACTTCCATTGCAGGTCACGACCCTCATGCTGACAGTCCATCCTTAACTCACCCTTTTGTGCCTAGGTATTGTAGCAAATTTGCTACAGTACGTGACATCTCACACTTGAATTTTCTGCAATATTTGAAGACATGTATCCCATTCAAATGCACTACTTATCAACACAGAGGTCTTCGGGAAACCATTAAGAAGATAGGGGACACATATCTAAAGTAAAATTAGATATAATTTCATTTATAAGTGTTGCATTTTATTATAATATTTAAGCTATAGTTCTCTGTAGAGCTTTTAATTTTATGTGATAGAATTATTTGTAAATCATGCAGCATAGTTAAAATATTCCTAAAATGTTTTTATTTTAAGTTCAATAATCTTTTCCAAAGAAATAGTCATTTACTCACTAGGAACTTGCAAAACGGTAAACGTTTCCAAGCTCATTGTCCTCATTTCTTTTAGTACTAATTAGAAGCATAACTTAATATGCTGCAAACATGTTAGCCTCTCATTTTTAATGCAATTGAAGATAAATTACTAAAACTTAGTGGTGATTCTGGACTCCTGAAAAACTGTGATTGACACAGTATCATCCTGTAATGGAGCAGTTAATATGCAGACATTGACATGGCAGAGCCGTTATGATAGATCATATCAATTCATAATTTGGCTTCATAAATATGTAGTATTATTGACACAATATCTTACGATGGCACTTCCTTTTCTATAATGCCAATGTATAGGACTAGTCTTTGCAATGAGGACTTTGAAGAATAACCTGAAAGGATGTGACGTGTGGAGAAAAGATAATGATAATGTCATAATAAGTCACCTTCTGTTTTAGTATCAGAAAATCAGTGTTAAAACCAGGGAAAGAAGTCAGTTAGGGATTCCGTGCCTGTAAGTCTCTTTAATACTTAAGTTTACTGTCCACATTCCTTGTTTCCCTGTTCAGGAAATTGCCCTGAATTTGTCAAACTATGAGAAATTTTTTGAGTAAACCAGAAAAAAAATATGCAAAACTCATTTGGGCTTTATAGTTAGACAGAGAAAGAAGCTAACTAATTGATTGCAGCATTTTGCAGCATTTTCCTTTCATTTTTTTGAAAGACATCTTGTTTGGACTTGTTCTATGAAATTAGATTTTGAGATTTTATTTGAAATATGCAAAGAATCTTTTTTAATAATGCCAATGATGTTAGAGGCCAGAGAAATGAGACCAAAACCAGAGAACCATACAAATGCAGCCAGTAAAATCAGCTTTTCCATAGCTTAAAGAGAACCCTGTCTCTCATACCAGTGTGTAAACTAGCAAGGATTTGATGCAAAACACGAAATTCTGACAGTTCCAAAATTTCCAGATATGTATAAAAAAGATTTAGTTTTGTGTATCCCCGTTCTCTTGGATGCTATGATGATATTCACATTAAGTGTCTAATGTTTCTCTCACTTTAGTTTTGTGCCTTAGCTTTGGTTTCCACTCTTCTTGCTCTTGTACTTACAATCAGATAAATGAGTCATTTGGCTGATCTCAAAAGAGAGAAGACAGCCTCACCCCAACTGAGGCTATGCACATTTAAATGTTACTTTCACAATTAACTTCTTTATAAATTGTGACAAAAGATACCCTTTAAAGTAATCTAAACCACTGCTATGTATACAGTATAAACAGAGACTCTACTGATATACATATCTTATATAAAAAAAAACACCCTAAAACGTATTGTGTGGGCTGAGAACTTTATATTGACTTCTGGTGCTAAGAGAATTTTATAATGGAGTTATAAAACCCTCAAAAAAGGGGTTTGTAAAGGAAATTCTAATATACCTTTATCTATAATAGCACGGCTGGGGGCTACTATAATAATCCTTTTGCTTTCATGTGGCCATCTGGAGGCCTATTAAAACTAGTATCTAAACCAGGCTCCCAAGTGTGTTGAGTTTGCCAGTTCCCACTAAGTCACTAAAATTAGGGAGTTTGGCCTGATATAGGGTGAAGTATCCAATACAGAGAGAAGACATCTTGAACTCTAACCTTTTACACTGTGAATATGTTGTGTACAGGCTGATTTTGATACATACAGTTTAATTGTGAAAAAAACCTAGCCCTAGGTCTGTTGTGCACCTCTGGGAAAGCATGACAAGACGGAAGAGGCTAGGCAAAGCGAGAAAGGAAACATTACAAATTTAGTGAAGTATTACGTTTCAACTGAGAAATATTCTATTCTGATTTTTATGCAGAGCAACAATAAAATATTGACAATTTTGCAAGAACCTACTTTCCTTGCTCAAATATAAACACAGACATTATATATAACATATTTAGTGCTGTGAGTTTTTATCCAAGATATAATGGAAATAAATATTTGAATATGCAAAGTATTTTACAGCATAGTTTGGTCTCTCTCTTTGCTTTTAATTCAATTAAGATTAGGTTAGTATGAGTGCACTCAGTAAAACATTTTGAGTCAATAGGGACTGAGTATCATTCCTCCAAAATAAAGCCCTTTCCATACACTAATTACTGATCTTATTCAGTAATGTGGTTGCATCCTATTATACCTGATACATCAAAAAAAAGAAATTAAGTTGCTGTTGAAAACTACACTAGAACTCAGATCTAGGACCAAATAAGATGCATTAATTGCTTTACTGCTTCGCTGCAAAGCCACTCTTAAAACATAATTCCTTAATGAAGTCCGTTAATTTGTTCATGGCAGTACACAAGCTGTTCAAAATGACACAGAATTGCACTCTGTTTTCTAACCCCTGCAGTTTCTTCTGTTAGTCACTCTGTCTTGTGTTGTTATCCCATGGATAGTAATTATTTTATAGTGGCTGTAATTAGGAGAGAATTAGGCTTGGTAAACAAAACCTGCCTTCTCCTGTTAATAGCTAAGGATAATAAATTTGGCTCTGACATTCACTATATTTGGACAAGGCTTGGCCTTCTTCCAGTTTTCCCAATAAGAACTTTATTATATAATTACGCCTTGGAGGGGTTCATATTACAAGGTAATTTTTTTTTTTTTTTAAGACACATATTGCATGGCTTCCAGCCAGTAAATGATATACTGTAATATATGCCTCCAATAAATGTTTTAAACAAAATCTCTCTAAGCAATATCCTGCTGGAGCTGCACATTGCAATTCAGCAGATATATTTACAGGAGTTTTTCATAATGCAAATTATTTTCTTTTGCTCACATTGTCCAACATTATAACAAGTGCTTAAAAAGAAGCCTAAGATTATTTTTATCAGCAAATGACATGGTTAGATTCTTAACTTATCATATCTCAGTAGCTTAAAGAGAGTTTTCATACTTTTTATTCTGTGAGTAAAGTCACAGTTTTGTTGACATGCACAGAAGTGTAGCAAGTATCTTATTTTCTATTTTCAGCTTGAATTAAAAAACAACCCTTTGTTCCATCTTTCAGCCCACACACTAATGCATCATCTCCCACCCTCTCCTTTATTTTATCTCATACCTTTTATGTAAAATACAATTTAAGTTAACACACAATAGCACAAAATGCTTTTCAAAGGGAGTAAATCATAAGCTAAATAGAAAAGGAAGGGCTTAAGGGGAAATATATAAAGAAGTGAGTGGCTTGAAAGAGAGAGAGAGAAAGTGCTTCAGTCACAAGGAGGAGCAGAGATAGTAACAAGACTGGGAAAACAGAGTAAGCAATTAAATTCTGAAAAAATACAGAAAACAACCAAACAAGATAAGTACACTAATTTTAACTGTTTCTCTTGCTGCTGAGTTATCAATGCTAGTAAGATATAGGTAGGCAATATATCATAATTGCATTCATGGAGTTTCATAAGAACTATGTAGGTAAGCACAACTGGGTTTACATACTTAAAGACATAAACCAAGTCCAAAGAGATTAAAAAATGGTAGAACAAAAACAGAACCCAAAAGTCATGTTTCTGGGCCATCTTTTTTGGTCACTAAACAGTATGCAGTACCTTTTCAGTTTTCCTGAACACTATTCAATGCTAGAGATTAAAGAGTGAGAAATCCTCAACCATAAAAACCACCAGTTTCAGACAGGATAGACTGACCATAAAATGATTTTGGTATAAAAATAGCATATTTTGTGTATTTTTACTTCACTCATTTGAAGGCACTCTCTCTTTCCTGAAGACACTCAGTTCAGTATTAATAACTCAGTATACAATCCTCAGGGTACGAGGAGTCAAAAAGATCAGAAGGGAATTGGGATATATGCCAAGACAATGATATCTACCAAAAGCATGCCAAAGTGCTCTTGCAAACCTATGTATGAGTTTTAAAAATACTATGTTCCCATAAATTTCAGAAAATGTTTCATTGTGATGCAAAAAATTCAAATACTAAAAAATAAATTATAAAACTTCAGACATATACTTTAGATTTCTAGCATAGTTTAGCACTAAAAAATTAAATATTTTGAGCTTAATTCACCTGCAAAAGAGGCATGCAGGGGATTAATTTTGCCCTGGGTAAAACATCTGAGAAACAAATGGGCAGGGACTGAGCGCATCAACAATTATTAGAAACAGAACAAGACCATTATGTCAGCTAGTCCAGTCTTATTCCAATTTCTTAATGCAGTACTGGCCATAACAATACTGTCTTCCATGTTCTCTCAAAAATATATTTTTAATTACTCAAACTAAAGAACACCACTTTCCTCGGGAAAAAAAGAGGCTAAGTATTCCTTATTGTTTCAGTTATACCTTGGAAGATATACACTCTACATCTCTCTAGAAACTATCCTACTATTTTACTGTTCTCCATTAACTCCTCAAAACTTTAAAAAATTATCTTTGTTCTTTTCAGTTGACTTCCCAGAGCCACCTTAGAAGAGGCTCCACAGACTTACCACAGCCCATGAGGCAGCATGGTACAAAGGAACACCACTTCTACTGATTCACATGGAAATGACAGGGGAACAGGCTGAGACACAGTTTTTTTTCAGCAGGAGAGAACAGACCAGTAGTGATTTCACAGTGTGAGCCTGTATAAAGGCATTGTTGACAAAAAGAACTACTCTCAAGCTCCCTCCAAGAGTTGGAGACTCTATCATTTGATGAAGATGTGGCAAAGAAACTTTTATGGCTGTCTTTCCTCCCTCTATTTTCTCCTCTTCCTCTCATCTTCTTTGCTCTCTCATAAGGATTGCAGAGGAAGGAAAGGAAAATAAAGCTAAAAGAGCATGAAAGATATTCAAGCTGTGTCTTTCCTGTTTCCAAGACACAGGAGAAGACACAAGACCATGAGCAACTGTTTAGCATATAATAGGATTGATTAAGAATTTCTTTTGCCATCCTATCCTAACCTACCATGATCTCAGTGTCTGGAAGATATGATATGGTTTGTAATTTTAAAATATTGCTTTAGAAGGAGGAGAAGGTGGGAAAGAAGCATAATTCTGTCCTATATTGAAAGCCCAGCTACCTGACAAACACTAAGGACCGATAAATGTGCATGTTGCCCTATGATGCACAAGGTGACCAACTCAGACTTTGATATATGGCCAGTGGAAGCACATTCTAGCATGAAAGAATCTGCACCTACAGTCTCTAGAAATTGTCATGACTACCCTCCACATGTTTTGTAATTTAGACAAAGATAAGGCGACCGAATAGCCAGTCTCTTCAGACAAAAAACATTGATTATGTCTTAACAAAAAAAACAAACAAAAAATATCTATAAACTTTAAAGGTAAAAATGCAGATGATAAAGACAAATCAGCCTACTTGCTCTCTCCCCACTTCTGCCCCTTGCAGCTGTAGTAAAAGGCAGGAAGAGTTTTAAATAATCATGCTGTAACTTCCAATAAAGACAACTTACTGAAATCATATCTTAGGGTACTTACTGTCCTCGAAAAGACTGGGAGGGATATGGCCACAACAAATCCTCAAAAAACTTGTTTCAGGACTCCACAGCTGCACTTTACACTGAAGAGCTCTGAGTTTAGTCTAAATTGTGAACAGGGCCAAATTATACCCTGGCCAGAGCCAGACTGCAAATGGAATATGGAAAATTTTGTTCAGCTATTGTATCCATAACTGAGAGCATTTCTGACAGATCCAAAGATTAAGCACACTTTGTTTCATACATGGTTTCGGAGTTTTGCTTTTTTAAAGGCTGAGGAAAACAAGCTCAGAGAAGGATATAGTGAGCAGCAGGGGACCAAAGCTCCTTTTATCATTATTCTAAAATGAGATAAAGTGAAGAGATGGTCATGAAGAATATCAGACATTAAGTAGCATCCCTGTGTGCAAATCAGAAGAGTAAACTTTGTTTTAGATAATGTCAGATGCTACTCCCATCAGATGCTACTCCCATCAGAAGAGTAAACTTTGTTTTAGATAATGGCTTACAGAGGGAGACGTTTTTTTTAGAATGAAAAAACAACACTGAAAAAGGTGATAGAGAGACCTGATGGTATCCTTATGAGAAATATTAGGGAATAAAGATGAAAGGTTTCATTTGAGAAGAATATTTATAATATGTGCCCTGTTTTTTTCTTTGTTATTGGTAAGCCTTCCTATGAACAGAATAACAGTATGTGAAGCCCATAGTGTATACGCGCTTTTTCATTTCTGCAACCAAGGGTATGTGAGCTTTCTAGAAATTGTGAAAGCTCCACGCATTGGTGAGAAAAGGTTTAAATAATATCGACTCAAAAGGCTTTCAGGCAACTGGCTTGGTAATACATCCTTGGCTGGATGTCTGATAAAGATGGTCATTTATAAATGTGCAAAATCTTTCCAGCTCCGCACTGGTCAGGTCACATTTAAAATAATTGCTTCTACTCCTGACCCATCTATCTGTAAACACATCAGACTGACAGCTTGCTTTACTCGCAATGCCCAATAGGCATGGCGACAGCACCACTCTCTAACGAAGGCCTAACTTACTGACTAGCTTTTGGCAAGTCTATGTGATACCAAACAAGAACATTGGTCTTGATGCTGATGATGCATAGCTCGCAGGTTTAAGAGATGCGAGGGAATGTGATTCTATTCACACATGGTAAGATTAGTGTGTTAAAACTGCAAATGGAGTAAACAATTTCTGACTTGTTTAAGGCTGGTCAGTGTCCTTACCAATATCATCAAAGGGGTGATTTACTACTGCAGCTAGCTAACAGAGATTCTTCTTTAGATCAAATAGTAGATGACTGGGGTTTTGGAAACAAAGGACAAAGAGAAGCTGAGCAATTTATACAGCATAACTGTTAGACTGGTATCTCACATCCAGTCAGGATGCTTTGGTAAAATTGTGGCACTTGGGCCACAGCAGAAGCATTCAGTCTTCAGTAATAACAACATATTAGACCCTTTTACCTTGAAAAACATTCTATGCATTTTACTGCAGCAACAGTTTACAATTCTCTAGAAAATAAATTAGTTGGAGGGGTATGAACTCTGGTAGAAGCATGAATAACATCAGTACTTTCTTTTCAAGCTTCTTAGTGATGTCAATGCCTACACCAAAGTGATACAAGAGCCGCAAACTTTTAGAGGAAGAAAAGCGTGTTTAGTTCTGCATTTTACGTCTTTATGCACAGTAGCAGTGATTACAACCACAGCTCTTTGTCTGAACTAAAACCTCAAATGGCAAATTCGTATTCAAATTTCATGACTACTCGGGAGAAATCACAAAAGTAACAGAAAATCAGAGATTCCACACACAAAGAAAAAGTCACGGTCCCTAAGGACAGAAAGGTTAATACAAGAAGAATACTGGATTGTGCGAATGCCAGTTTCTGTCCACCTCCCAGACTGGTACTGAGGGGGATGTTTTCTGTCCTTCTGCAAAGGTGAGCAGGATGCTGTTAATAACTAAGACTGTCCCTGATGGTGGCAAGTCTAATTACAGGGAAGGAAAAAAAAACCTCAACACAACAAGACGGGAGAATGAAAGAAAAGGTTTATGTTTTTTCCCCTGGATGTCAGTTCATTACCAGCCTGACACTATAACTTCAAGGGTCATTTCTCTGCAGTCACTAAAATACCAAAACAAGAGAAAAGCTGTGCATAAGCAGAAGCAAAAACCTGACATCATTACATTCTCAAAAGAATTTTTACATAAAAGAGGCCTTGTAAAAGAGAATCCTTCTAACTCATACACTGTTAACTGCATTCCCCTGTTAATGAAAGAGAGAACATATTAAACAAAGGAATGACTCATTGAAAGACAGAGGAAAACAAGATTAGGTAAAATACTTGATTTGTGAAAGTTTTAGTTTTTAGAAGGAAAAAAAAAAGTGGTAGGGTGGTGGTAGATATATCTTCCTACACTATTTCAACACATACAAGTGTAGCTTTAGCAGGGTTTCTAACTTTGCTTCCCTAAAGTTGACTGCCTACATATTTTCAAGAACACATTGTACACATGGTTCAGGGCCATTTGTAAGGCTCAAATGTAGAACCTCTGCACTTCAAATATCTATAAGGATCAACATATGAGGTTGCCCTCTGTTAGTTGTGCAGCTCATCAGACAAATACAAATACTGTACAGATGTTGGTACTCACATCAAGACAGTATCTACACTGTTTTTGTGCAAAATATTCTCAAAAATATCAAATAAGCAAATTTACTTTGTACTATGGCTGTATTTGAAGTGAAGACATTACTCTGCAAATATTCCAGAGATAACACAAGTAAAATTCAGACCCATAAAGCTGGGACAAGCTAAAGTTTTTAAGTGGTTATTTGCCTGAAAACAGTGCATAGAAAGGACATTGCCAGGTATCTTCAATGGTAACAGAAAACACTTTGATTACCTAGGAGTAAAAGTACTGTAAATTCATTCCAAATAGAAGCTGAAAGTATGAGAGTAGTTTGAAAAGCACATCCACAAACCAGGACAACACCACAGTTCCTCATAACATGACAGATATGTGAAGTTTATCTGCTGTGATACATGACTCCTTCATGAATGGCTACAGAAAAATGAGGTAAAGCCAAAGCCCATCTTTGGTACACAGATCCTGTAAACTCAGGCTGAAAAGAAAAACCCCACAGATATAAATACACGACAACTGAATTTTATAGGCCATGTGTACTGAGCTGATTCATTTCACAGCCCAAGGGAGGCTGTGCTCCAGGCCAGGAACCTGCCTAGGCCCTTTCTCCTGACCTTGAGCAGCAGCTCTTATGGAAAATCTGTTTAAACAGATATAGACAATTTCATTTTATGTTTTGGGAAGATGTAGTCAGACACAAGACTTCCTGGTTACCTTAATCCTTGCCAGAGAACAAAGAGCAAGATAAAATGCAACTCTGGGTTAGAGCCAAAATCCTTTGAAATCAATTAGATTCTTTTCATTGATTTCAATGAGTTGTGGATCAGACTGCCACTTCCTTAAGGCAGCAACAAGACACTTCCTCAAGAAGGCAGGGGTCCTCAGTTTCACCATTCATTCATTTTGATCTTTCACTGTTTAATGAATCTCTTCGTTCTGCTCTTATTCTCAGCTCTCAGCCAGGCAGGCATTAGCAGAGCATTCACTAGGCAGTAGAGGATCACCAGCATCCATCTTTCAAAAGAGACGTACAACTGAGGCCACTCAAGGCCATTAAAGATCCCATGGTACTTTTGCAAGAGCAAAAATAACAATGCCAACATCTTGGCCAAATTCCAGCCTCTTTAATTACATTCTGTCCATCTATATTCCCTCCTTAGTTTCAGCTGGAAAAATTAGCCACCATTTTCCACTATCTTATTAATCTTTTAATGTAGAATTAATTATAACAAAAAGACTATGAGCATAAAATATTGGCACTTTCAGCTATAAAGAGAGTGTCATTGCTGTCCATGTCTTATTGTGCATGATTAGCACAGCAAAAGTAACTATATAGCTATTTTCTATTTTTAAAAGAGAACAGCCAAAATATATCTTAATGAAAAAGAAAAACTAATAATAACAAAAAAAGGGAAAAAAATCAACCCTAAAATCTTGCTCTTTAAGTTGACTTACGCACTTGACCATTGTCAACTAATGTAAACCAGATCCTAAAATGTAACTTAATCCAGGTGATTGATAATTGGTAAAAAAGATGATCCTTTTGCTCCTTGAGGACACTAAAAATATAGACAACATCCTCACATTTTTGTCTTAAGAAAACAGATACCTTAAATGCCACCTTAAATGCCTTTTTTTTCCCATGGTATGGAGTTTAACACATTATAGAGGAGACAGTGGCCTGAAGATTGATGGTCTTATCCAGGTGGAACACAGCTTTGAGTAACAATTTGGGATAAAGATGCAGGATTACTACATCTCTGTGGAATACAGTGAAAGGGGGTTCAACCATAAAAGCTTACAACTCGATCACTCTTCTAACAGATGTGATTGTGATTAAAAAGGTTGTTGTTGGCAACAAGTAAAATGAAGAGCACTCTAGGGGGCCTAGAGAGCAAGTCCATTAACTTCATCAACACTAGATTGAGTTCCCATCTCAGTACAGTCTTAGGAAACAGTGAAATTACATTTACCCATCCTAATTGTGGGATTCACTGAAAATGAAGGGTGATTGGTAGAGAATTCACAGCTACAAATAAGGTCATATTGGTATCTTTCTGTAGAAATAATTTGGTCATTTGCAGATCATATTAGGTCAAGTCATTCATGGCACTATAATCAAAGCTATGGACTGGAGAGCTTCTGAGTGATGATACATGACAGGAGACATTTTATCAAGAGTCAAGAGATCTGAAAGAAGAGAGGAAAAAAACTATGGAGGATCTTGCAATAAGTTCAACTGACCAAAGAGCCACCATTGTTTAGTTGAGCTCTGGGCAATCTTTATATTATCTAGGCTCTGTTTTGCCTTTCCATCAGAAGTGGCAAAATCCTTTATTTGCTAAGACATCTAACAGTGAAAGCCGGATGTTTGGGACTACCTTGAAACAAACAATTCATCAATCATAGGGAATTGCCTAGATGACTTCAGAAGCTTTCTCCTTCAGTCTTCATGATAATTTGGGACAAAAAACACTTCAAAAAGTAAGATATTGCTATATATTATTGGTATTATTTTCACCCTGAGGTAGCAACACTGCTTTGATATCAAAGCTCTGCTGTTCAAATCATCTGCAAAGTTCAACGATCCTGGAAGGCATCATATCTGCATTGTTTCTTACCTGGCACTGAGAAGTAGACCAAGCAACTGAGCTTGTCTTATTCCTGAGTTCCTCCTGATGGCATATTGCTATACAAGCTGTACTCATTACACACCACAGAGACGATGTTTCTTAATGAGCTGCCCACTCTAGCACACACATGCACACTTCTTTTGAATCCCTAACATATCTGAATACATTTTTTGAGCCCCAGTGCTAGAATAAAAATGCACAGATGATGGCTCTTGATTCCGCTAGCTATAGAAAATATATTAATACTTTCTTTACTCCTAAGATTATTTTCTTTTTGCAAAGCAGGCAGCAATTCACACAGATTTGCAAGAAAAATCGGAAGCCTAATGTTCAATTCTAAACTTTTTTCAGTAAATTGAAGTGGCAGTAAGTTTCATCAGACAGCCCCCCTGCATGTACAACATGAAGAGATTAATTTTAAGCAATAAGGGGGAATTTCTCCTCACTAATATAGAAATGTTTTTTTTAAATGCCCAGAAAATATTTTGATTTTTTTTTGTGTTAAATTTTTTAGACACTACACCTCCCCAGATTCTCAGGTTTTGCAAACACAGCTAACTCTGTCATCATTCTTGTGATAAGAATATTATTTTAAGTATTTAATCTCTCCCGCAGCACATTTAATTGCTTTTATGCATTGTTTGTGCAAGATTTACACACAGGGAAAGATGAAAGTCTGTTCAGAGACTCCAGTAAAACTCTTTATTACACAAGTCACTGATGAATGTGGGATGTAAACAAATAGATAAACACACTTCTTAGTCTAATCTTTTGCAGTTATCTCAATCCTGTAACAAGGAAAGACCAAATAATTTTCTGGCAAACGTACGCCCTTTCACTACAGGTACTACTAAGCTTTAGAAACACCTGGTGCTCTCTTGCTCCCTGGGGAGCAATACCTTCATTGGTATATATTTGGTATATATTGGTATACCCAAACAAGAAATCTCTACCTATCAAATACAGCTAGCAGGTTACAGACAGAAAAAATAAATCTACCAGTTTAATGTAATTTATGTATCTACATAATTATGAATAATTGAATGAAGCTAAAAGGAGAAAATTCCAAATGAATGACAGAGTGGAGATCAATTCTCAAGTAAAGCAGTCACACCCAATGGCTTATCACAAATTAAATCTGACTGGAAAAAAACTCTAAAAAAAAATTACTCTTCTGGCAAGAATTAAAGGTGATGATCTAGCATTTCCTATGAGCCCATGATTAATTGCCAAAAAAGCCCTTTACATATTAATAACTTACTTTTTTTTGATTCTCTTGAAATGTGCTTGGCTATTGAAAACAGAGTTGTTTTCAATGCCATAATTAAAAAAAAAAAAAGTAATCCTTACCAATGAAAGTATATTTCATAATTAAAAAGCCAGCTTTAGTCTCATTTCTAGTTTGGGGGTCAGCCTGGATGACACAAGTGACCATTTCTGGCTGGACTATCCAGAAATACGTAATTGGAGTGTAAATTATTTTCACTACATAAATAGCTCCTGATGATATCACAATTTGTAAATAGTGCAGTTTGTTTTCCCAGAAGCAGCTTTGTGCCAGCTGACAGCTCTGAAAAGTTTTTGCATTTGATTGTGCTATTTTCTTCTTTATAGCTCAATAGGAAATCACATGCCATGTGCCCAGTATGAATTGGGTCTGCTTTTCCAAATGCTCTGTTACACCCATGACACGTAAGTGCCTTTAACATCCTTGGGTGAGAAAGCAAGCTGCTTGCACACACACTTATTATTTTTAAGTCTTTATTTTTATGTAGCTGCAACAGTGTATTTCATAGCTGGCTGATGAAGCACACTAGAATTATTTGGAATTCCTTAGTGCTCCTTAAAAGGCCATTAAACTGAAAATAGAAATGACCGTATGTGCTCAGGTGCATTTCTGCTCCTGTATTACTCACACTGTTGCCAGCAGAATATTTAAAGACAGCTTGTACCAGCATACACTGGTGCAGCTGTGCTAATGGCTTTCCAAACTTCACTACTCAAACTTGCCCTAGAGAAGCCTTAACAACACATCTGTTTACCAAGATATTTCCATTAACCTTTCCAATATCATGCATCTTTCTAACTTGTTTAGTGATTATAATAACAATACGCTGTCTTGTCTATATCCCAAGAACTTTAAATGCAAAAATATAAAAAATATTCTAGCAACCTTCTGTAATTGCAGTTGCAACCTAATAGTATCAACAAATGTCTTGAAAGGAGAATGTCCTCTTCTAAGTACAAAATACATTGAACTTAAATGCATCACAGAAACAGCTAGAAAATCCTGTGCTGAGATATTCCAGAAGTTGGCACAACATACGGTGAGATGAAACGGGATGAGTCTCTGGGGTACTGTGGTCCCTCAGAGAGAAATCATCTTCTGTTACCTTGTAAAAATTGCCTTTTCTTCAAACACTAGAGAATGTTAAATCCACCTCCCTTCAGCCTCAAGAAGAGACAAAGCTGTTACTATCTTCCTGTCTGTTCCTTAGGCAAAAATACACAAGAACAAGAGCTTACCAAAGAGCCAACCAGAAGGGAGGGCATTTTACAGAAGAAAGTGTAAGATAATGTGCATCCATACATAGTACTACATTCAATATAAACATTTTCTTCCTTGTGTCGACAAAGAAAGCAAGCGAGAAGGAAAAAAGGATACATAGAATTTATTTATGAATATGAATATTTTTAAAGTGAAGTTCAGTTATAGAAAATCTTCTGGAAATAATTACTCTCTCTCTATTATATGTAGCTGTTTTAGGTGAAACATCTGTAGAACCCAGCTGAGTTAGATCTTATCCAATTCTGTAAGACTTGTCATAGAGAAGAAATGGAAGCATCTATGCTGACACAACCACACAAACAAATGAGGTGACCTAGGACAAAGAGAGCACTGGTCATAGATGAAAAGCTGCCTCTCCCAGAGGAGGAGCAATAGACTCAGCTGATGGAAGAACGCAGCAGCTTGAGATTCAAGCCCAAGATCAGAAAACCCAAGGAGCATCTCCCTCCATGCATGGATGTTGCAGGGGTGGCAGGGCTGCTGGGGGAAGGGAGGAAAACAGCCTGTGTCTCAGTTACACAGCATGAGAGCTATGGCTCAGCAAAGTAAAACACAGCTGAAAGGAGGACTAAGCTATGACGTATCAGTTTGAAGTTTTGTTTCTAAGTTTCTGCACTGAAACTGCAATTGTTGAAAAGTCATATTATATTTGCTTATCTACACATGAAAGTCTTGTTAAGGTTAATGAGAATTCCTGTTAGATAGGCGATAACAGATTTTTTCATTATTAGTACAAAACCAAAATGTTTTCCCGTGTTTCAGGATTAGAAAGCAGTAGGTGTCCTGGATTCTAGTTCTCTAAAAAGCCCCATGAGAAGTTCATATATTTAGATCAGCAGCAATGTGGAAGCCTTCAGTTAATCATATTTTGGTCCTAACAGCAACCCAGATTAATTGGAAATACAATAAAAATAGCCCATTTGAGGACAGGGTGAGGCACTGAGCAGACAGACTTATCACATATTTTTGCATTATCATGTCGTATGTTTCTTGTTTTGATCCAGATTCTTTCTAGATTGTTTTAAAGCTGCAATATCAAATGGCACTTATCTAGGCATTTTAAAATCATGCCAAGATAAAAGCTAATCTTATTGTAATCAGTATGCAGAGAAGAAGAGAAGCAGTAGTAAAGCAGTTGCTGCATGTTTGCTGACAAAATATTTAATCCAAACATTTAATTTCAATCTGCCACTGTTCTCAGTTGGTATAATTACTTTAAGCAAATATCATGTAGGAAGGAACAGAAAGTAGTCTCAGCTACTGAAATGTAAATAATAAAACATAATCATAATCGCATGTTTAAAGCTATATAATTCCATTTTAGGATCATTTCTGTGGACTATTTTAAATGTTTAAGTGATTTCAAATTATTTCTGACATAATGGCCTATCATATTGCCTATACTGGCAAGCAGTGGAAAAGGTTTAATTCTCTCATCTGTTCATATACAACATACTTCAAAGGTACTACAGTGAAATTGCATTGCAGTCCATGGTAAATTGTAGACTTTTTGCTTTTCATGCCAATGGATATTAAAACCAACACAAAACAAAGACAGTGACCATCACAATTTTTTTGCTTTCGAACCAAATTAACATAAACAATTTGTATCACTATTTTAAGCTTACTTGCAACCTGGTTAACTGACATGGGGCAAAAAGGGCACCAGTTTTTAGGCTAAAATTTTGCAGCAAATTTTCTATTTTGAAAATACTCAGAAGTACCACTCCACCCCAAAGTCACTGTGACTTTCTACAATAAGTTAATCAGTCTATTGAAAGTCTTATGGCCCTATGAAGTGCTAAGAATGTGAATAAGCTTAATTTCATTGACGACATTCTTTTCTTGTGTTCTTCCACATTCTTGACTCTATTACAATACTTGTCTATAGCATTGATGGGATTTTAGACTCTGTTTTAGAAGTTATATAGGCTTGTAATACTTAAATGCAACATACAACTGCAAACCAGATGTAAAAGTCATTGAAAACAAAAAGAAAAGGGAAAAAAGCTTTCTCAAAGTGTTACTCTTTAGTGCTGTTCTCTAGTGAGTAAAATTTACTTTAGTGCAGAGGATCATCACAAAGGAAGAGCAGAACCGAAGTCTGTTTAAACTCTGATTTGTAGATTAACTGAGAAAATTGCAATTACTTTGATTACAAGTTTTTTAGATATTTCACATTCTGTAAAAAAAAAAAATAATAATTTTAAAAATCAATTTAATTGCATGCATCCTAAACATATGAGGAAAATTATTACAGGGGTTGGAAGGGACCAGTGTAAAGAACAGAAGATGCTTTGTTTCCTGCATCTAACTGACTGCAGTATTGTTAATAAAGCTCTGTACTATATTTTAATTTTAAAGTTTGATCCCAAAAGTAATTTGCCTTTCCATCACTGTTTTTCCTTTCCAAAGACTCCCTCTTGAACAGAAACAAGTTAGAGGGTTAGTGTGGACTACAGGAGACCATTGAAAATCAGTCCCCTCCTTTCCTTCAGCAGCTCAGGCCAATCCATAGCACTTGAATGCCCTTGCAAACTGGGTACAGGGGAACCAAACCCAATACTTGTGCTACCAATTCCCTACTAATCTCTAAATTCACCTAGACACATAGCCCTGTTTGCATGTATAGGAGGTGAGAGAGAAAACATTTTTGTAGCAGTGTTGAGAGGGAGGCTTTTTGGTTTGTTTCTGTATCTAGCAAAAGCACAAGTTCAATTCAAAGCAAAAAAGATGGATGTCCTTAATTTGTAACCTAGGAATGTATGAGCAGATGACATAATCCAAACCAGAGAGGTTATCCAGACTAACTAGATATAACAAGAAAATCAGAAACAATCCAGAAAAAAGAAATGCTGTGAAGTGAACTAAGCAGGATCCAAAGACACTCTCAGAGCCATGTAATCTCTAACATAATTACAACAATATTTCTTTGAAGAGAAGTTACAATTTTGTTTACTTCTTAAGCAGATTTACTTGTATTACAGGTCAAGCATGCATGTCAAAAACAGCTGGCTTTTCAGTAGTGATTTCTGTTACTTATCAGGTTTGTTTACATGGCTAAACAGGTAGTGCTCATCTCTCCTTCGTAAACCCAGTACACAAAAAAAAAAAAAAAGCATTGTAGCAGGCACAAGCTCACAATGGCAGGCAGAGTTCTTTATTTATTGCTCCCAGCAGGTGTCAGATGCCGCAGTTTCTTTACAACCATCAACACCCTGGGGCTTTTTAGTTCCACATATAAGACAAGGAAGATGGGGGATGGCAACTAACCTCAAGGGATTAGGTACCTGAATTCTATCCCAACTACTAGCAGACTCCAGCTGTGTTTAAATGTTTTTTGAAGAATTTCTGATGTTCAGTGGTTGCTGATTACTTCCAGATTTTAGTTCTACACCAGTGGAGATCTGCTACAAAGAGTTTAGCAGTTGTTGTTAAAAATTGCAATTGCACCAAGGAAATGTCTTCTTTAAAACCAGTTTCAAAAATATTACAGCAGTGTTTAAAAAAAAAAAAAGAAAAATCTAGAAATAAACCTACAGACAATTTACTGTGAAAGGGGAATGAAGCAAAGTGTGGGGGAAGGGAGGAGAGAAGGCAGAGAAGACAACTGCAATGATATTAGCTTTAAGGCCCCAACTTTTCCTTGTAAATATTATGGTGATATTTTCATCTTCAGAGGAATTATTTAGATAAATGTTTTATTGACAACATTTCCTTTCTGTTGAGTTTACCTACTTTAAACTTCAATCTGGGGTACTTCTGTGCCTTTCCTCCATTATTACATGTCAATATAAAAGAATGTGTATATTTAGATACATTGTGGATTTAAAGAAGTTAGATAATATAAAATTTGGATATTATGGAACAGGACAACTTTTTAATCAATAAAAAAGTCATCAAATTCTGTTCTCAGTCGCATACATCTTTCTAGTAAACCAGATGACATTCAGTGAGTTGCACGAAGGTAAGTTTGGTGAATCTGAGCTACTTTGTCTAGAAAACTACCAACAATGTCTCACTTGAGTTCCCATCAGCTTCTTAGGGAATAAAAAGCATAATCACCATATTTGTATCTAAAGACTTCCTTGTTTCATCAACAAAGGATGCTGGTTAAGGGGAGTAAAAACTTCAAAGAAATAATGCAATGCATATAAGTACCTTGTGCATATTTCTGCACTGAATTTAAGACAAGTTTTGAACACAGCTCAGTAAAAGAGAAAGAAAGATTGCTTTGTTTATAAGTGGTTTTTTGTTTTGTTTTCAGTCATATACATACTTTTAAATAGCAGTCAAGGCTTAAACTAGACATTTAAGAATAGACTTATTCTTTCCATCAGCTTTTTTTTTTTTTTTTTTAAATGTAATTCATCAGAAAAAGACCTTTCCCATAAAGAGGAAAAGGGGAAGAAAAAAAAGAGAGACTGATGGAAGATTTTCCAATACTATGCAACGTGCTTAAGGAACTGTGAAGCTTCTTAAAATCTTGCTAGCAAGACAAAAGTATGTAAACCAAAAATCACTTCATCTTCAGAAGTACTTGCCATGTTTAGATAGACCCTATTCACATAGCAGAGTTCAATTCTGACATGAACTTCTTTTAGTTTTGCAAATATCCAAATGCAAAGCAATGCAGGAGCTAACATCTTTATAACAAGCTCTGGGACACTACAAAAATAAATTATTTGAGCAGGTTGTAGCCTAAGCAGCACAAGCCAGATAGTAATGCATATTCACATAGGACAAACCAGACAACATGTCTGTTTCATGGCACTGAGGTTTTTTGGCAGCACAAACTGAACAGGGGAATAGATTTCAAATTTTTTCAGATCCAAAATGCAATAAAGCTGAATATACAAACTCCTGATGCATCAGTAGCATTATTCACTATTATCATATTAAGATATATGCATTCATTAGAGAGGGGTTGTTCTGATTCTCTGTGAAGTAATTTTCTGATGGCGAGCTGTATTTGTAGCACTAACTCTTGACAGCAACACAACATACGCCAGCCGACGTTGTCCAAGTAGGGCTTATTTCATTCCACTACATCATATCACAACCGACTGTACCTCGTAGTACAAATGCAACCTTGTCATTGCAATTTGTCACACTTTTTTGTGTGCATTATAGCTCACTGAAGTCTCATCTCCTGCGCTGAATAGCCCACTGCCATATAATACATGACACTGTAATGAAAAAGGCAAGATCGCAACAAGGGAGATATTGGTCATAGCTTCCATTACAGAGCTGGCTGTCTCCCAGATCGTGCATGTTCTGGAACTGCATCCGGAGCTCGAGCAGGGGAGAGTTTTGCTGCCACCTCCACTCATCTGCTGCTCTATTTGTGAATGTGCCTTGCTTTACTAAATCATTGGACAACCCAGCAGCAGTTGCACATAAAACTTCTGGTGTCAAAACGCTGCTTGCTGCTTAGTTATCCAAGAAGCCACTGTACAACTGCAAACAACAAAACGCATTTCACCATTCTTATCCCTTTTCTTCCACCTTTTTTTCCAATAAAAATCCTGTCTGCGGCATCAAGAGATGTAGAGATCAAAATGAAATGGTGGGAATGGTTAGGACTGATCACCCAGGAACTGTCTGAGAGACAATTAACACCATGAAGTGTGGGATTCCTGTTTTTTCTCGGCGTCTGTTTTCAAGCCCTGCCCTGCAGCCAGGATGAAAACCCAGGCTCCACTAGTGCCTTGGGTCAAATTATAACTATGCTAGGAGACGGCTATTTTGCCAGGACTCAGTTCTTTGTTTAACTTGCACTATAGATGGATATTAAAAAATTTTATGCAAAAAGCCCCCATCACATTCTGTTCTCAGCTGCATATAAAAACAACCTACAGCAAGAAAAGGGGTGAAGGTGGAGGGCTCCTTGGGATTTTCCCAAAGCCATGAGTCCCTCTCTAGTTCCCCATCTTACTGCTCTCTCCTGCCATAATGCCTGATGCTAAGCAGCTGTGTTGCCTTGACCACTGTTTTTCATAATGGCGAGTACTGTCTCATTGTTCCCTTATATTATCTCTGTCTTATCCATCCTTTGTGTACAAGTGTAAACCTTAGACTTACACCGTAGGTTTTCCTGCGCAGTGACTGTCTTTGTCATACGTTTGTAAAGTGCTTAACTGAAAGAGTCCATGGCCTATACGTGCCACTGTTATAAAATTATAATAATAGGAGACAGGTTACTTAGAGGGAAGTGCATGAATTTTTCAAACAGGTATGTGCAAATCAGGAAAAAAAACCTCAACAGTGAAAAATCCTTGATAGCAGAGCAAGTGAAATACATGAGTGAGCAATTGCTTATTGTATTATTTTATATCATTGTAAGAAATCTTTTAACAAGCTTCCCCACTCAAGAATTATTTTCATCTCGTTAACATGTAAGCTAAATTGAAAGTTTTGCTTTTATGTAGGATATAGAAAAAAATACAGCTAGCACAGCAAAATAATGCAGAGAAGGAAAGCATTTTAGATAAAACTGAAATGCAATTTCTGCTACTTCTAACATACCTAATGAATGCATCTAATGAATTCACAGTAGAGACTGAAATTTCTTGAATTGTAGACACACAGAAAATGTTCGGGTGTAAAAAATTTTATTCATGTCCTACTGCCTCTGATTTTCTTGCAAAACAAAAATTTTGCAATATATTTAGCACTACACAGTAAAATACTCTGATTCACGGTGTTAAAATATTTCTGTTGCTCTTAACAAGCCTGACAGGTGCTTTCTATTGGTGAGAACATTCTTTCTAACTCTGAAAATAAATACAAGCTATTTCAGATTCAGATCATACTACACGGCACATTTCACAGCACCCTTTCTGTATAGAATGCTTTCCAAAGGCCAAATTTCAGCTGATTGTCAAAAGATGGATGCGGTACTGTAAATCACACAAGAACTTCATAAATGCTCTGAATGACACAGCTAATTTGACCCCACATGTCAAGTTTTGCAAGACATCCCCCCTTCCCATCCTGCACAGTGCTCCCTATCCTTGGCAAATTCATAGAGTCTTGAGTTAATCACTTTACAGTTATCTCTGAATCCATCACATGGCCAGGCTGCAAAGGACTTGTCAGGGCACTGTGTTTTCCTTCTTCATTCTGCTTCCTTTTAACTTAGTAGCAGCACTTTACAACAGATGAACATCAATTAATAGTAAATTACGACAGGATTCACGTGGGATCACATATTACAGCCTCCTTGATGCCAAAACCTTTCACAATGATGAATGTTTTACAATGAATACCAAACACACTTATAATGATTTTGCCATTTCCTGAAAAGTGTTGCCAATCTACCTTTGATTCCAAAGAAGCTGCACATCTTTATCTGTTTGAAAATACGAACTTTTGCTCATGAGATCTACACAAAGGCTCTTTTATGTAGGTCAAAGGATGCTTCCCCCATGCCCATTTAATATGTTTTCTGTGAAGTTCTGTGTGTTGCCCTTAGGGCCACGCACATGCTGGCTATATGCATGCAAGTTGCACAGCAAGTTCTTCCCCCCACCCCTGAATCATAATATCTACGGTTCCATCTGCCCTGTAATGAAATCATGTACCTCCATTTATTTTTCAAGCATTTTTAAGTGTCACAGATACAGTAAACCACTGCTTTATAAATAGGCCCCTAAGACAAGGACACAGTTTACAAGGAACTTAGTGTTTAAGCTATTTTCATCTTGACAATGACTGACATGTCTCTCAGAGAATATTATATATTTAGAGTACTTTTGAAGGCGCTGTACTTAAGAAACATGTCTCATCAATTGGATGAACTACTGAACTAAGTCTTAAATGTTTAAAGAAGGGTCAAAAAGGCACTCTGCTACAAAAGTGTGCAACCTACACCCGACTAATATCAGAGCAGAAATCCACGCAATGAATAATTTTTGCAAGTTTTCTTTCCATTTAAAAAAAATCTTAGACTTTATCTCTGAATATGTATCAGACCTGGAACTGAAGTCTTAACAAAGTAAAAGCCAAGTTCCAAAGAAAAAAAATAAAAATAATAATAAAAAAAATACACCACATTCTTCATAAACTTCACAAGAATTTCCTCAACACATGCGTCTCCATTTATACAACAGATCAAGGAAGGCTAGAATCCAATTTCAAATCAAATAACCTCCATATCGATGTGTGGTGTAGTTGACAGTGCACTCTCATCAGCTCTGTGCTTTCTGGTGGGTAATGTGCACAATATAACTTAGAGTAACCATTTGGCAGAAAACTGCTGTAGTCAAATTGAAATAGCCTTTAGTACCTTGGTTAAAATGGAGAGCCATAATGTATGCTTGTCATTTGATGAAAAATAGTGCCTTTAAATTAAGAAAAAAGAATTTCCCATGAAGATACAACACAGCACAATGACAGAGATGTCAGGATCTTATTTAAAACTGTGAAGGCACAGTGCAGCACAGAGGCGCGATTTGTTAGGAAACACAAGATCATATGCCAGTGACCAGAGATTTGCTGCCGGATTCTTGTCATAGAGGTAGCGAGAAAGTGTGAGTTACCTACAGATAATTGCTCACTCCTCAAGGGAAGTGACACCTTTAAACTGATATCACAATACAGAACAAACATACATCTTGCCAAAAGATATAACAACCATATTTGATCATGTGATACAGCTAGAGTAGCCTGATATAACATTATACATTTAAGAGAAGTACAACTGGTTTTTAAGCAATGAGATGTATCTGTTCTTCCACATAAATAAGGGGTCAATTAAGATAAACAAAAATTCCTACCAAAACCAGATTAAGGATGACATTTAAACCACTGAAGGTCACAGAATAATTTCCACTTGCATCAACAAATTCTTTCAAACGTCCAGCTATTTCACTCAAATAAATCACATGGCTAAATCAGGGCTCTGAAACACCAGTCTTAAATAAGTAGCTTAGCCATTTCAAGGAGCTGAGGTTATGTCCTTGCTTTTTCTAAGCAAGCAGCACACTGGGCTGTTACTCCCAGTATCTTGCTAGTAAGTTAAGGACAGCAATTCCTCCTCTTTCCTAGGGACTCACTATGGCACATCTGAACAGTCCATCCAGCTTCAGCTATCCAGTAACAAAAGATGCTGGTGAATTTGAGGGAGAGCAGCAGCAGTCACCAACACATACAGGGACTCGGAGTGCATGGCCTGTGAGGAGAAGGGCAGAAGCTGGGGCTTGTTCAGCCAGGAGAGGAGGTGGTTTTGGGAGGGTGAGCTCACAGCAGCCCCTTGTACCAGTGGGGAGGTTACCTGGTTCCAGAGCCAGGCTCCTCACTGAGGGTGCAGCAGGAGAATGAGAATTGAGGGTCTCAAATTAAATCAAGAGACCTGATATAATGAAAAGAAAAATCATTAAAAGAATAATAAGGGACTGGAACATTTTTCCCTGAGAAGCTGTGGAATCTTTGTCCTTGGGGAGTTTCATGGCCCACCTGGTCAAAGCCCCACAAGCAGTGTTGCTCATGCATCGAGCAGAGGTTGGACTAGATGACATCCTGAGGTCTCCCCCAGCCTGATCTAAATAAGAAGCACAGCAACGCAGAGATGTGACAGCAGACATCTCAGGGAAACTAAAGTGATAAAATCCAGTAATAGCTGCTTGTTTTGTTTAAGAATCAGCATTCATTGCTGAAATTTATAAATCCTTTAAGATGTTTGTATGTTAAACACTTGCACTTTCCACTTTGCTAACAGTGCTGGTATCAGAACATATGAAATTTGAAAATCTGTGTTAATTCAGTGAAAATCTGTGCTAATTCAAGGCCATATGGCTATGGGCATTCATCCAAGAAAGTAGCATCTCAACAAATGATAAGAGCTTTCCAGATTTGAAGGTTTAGTGGAGAATCCAGTTGACTGGTTGCTTAAAGACTCAATACCAGAGAGTGTCAGAAGTAAATGAACCTCTCATGGGACCTGCCTTCCTGCCTTTACTTTGGGAAACCTCCTCTCTCACTTCTGATGGCAACAGCAACTCCAGAAGTGTTTCCAGGAGTTTTCATGCCTCCCTGTCTCCCTAACGCTCTCTGAGAAAGGATTACGTTCTGCCTCCACCTCACCCAAAACGACGACAGGAAGAAACACAGTAAAGCTCAACAGCATACTGGCCAGTGCAACATGATTTTCTGAATTTTCCTCACCTAGGATGCCGGAACGCAAAATGAGCTGAACAATGTTACCCAACACTACTGGGAGAAATGACTGCTAACTGCCAGGAACAATAAGAAGAGGAAGAATTTGAAGGAAGAATGAATATTGTACAGTGTAAAATAGCATTTTATGTGATCTAAAGTTTAGGCAAACTTTTGTCAATTGTTAATATCAACCAATAAAGGAGCCCACCAACACCACATTGCAACTATCCAGGATTTCAGTGAAGACCATGAACTGAATGACATTACCTTGTTTTTCCTTTTCTCCAGTCAAGTTTAAAGAAGCTGCTTAAGAATATGTGAATGGAAGTGCAAGTTGGTTTGTACATATGCATAAGAAAGATAAAGGATATGACAAATCAATAAAACTTGTGGGATTTTCTTCAGACTAATAATTCTGTTGCTGAATGGTGAATTTGACTACAAAGTCTAACTTGAAGCAAAAAAGACAGCAATTGTATCAAAACTGTATACTATTTTTGCTAATGTACTAGAGTAACCAGAAAACCTACAAACTTCCAGATTCTGTCTTTAGAAACAGCAAATGAGTGGTCTGACTGGATCCAGTGGCATTAAAGCATGTGAAAAATCTCTTCTCTGTGCATCTGAAGGATTAGAACTCTAATTTAGCCATTTCACATGGAAACAATTCCCTCTGCATAAGTGGTTTTGGTGAAGATGCGGTATTACCTTATTTTAATTTTTATGTTTTAGAATTTTGATTCTTGGCTCCCTGCTGGAAATGTATGAACATTTTAAAGACTTGTCAGATTTTTCAAAATTCATGTTCTTGTTTAAACCTCTCTAAGTATTACTGAGATTTTTATCTGAATCAGTTTGTTCATTACTAACTGCTATGATATTAGAGACAAAATATGCCTGTGATCTTACATAAAAGTATACTGTGCTGTTCACAGTTTGTTCACTCTCAACAAAAGAGTTGCATCACACCAAGTCAACATACGATGGGAAAGCTACAAAGAAAGGCCGCTGTGAAAAGCGGTGTTGGTAAGAAAGTACATAAAATTTTTGTCTTCTGAGTCAGTAGTGAATCAGTATCTGCCAGAACAGTGTTGCATGAATGCATTGTCACAACACCTAAAACCAAGGTTCCGACTCTTTATCAAAATAAAATATCCTATAGATCTTTTCTTAATAATAAGAGGTTATCCATGATGTCATGACCAGATTACATACTTAGAACTTTTTACTTAATTAAATGTAAACTGTAGTATACCACTGTATACCCTAAATATATGGAATTTACACACAGCCAAAATTCTTGTTCTTGAACTAAATCTAACTTTCACTGGAAGAAATTTAATTTCTCAGTGTGATTGAGAAAGCTTAGTACATATCCTGGCCCCTAGGCTTCCTCTTAGCAGGAACAGTACAAACAGCAATACTAAAATAAGTAGGGAGTTAATTATTACATAGGTATTTCACCCATACTATAGAATGAATGAAAATAATTGTGATTTTCTCTACTTCCTATTTTCTTCTCACAATCAAAATTTGTGAATGATGATTCAAAGTATAAAAACACAAATGTTAACAAGAAAACAGTGAACTCTTTTGCAATAAACGTACCACCAAAGCTTCATAAATTTTCATTTAAAAAGAAAAAAAAAAGTGATCCTTTCACACACAACTAAACAAACTACTGTAAAAAATGTTACAGAACAGGACTACAATAGCAAAATTATCTACTTCATATTTAGTGTTAATAAAAAGAATTAAAAGGACAAGTAGAACTATTAAAAGAAAAATACAATATTTCTATTTGTTTATCAAAAAAATACAGAAAGATATTATTATGTGAAAGAAGATCTATACAATAGGAATTCTCTTAAAAGAGAAAAACCTCATTACAAATCCCAAATACTATAACAGAATACAACGGAGAGAATGTTACAGGGAGCGGGAATAAACATTACCAGGTCTATCATTATTACTTAGCATGTTAATAAAAAGTAACATTGAATAATATTCAACATGTTGAATTCACTGGAAGTTAGGGACCAGAATATCTTTCAACTGTAGCAGTAAATACTATCTGCTTCTATCAGCCAATGCTCTTATAGCAGGAGAGAGAGGGGGGAAAAAAGGGGGTGAGGGGAAAAGCCTTGCTCTTTTTTGCAGTATTTCCTTAAATTACCTTAGCATGAATTGCAAGTTGGAGTCAAACCAATTTTATTGGCAATTCAGACAGAGAGGGGGAAAAAAATTCAGACTCGTGTGGGCCTGTACTTGGTAGTGGGCAAAGCTTAGGGGAGCATGCAGCACTGCACGTGAAGCAATCACATATTATCTAGAGGATTCCCGTCTTTCAGGCTGTGTGAGGTACATGTGAAATTCCATTACAGAGTTTGCATCTCCATCATTTATTATCTACAGAGACAGACTGGCATTTCTTGCAATCGGGGAGGAAAATACTGTGCGGATAACAACTCAATTATGTCTTAAAATTAAGTTTGAGAGAAAAGTTTGTGCCCTGTATAGCTCATCCAAGTATTTTTTCAGAGCCTCCTAGCTCTGAGAAAGCAAGCTGTGAAAGGATATTGTGAAACAGAATGTAAATAAATATAATTCAAAGTATGTTTAGTCATTAGATGTCTTCCTTAGTAGAGAAACAACTTCATTTAAGAGATTTCACTAAGACATTAGGAGAACAGAGATGTCTTGTGCATGAGTCACGCAGTTTTCAAGCAGCACGTCCTCCTTTCTTTAATTACTTTTTCCAGAATAGCAGTCACAGAAAAATTATAATTTTATTGGGAGAAATCAGTGCAGTCACTTAACTGGAGGTGTATGAAAATTTATATTTTAAGTGCATACTTTCTTCTCTTAATATTTAAAGGGAAAATGTTAGGCTTAATTTAAAAAAAAAAATAAAAAATGAAGGAAAACATTATATTTACTTTGTTGCAAAAATACCCCAAAATAGCATCTAGTGCCCTTCCTGAAAACATTGGAACTATTACACTGGAACAAGACACAGCTTCTAGGTGGGCTAGAAGTGCTGTTCCATCATTGAAATGTGATCAAAACCCAAATTTCCAAGAATTTACCATTCTGCATAATTGCTTTGTACCCTGCTGCCAGCAGAGCCAGATTTGAGAGCAGATTGTACCCAGGGGCATCCATTGGAGGGGGATCCCAGTTGCACTGAACAACTGCAGCCATTCTGATGCCACCACTGACACCACAGGCAAAGGCTGAACCAGCTTATTCTGACTTTATGAAAACTGCAGAAATGTCATGAACCAGGTCCATGCTCTGACGTACACCAGAGCAGAGACTCTGATAGCTTCCCTTTGCTGCTGCAAGTATATCTCAGTTTCATTTTGGCGCTGCGTTACTCACTTTGTATTCTGTACTTCTGTTTATTACTGATGTGTGAATAAGTGATAAATGAAATTACTCTTTCTAATAGAGGAAAAAATTGGAGCCACAAGTCTCTGCCTGGCATTGGACACGGTGGTCTGTCAGCAGCAACGTACCTTCAAGAGTCTTGAAGGAATTTGCACTGCTCCTCTCTCCCTAAAATTTGTGAATGAGCAGGCAGATAACGTCACTCCTCAAACACAGTAGCTTCAAGTTCTGGTTCATCACTGGGTCAAGACTGCCTGTTCCACCAACTGGAATTCTGCCTGCAATTCCCTCTGATGCCTGCATACAGGGAATGCAAGCGCAGGACTATACTGGGGGAAAAGGAGAGCAGACATCCCTGCTTCCATTTCCTACTGCATACTCACAGAAATAAGCAGATCCTAGTTCCAAATTTGTAAAGCACTCCAGCAAGAGTAGACAGTTTTCAGCAGAAAGAAGAGAAAAAGCATTTTACATGCTGCGTTAGACTCTCCTAATTCTTGGCCAAAGCTTGTTTATTAACACGTCGTCTGGTTGATTCCACATTCCAGTTACTTGTCATTAGTGAGAAGCTAACTAAGATTAAGGAGTAGGGATTTCAGCAGCTGTGATTTGGTGTTTTGTTTTTGTGGTTGTTTTTTTTTTCAGATTCTTGTTTTGTTTGAGGTTTTTTTGTTTGTTTTTAGCTGTAGAAATATTTGAGAAGCTAAATGAAATGTGACATGCTTACCAGAGAAACTTTGATTTAGCCAGCAAGGAAGTGTGGCGAGGACTGTATCTGCTATATCATCGTGTGCTTTCTGTTTGGCTTTGGCAATAAGCAAACCAAAAAAATAAAACGTATTTACAATAACTGAAAGGAAAACTATGAACAAAGAAATTACCATACCAGTGGAAATGATCTGCTCTCACATTGTGAGACCAGCTGTTCTAGCCTTCATCATTTGTACGTTTGCTGTATGAAGGGTGAATATACCCCATTATTGGAGCTGTGCACAACCTAGCCTGACCTAGATGCCAAGAAATAAGCAAGTGAGAGTGAAGCATCAGTGGCAAATTGGAATCTAAGGCCTTTTGTGCTTGTTAAATGGTGGAATGATTATAATTGGAAAAAGTGATGTGCATTAGTTCTGAGTGAATGTACAAGAAATGACAAGCGTGTAACTTAATGATTACTTCACAACACCCAGGACTGCCTTCTAGTCTTGCACTGAGAGGCTCAGCCCTACAGCAGAGAAAACTGCATGTCTTCTCCTGCTATTCATGGGCATCCTCCACAGGTCACATGGAAATAACCCCGAAGTGATAAGTCTTGGTTTAGGAAGTCTGCTGCTTAAGCTTGTATAAGTCATTGTGACAGAGCGTTTTTTTTCTTTCCACAGACCTTTGTCTGTATTAGTAGCAACTGGGCAAAGTCTAGCTTTAAATGAAAACATACACTCATTGTTTATTCTCACAGGTAGTAAGCATATTAGCAGAACTTCTGCCAATCAACATCTGTAAGACTTGATTATACACCATTTCTGATATGATTATGTTTCACATTTCCATTCTGTAGCTCACCATGATGGCAGCAAAAAAATAGGAGAAAATTTATCCAAACATACTAATGAATTATTTCAAGTGAATATGAAAATTAATACTTAATAACTATAGATTAATTAAACCCGTTTTTTACAGCTGGCAGAAATTATTTCCCAGGATATTAGAAATTCAGTACAATTAATTCTTCTTCATGTTAAAATGACTCCTGTCTAGGAAAAGTGTTGCCAAGCATTTCCTGGATGATAGGCATGTGCTTTATGGCAGGCTCATATAAAGATTCAGGGTTAAATGCTCAATGAAAATGTATAGTACATAAATCTACAAGCAAAAGTGGCAGGCAAAGTGTCAGGAAGCAATCATCTCCAAAGTCAGTTTACCCTCACAACAGGGACCTTGTCACGGTCAGAGTTAAACAGGCTCTGGATAGGACTGAACTTCTGACTGCATAAAACAGACAGAACTGGGGAATTTACCAGGGAATTGGAACTTCACAATTAAGCAACACAATTAAACACTCTAATTCTAGTTACTTTTCACAGGGAAGCACTAGAAGCTTTTGAAAAGTAAAATACCAAAAAGAGTTCCACAGAAACTTTTTACTGATGTTTATATGTTACTTTAAATATGCTGTCTTTTAAACTGGAAAAATCCCTATCTTCCCAAGTGATTGACTCAGTTCCAATTAAATGGAAAGTTGCAATCCCTTTCTACATCACTAGGTGGGGATCATTGGAAATTGATGCAAAAGCTTAGCTTGGGAAATACTTTGGCATGCTGTGATGATAGAGAGAGACCTCACCATTAAATAAAACAATGTAAAAGGTGATCTTTAAAAAAAATTAATTTACTAATATAACTTCCTTACTCTCATATTATATAGATATTGAAGCTCTCATAAGTCAAGAGGTTGCCCAATACTGTAGATATTTTACAGATGTCCTAAATTAAGCCAGAGACTGAGTGACTGATACAACTAACCCATGCAAGAAGAGATCCTAGAAGCCTCAATTACCAAACAGGAACTTAGGACAACTCTTACCGTTTTGCCAACTCTCACAACAGAAGAAATCACAGTCCTATTTCTATGCAAAATCTTTCTTGTTTCCATGCTGGAATGTCTAAGGAACCCGTGCAAGTTAAAAAGTCAAGAGCAACTACTGCCTTATTACCTCTTCAAATACGTTGACCTTCCAGGACAGCCTGGAGGTTCGTGGTTTTGCCCTGTGCCTTCCTATGCAATGTTTGGAAAGATGGAGCATCAGGGAGAGAACTATTCTCCCTCCTTCTCTTTCATTAGTAATGTTCATTTGAATATGATTTACTATGGAAAAGGATGTTAATAAGAAATGCTTTTTTACATTTATTAGTGGAGAGATGGCCTGACAGTTGAGAAGGAGAATGTATTATAAAGACGATAGTGCAGGTAATATCCTGTATATTGAGTCTAATCACCCATTTAAAGTTAAAACAGGAGTTGTTAAGAATATAGTGAATCACACTCTAATGATTAGTGATGAGAATCACCTAGATAATGAAATTGGTATTGAGAAACAGATTTTTCGGCAGGATGATTATCCTGCAAGATTGATTAAAAGGATAATTGTAGAACAATGTAACCTTTTCCATAATTATAGCGCTGAACTTGTTTAAAGCCATTTGTCATAACAGTGTGGCTCTGCCATATCACAAAGAGAGACTGACCACTGATTAACATGATATTTATTACCTTCCAGGAAAGTGAGGTATTGCCACACCTGTACAAGGTGGTTTTAATATCTCTGCATCAAAAGTTAAGGATACAGCAAAACCACTGCAAGTAGTCAGAGCTATAAAATTCCATGTGGTTACGCATTTTCTATTGCTGAATCTTGAGGATGAGTTTTCCATCCCTTTTACTGTGAGATCCCATGAGACTAACACTATAGCACTCTTTCACTTGTACTGGCATGTTTACGAGATCAGACTGCTTTTCAACAGTTGGCACAGCAAAAGAAAACATCAGAAAGCTTTAAAATTGTACTCAAAGAGCTTCCAAAAGCAAAAGATCTGCAGCTGGAAATGCCAGAAGTTCCAGTGTTTGAGATACAGCTGCAGAAAAAAACTAAACATTTTTTTGAGTCTGTTTTTTTAATCTTTCAATAAGAAGTTTTAATTAGCTTCAGTGAGAAATTCCGTATGATTTTAAACAACTTCTGGCATTCTTCACAAGAGTGTGAAATCTTTCAACATTTTAGCTACACATTCAAATAGTAAAGTGTTAACATGGAGGAATCTTTTCGTCACTAAGAATGACGAAGTAGGGCAGCAGGCTTCCCTAAGGAAACAAACAAATATGATGATGCTGACACCAATGTGGCCTACAGCATTCAAGGGACAGAAGCAAAACACCTAGCATCCACAAGTCAACTTTGTATGTTCTCTCCATAGACTAGATTTTTTCAGAGAATGCTGCAAGTTTACAGATAAGTTTCTTCCTTATCTTTGTTATGACAGAAGCGCTTAGGTTTGCTAGTACATGTGAGGACTTTTGAATGTATGAGGTAGAACCCACAGCTTCACTCAAGACAACATTCACAAGATGTGTATGAGAAATACTCTCAGACAGATTAAATGGCTGCAAGTTAAAAGTACAACCAGAGCCCAGGGAAGGCCCACCAGCTAATCATCTAGTCCAATATCCTGTCTAAAGCAGACATACCAGCAATGTCAGAACAAGCCAAGTTTCTAAAACCTGCATGAATAGAAATTCCACAGCATCTCTGGATAATCAGCGCTAGCACTTTGATACCCTCCTAGCGAAAACATTTCAATGAAGCGTCCCTTCTTCAACCATATTGCATTACAGAGAAGAGTTTGTCTCTGCTCTCTTGTCTCTCCCTAGCTGTAGGATGGTGCTGCTTCCCTTCACAGTTCCATCTTTGCCAGGCTAAACAAGCTGAGTCCCCTCAACCTTTCATCTTAGGTCAAGCACAATGGGCCCTTTGCTTCTTGCGAGTTGTCTGCTGGATCATCTCTACTTTTGTCAGTATCTTTCTTGCACAAGGGTAGCCCAAAACTGGATACAGTATTCCAGGTGATGACCAACCTGTGCCAGGTAGAAGGGGATAATAATCTCCACCTGGCTAGCTGTGCTTCTCCTAATGTAGTCAAGGGTGCAGCTTACATTATTTACAATGAGCATGCACTGTTGGTATCCATCAGATTCCTAGGGCTGCTATGCATTCAGTTGGTTTCTAGTCTGTACTGACACATGGAGTTAATTCTCCTCAAGTGCAAAACCATTAGTGGCTTTGAAGTTTCTGTCAGCCCAGTCTCCCAGTCTTTCAGTCTAACTCAACTGAAGCTCTACTGGATGGGATACCAACCCCTATCTCTCACTTAGTGTCCTCTGCTGGGGCTGAGTTTTACCTCATCATCCAGGTCACTAATGAAGGCACTGAACTTTATTGGCCTCAACCCTCAAGGTCATACAGAGGTTTCGTCTTAAAGTTTGATATATTGTTACTTTTTCTTAAATTTGTAATTTGAGATAAACTGAAGACTCTGTGGTATCATAAAACACATTTTAACATTAAAAAAGTGTCAAGAATTTATAGATTGATCAGGTGTGGAGTAATAGGGGAAGGGAGAAATTGCTTGTTAACTGTATTTTTGGTCGGGCAGCCTTAACTATCAGAGATGCAGTGGTTTTAATTTATGAATGATAATGTCCTCTCTGAGAGGCTCAGATACAACAAATACAATGCTTGGCAATAAGACTGATAATACATTGTTATTACTGGGCTACCATATTTCAGATTTTTAGGTACCGCTGTGTGCTAACGTATTTCAGTTCACATGTGAGTAGATATGATGGCAGGGAGCATACACAGGCTGAGAAGTTCTTAATTCCCCTCATGCTCTTGTAGCCTGTAGAATAATAAATATGGGAATCTACCATCTGGTGAACATATGTAAGATTTGACTCAGCCCAGGGACAGGACGACAAGTGGCCTACTTCAGGTGAGTAACTGTAGCCCCTCTTATCTGCCCAAGGTAATGACCGATTCCTTCCCTCCTTTGGTGGCAGGCAATAGTCCATTAGGGGGTCAGCAAGAAGCTTTACTTATTTTAACTCACCTAGGGCTCCTGCATTCATTTGCAGAAGCCAGCAGCAGCAATTCCAGACACTAATGAGTGATGACATGGCAGGAGAAAATATGTGTCACACAGTCAGTGTGTGGCTACGCACCATTTGATTATGTGCTGAGCTAAGGAGTAGGGAACAGCCGGATGGCAGGGGTTTCTGTAAGACCTCCCACTGGAGATGTGCAATAGATGCTGCTGGAGTGGGAGCAGCCCCTGCCACCTGGTAAAGCTACCAAATGCTCTTGTGCTACAGAAGGGTAAAAGATGAGATAGATCAGCAGGAAACCAAAAGAAAAATAAAAAGGCATATCATCTCTCACTTAATTATGGACAAACCACATCACTAATAGCATAAATACAACCTATCAATTTCCTCTCTCACATTTGGACACAGAACACAAATGAATTCAAAAAAAAATATATTTTTCCAGTCATTTCTTCCAACACAATCCATTCCAGGCGTGTGCTTTTGCTGACTTTACATTGGGAATTTCTGGCATCATATAGCAGGAGGCAAAGGCACAAAGAAAATGATTTCTTGAAAGGCTGGCTGCTGAAAGAGAGGACTCTGGTACTAGGTAGTGAAAGCTGAATTAAAACCCAGGACAAGGTAGCCTTTTTACTTATATTACTTCTTGTGATCCATATTTATAATGATTCCCTCCTGCTGAAAAGGCCTGGCTGCCTGTTGTTTCTGCTCAGTCGCCCCCATCAGTTTTACAGACGGATTTTACCAGAGTGGGAGAATTAGAGCAAGAACGTGATTGTTATTGTTTCACATCTGATGAAGAATGACAGTAGAAAAGTAGTTAAGAAATCTTATTTTGTTGTCATCATTGCCGTGTGAAATTTTACACACCTACCTCAGACAGTGGGCAAATCCTTGCCTTAAGGTTTTTACTATGTTTCTCCAGGGACAAGTGAAATTACTTGGTTTTCACTCATTCAGGGTATCTGCTTCAAAGGTTAAAATACAATGGAGCTTCCCTGAATTTTCTCTGTGTAGACACTGATAGCTCTGCAAAGACTACAGCATGAAGATAGAGAGGTCCATAAAACTGACATTTCTTTTTTAAAATGTGTGTGTGCCAATGGAGTTTCATTTCTCCTGAAGCAGATGTGTGAAAAATATCGCATGCCTTTTGTAGAACAAAAGAGAGAATTAATTTTAAAGCTCTGACAGATCTAAAAAAACCTAATATTACAATTTGTTGAGGAAAATTGTCCAACAGCAGGTTCAGACAATGTGAAAAAATACACAGCGCATACTTGGGATGAAGATCTTATACTGCTTTACAACTTTGGTTCTATTGTCACTTATAATAAAATCAGGGGGAAAGACCTTGAGAGATAAGCTGCTTATTTATTTGTTCCTGAAGCTTTGATAGCACGTAGGTTGCTGTGTGATCTTTATAAACTCAGAGGTGCTAAGCACAGCTTGTTTCTGAAAGTCAATGCCAGCAAGAGACAGACTTTTTGTAATAACACCCGGTGAGCTGTGGCACTTGTACACTCATATATTTGTCTGTGCCAAATCCTTACCTAGTACACATTAACAGAGCTCTTCTGACTTCATGCTGAGGATCTGGCCCAGTATCCATTTCTTGAATATGCATATCCAACTAGGACAGACATACTTGAGAGGATATTTCTCAACTTCACACTAACCAAACAACTCTAAATACCTTTAAAATCAAAATAAAAATAGTAACATCTTACTTTTCCTGTATCTTACAGGACAGAAGCTGATCAAATGAGAAAATACAGGATTTCTTTGTCTTTTTTTTTTTTTTTTTTTGAAATTTAAAAGAAACGGTGACGTTCAGAGCCTAATGCAATCATTGCAGTAGGTAAAACTTAGAAGATAAGGCTGCTTTCTTGTTGTAACTTGGCAGTACATAAAGACTGGGATTATTTTCCACAGTCCAAAATGCCTAGTGTAAGCTTATACTTTATGTAATTAAATATTATTAGCACATGTGAAACTTTGTCAATGACTAAAGGCCTGACTTTTATGGTCTGTCTCATAAAGTTATAATGAGAAGTTTATCCTCAGTTTCCAAATCAAATGGATTTACACCCAGCTGATTAAGTGATTACAGTTTTGTTTGGTAGGGGGCG
>NW_015090990.1:5632802-5831887 GCF_001431845.1 Calidris pugnax
GGTGTTTTTTGTTTTTTTTTTTTTTTTTTTTTGAGAATCTAAAGGAACAGGTAGATGGGCTTAGAGGAAATTATTGAGAAAAAGAGTCAAAGAAATGAATTTGTCAATTGGTCTAATTCCACATGCAAACTGACCTCAGATAACCTGCACTCTCAAAAAGGAAAAATCACTTTAAAATAAATCCTCCAATAATCCTCATCAGCAACATACACAAAATCAGGTAGAGGACTTATTGGAAAAAGGGGATTTGGGGTAAACTTCTTGCATTATTCTACATCGTTGCTGATATATATTGTGTGTTTGTAGTTTGTAGATTATTCAGATGCAGAAGTCTGAAAGCAATCCAACACCTGTAACAGTTTTCCCTCTCCCAGGACAGGTTCCATGGCCCAAGGGAGCTCTCCCTTGACTCCTTGGCTTTGCCCTATTACAGAGTTATGACATGATCCTAGAAGAATTTCTCTCTCACAGAAGGTTTTTATCTTACAGGAAGGGTTGATGCCAAACTGTTGTAATTAGTCTATAGAGAGCTGGAAATATCAGGATAAGATACTAATATATGCATGTATGACTTTCACAATTCACTGGTATGATGAGCTGTGATGATCAGGAAGGTTGGGAATACCACAGCTTAACATATGCCTTTTCATTTTTATTGCCCCATTTTCCCACTTTTTCCTTTCTTCCACTCTGGACATCACATTCTGAACTGCATCGCAGTCTAAATACATGATACTCATACTTGAAGCCCCACCCAAGCAATGAATAAACTAGAGGGTAACACACTGTTTCTATACACCAAAGGCAGTTTGACACACTGCAACCATGCAGGTTGTTAATCTTTTCTGTCCTATGAGCAAAATAGTGATTTAGTTGTAAAGCGGAGATGCGGTTATCCAGAAAGCACTTATACTCATGACATCAAGCACTGGCATAAATGCACATCAACCACTATTTCTGCTTTAAAATGAATTTTTCGGACTCAGTCGGCAGGGTAATATTTTCTCTTTTTAGTTTTCTTCGCAATCCTGTGATAGATTTCACAACAACAAAGCAATTCTGTAGCACTTTTATAGCCAATGAATTGAGGAAAATGAGGGGTCCCGTCCATTAGTTCATCTTAAGTCCACAGTATTGGCAGAATGGCCAGTATGGAAAAAAAGGTACAAAAAAATCCACACTCCATAATAAAGAAAACTAACTGTCCACACAGATGAACAAGAACTTCCTGCCAAACACCCATAGTACGTTTTCATCCACTATGCCACCTCCAATATATGCTGAAGGAGACATGAAATGCGCAAATCTGACTTCTGACTTTCTCCAAAAAAAGCAACCTGTAAATTCTACATTTTTGCTCTCACTGTATTCCTTTCTATTTCTATACTTTCCTCTTCCACTTTTTCATATTTTTATTTTTAATAAACATTTCCCCCTATTTTAAATTTTCCATTGTTCATTTTAATTTAATATTCCCTTCCTATTAAGGCAGAAGATGCTCCTAACAGAAGTATACAATGCAGAGGTTGATCTTAAGAGACATGTACTTAAAAGAATAGCTTTATTGTACATACTTTTTCCACATCTTTACTTATTTCTCTTCTGTGCTCAGTCATAGAATCATAGAATCATCTAGGTTGGAAGGGACCTTAAAGATCATCTAGTCCAACCATCAACCTAACTCTGACAAAAAAAAAAAAAAAAAAAAAAAAAAAAAAACAAAAAAACATAAATCATATTCTTGAGGACCATGTCAACCCGTCTTTTGAACACTTCCAGGGATGGTGCCTCAACCACTTCCCTGGGCAGCCTATTCCAATGCTGGATAACCCTTTCCATGAAGAAATTTTTCCTAATTTCAACAACTAATGTTTTACTCTCTCTCTCATTGTAAGTATGTTTCACCTCAACTTTGAATTGTGTACTTCTATTCTTTTTATTATTGATACCAAGACCCGAATGACCACATCTGAACAAAGTCATCCAAATGAAACAGATATTACATTTTTAGCACGGATTTCTAACTTTTCTGGTGTTACTCCACATTCCATTCCACATGCTTCCTAACAAGAAGGAGGGGACTAAGCAGTCTAGTTCCCTCCGATCATATGCTAATTCCTACATTGGTACCATTAAGTAGAATATGTATGAACAGTTCTTTTATCTGTCTTCTTTAGAGAGAATATTGTTTATAAGTAATATAGTCCGTCTGATACATCTATGTCTATTGTTCTGATTTTTCTTTTTCTCTCTATTTAAATTCTCCACAGCCCTGTTTCTGGAAGTAACTGACCAACAGAATTTTGTATCATGCAACAAAATTTAACTATTAATCACTGTATGTGGCTTTGTTTTACTTATTCCATCTGCTTATCTTTCCAGATCATTAAAAAATATTGTTAAATTTAATAGACAAATTTGAGGTGCCTCTTACTCATTTTCCTAGAATGAAAAACTTTTAGCTAATTGTTGATTCATAACAATGCTTTGTCCTTCTGCACATATTTTAGTTTTTTCTTCAACAAAATAACTTTAATGAACAGGTCTTGAAAATTTACTTAACATTTCTGTAAGGCCAAATTTCATGTCTGTTAAACCCCATAGCCTGAAATTTGAATTTTCAAATGCTAGATAACTGAATGATGCACACTACAACCTTACATTTTATTTAGGCCTACATCAGCGTCTGGCAGTGACTTTGAGAAAAGAGCCCGCAGATTCCCTGTTGATGTATCACTATTTGCCTCAACATGTTGGACACGCTCAGCAGTGGCTATTCCCTCACTACAAACTGTCACGCAATTAGAAGAAAATATAAAAGTCTCCAAAAGGAAAATGTTAATATTTCAAAACCTTATGTCAGTTAACGAGTCTGTGCATGCTTTTTACAAACTGTTATTCAAAAAGAATTATATTAAAGAGATTGTTTGAGTCTTTTCTTTCTGCATTAAACTCAGCATGACCATGTGTGAAACGATCCATCAGATTTCATCAAAGAATCCCATATGGCTTGTATTACCACAGCTTAAAACTTCCTATGATTCAAAATATGTCTACACTGTTCCTGAAGAAATACTTGAGCTAGATTACAACTTGCTTGTTTGGTGTAAGTACCATAAAACCTACCTGAGAAACTAGATGAAGGCTTAGGCCTTGTGTCACATGGGAAGCTCTATGTTGCCACACCTAACAGCAGGTCCTTGAAGCTGAGCTCAGGCTGGGTGAATATATCTGAGCTGTTTCTTTGATGGTAACATCAGCCTATCTTTTGTGACCCCTAAGTGTAAATAATCGTTAATGCACTGAAATAGCCCATGAATTTTAGTTATTGCCTGTGTACAGATATACACGCTTTGCAAACAAGTAAAACTAGTATTTCTAAATAGTCAACCCTTTTTTTTTTGTACCCAAATTGAGTTCTTTTTCTTTTTTTCAGTTCTGCTTAATGACTATCCTTTTCAAAGGAAACCTGCTTTCAAAACCTCAAATGAGTTTCAATGTTTTCAGATTAATATCTACATCTTTAAACCTCTGTATCTTAAGACCTTTACATAAGCTGCACTTGAAACCTAATTTTTTTCTATTTTTAGTTTTTCTTCCACATCACAACCTCCAGGATTTATGTGAGAAAACACCCCCTTTCAGGAGATGCTCCTGGGTGTGTTTTATTTCCTACCTAGTTTTGTCAAAAAGCATAATACTCTACAATACAGTATGCATCCCAGCCATTTGGGATGCAAGTCTTTCAAAGGTGGCAAAGATCCATAGTAAAGGAGATAAAAATCTCCAGTAAACAATTCAGACATTACAACTTAAAATGTTGCAAGATTGTCAATGATTCAGTGAGAAAAACTTTCAGATAAACTCACTTTTACACCTCTCCTTCAAGAAGTCTTAATTGTATTTCCAACAACACTACAGTAATAACAGCATTTCTTCTTTAAACATATCACATACTCTGTAAGAAATTTAGAATCAAATTAGCAGTAATTGAAATGATTGAATATTGCATCCACTAAAATGGCTGTACTTAATATAGCTTTTATCAGACTGACAATGCGTGTTTGCTCACTTACACTCTCTCAAGGAACATTTATTCTACAAAATCATATATTAGAACAAAAGAACATCCCCTTCACTTCCTGAAGTGCAGTCCAAAGTACACAATAACAGAAATGAGTATTCAAAGAAAAGACTTTGAATTCAGAGAAAAGGTTTTCTTGGGACTAGATTTGTAGATTATAGAATAGTATCCCTTCTGTTTCAGAAAACGGCAGCTACAATTAGCATGGGAGGTTAAAAATGAGTATGTGAAAGACGCTGACATACCTGATCAGATCTGAATTGTGCATTTCTTCAGCAGGCTTCAGTGAAATGTGATATGGGTAAGTTACTCTAAGATGAAAAGGCCTCGAAATAAATAATGCATGTAAATCTCACATTTTAGAGTAATGGAAAATGCAAAACTATTTGCATTTTGTTTTATAAAACAGAAGTATTAATAACATATTTTTTTTCACGACACAAAATGATAATAAACTGTTTTTTCCCTTCTTTTCTACCACTGGTATTTAACTCCTCTTCAAAATTTTGAGGAATAAGACCAGATATTAGATGCCTATTCTCCAGACAGAACAATGAATACAACACAATTAATTAATAATTCATTAGATTACGATATGATTAAAGGTGAACTAGAATAACAGCAATCTTTAAGACTGCCTGTTGTAAATCAACTGATTTCCAGGGGAAAATTTTTTTTAAAACCTCCAACAGTAATTGTGAAAAATATGAAATAGAAAGACAGGGTGGCAAAGAAAGCACAAATATAAAATGACAAGACTACCATTAACTTCAGATTATATGGCATTTAAAAGACCTTTCAAGTATCATTTAGTTACATTAATCTCTCTTACACTAGTACACAAAATTAGGAGACCCAAGTCCTATTTTCCACAGACTACCTGTGGAAAAACACAAGAAAATGCCTAACATCTCTTGTGCCTCCATTTCTAGTTTCTTATCTGAAAATGAGGATGATACCTAAGTGCTACCTTTACAAAGGTGTTAGGAGGGTTAGATAAGTACCATCTATAAAGCCCTTCGAGATCCTGAGATGAAAAGCTCTGTAAACCACAAGACGAGTTCTATAAGTGCAATATTATTACTGTAGTTCTTACTATGTTTATTTGTTTACTCTCCTCTAGAGAACATAATAATTCTGAAGAGATTTACATTTGAACTTTGTACGAATTCTGTTATCTGTCTTTAGAATTGCTCTTAAGGGCTCTGTAGAGGAAAGGCAAATGCTCAAACAAAAGCACACTCAAATCTTTCCAAGGATCCCATCCTGCAAGATATTCAGTGTCTCTTGAGCAACACAGAGCACTCTCAGCTGACTGCACTCATCATGTTGCAAAATTGGGCCTTGGATTTCAGGTGCCAGTATTGCTATGAACAAGAATCCCAGCACAGAAATAAACATAATTCTACATTTATTCTTCAGTTGCTTGTTAGTTTCTCATGGATCAGGTGAGCAGATATAGTTATCAAGTCCACTGTGTCTGTGCTCAGCAGAATACTGATGTAGGCAGCAAAGTACAAAGAACAGGTCTTTTTCTTTTCCCTACCATTGATGCTGCAAACCAGCGTGGTGAAAAAGGTGCCCACGTATCACTGAACATATTTTTTCATGCTGGACATTGTGGACAGACTGAACATCCAACTGCCTTATCATAATGTCCTTTTTTCTTTTCATTTCTGAAAAAAACTTAAGGACATTCAAACAACCCTGTGTAGTCTTTTAATGCTATTCCTATCCTGAAGAATGAGAGCATGGAAAGTGGGACGGGGATAAGAAGGAAGAATGGGAGGAAGTAGGAAAGGAAGCTGGCATCAACTTAAAGATTAAGAGAGTCAAAACTTTTCTAAAAGGACATGCTATTTTAGAGCCTAGTCTGGTAGCCTTTGACCACGTATTTCCTGAGGCAGTGACGGAAGCAAAAGGACTTCCAAAAAAAAAAAAAAAAAACAAAACCAAACTGGGGAAGTTATGGGCAAGGAAAAAAAACTTTATCATGTTGCAAAATTGGGCCTTGGATTTCAGGTGCCAGTATTGCTATGAACAAGAATCCCAGCACAGAAATAAACATAATTCTACATTTATTCTTCAGTTGCTTGTTAGTTTCTCATGGATCAGGTGAGCAGATATAGTTATCAAGTCCACTGTGTCTGTGCTCAGCAGAATACTGATGTAGGCAGCAAAGTACAAAGAACAGGTCTTTTTCTTTTCCCTACCATTGATGCTGCAAACCAGCGTGGTGAAAAAGGTGCCCACGTATCACTGAACATATTTTTTCATGCTGGACATTGTGGACAGACTGAACATCCAACTGCCTTATCATAATGTCCTTTTTTCTTTTCATTTCTGAAAAAAACTTAAGGACATTCAAACAACCCTGTGTAGTCTTTTAATGCTATTCCTATCCTGAAGAATGAGAGCATGGAAAGTGGGACGGGGATAAGAAGGAAGAATGGGAGGAAGTAGGAAAGGAAGCTGGCATCAACTTAAAGATTAAGAGAGTCAAAACTTTTCTAAAAGGACATGCTATTTTAGAGCCTAGTCTGGTAGCCTTTGACCACGTATTTCCTGAGGCAGTGACGGAAGCAAAAGGACTTCAAAAAAAAAAAAAAAAAAACAACACCTAACTGGAGCAGTTATGGGCAAGGAAGAAAAACTTTATTTTTGGTCTTGAGAAGGAATCTCCAGATACTTTGCATGCTGTGAAACTCATTGCTTCGAGTGTTACTTAAAGAGAAAATTGCTCATTTTGAAGGTTCTGTAAGCTAACATAATTGAGGGGCTTTATTTTCTCCTCCATTTCCATGGAGAATTAGGCTGTTTTGAAACAAATGAATCATATGTATGACAGACTTTCAATTGTACAGAAGGAACTGTAGATAATCTTCTGAGTTTTCTCTTTAAAAATATCTTTGGGAAGAATACTAGAGATCTTGGAAAAGAAGAAGATAGGGTCCATGCTAAGAGCAGAGTCTAGGACACAGTCTATCACCTGGATGATAAGTGAAGATGGGCAAAATGTTTCTGTCTGTGAGCAGCATGTTTGGGTTTGGGGTTTTTGTTTGTTTGTTTTGCTCCATTATTCATATTGTTAAGAGGTTATTTCTAAATCTTAGGGCAGCCCAAGAAAATGGATAAAAATTTCTTTCCACGCTTAAGCTGAGTTTTAGGCCATGAGAGTATTCCCCAATAAGGAAAGTTCTTTGTAGGGTAGTCTTGGCTCAACAATGCTCTAATATGGGCCCTATACATTATTATGCTTTGTTTAAGGTCTGGTGGATCAAGGATGTATGAGAAGTGGAGTAAATGAAGCTTGCAACAGGCAGTAAAACAAGAAGTGGTCATAATTCAAGATTATTACTTTCAGGAAATTGCTGCTAGAAGTTGGATTTTTAAAAATAACTTGTGACTTCATTCCATCTAATATTTGCTTCAAGTTCACCGACGATACAGTCTTCCTTAGCTTCTTTCAGACTTATCTTTGGTAAGTAATTGCTTCCTAAAATCCACTATTTTGCTGAAAGTTATTTTTTACACATCTCCATTGCTTATTTTTTCTACATATATTCTGATTTCACTGTGAGAAAGGATAATAAAAATTGAAAGGAAACAAAAGGAAAAACCCACCTTATACTGGTTTTCTTTATCTCTTTAGGATATAGATGATAGTGGATAAGAAATATGGAAAGTGAAGTCATTCCAGGCAGTCAAAAAACACTATTCAGTCAGTAAATCAGGAAGATACACAGCCAGGTGAATGGTATCTCACGTGCACCAACATGAAACCTCTGCAGCAAGAACTGGCAATACTGTTAAGTAGGTCCTTAAAATTAGAAGCATCCATATTTATGGAGTTCATATGTGGTTAAAATGTCTGATTTAAGAACAATATATAGTTGACAATAACAGAGTAATTACAGTCACTGCTTCAATCTGGCTGTATAAATCATCATGATTCAACCTACAGTAGTAATAAAAATAAATGATATTGGTTTTGGTTCATTACTGCTGATCTAATAAAATATAATGAATTAAAAAAATTCCTGAGTGAAATAGTCATAAAAATAACAATTTACTAATGGCTTCTTAACAACTTATGAGAATGCAATACAAAAGAATTGTATTTTTAATAAAAATAACCTTTTGGTACGAAATTATTTTAATTTTATTCCAGTCCTCATAATAATTTTGTCCAACATATGTTTTTCCTCAGAGACTGTCTTTTCTCCATAACGCAGATTTCACTGACTTAGTAAATGAGACAAGAGGGGGAGTTTATTGACATAAAAATTTAACTAATGAGAATTTAATTCTGAGACTCAGGTCAGAAAATAGAGAAAACAGTGAAATGTCCCAAAGTAAATTTCTTCTCTATGTGTACCTGTACAAAAGACTTTGAACAGTAGGTTGCCTGCCCACTCCTATTACCTTTTCAGGTTTTACCAGGAGAAAACCAACTTTATTATTTTCTCCACCAAACCTAAATGGCAACTGCAAGAAGTCAATGTATAGTTCTTTTGAACAAGTCTCCCTCATTAACTACACCCATTAACTCTTTGCTGTGATTGAAAATTTGCAGCATCTTCAGGTGCTACGATACCAGCTTTAGGCGAGATTACGCATTCAAGTGTTTTCTTTAAACCCTGCATCAGAACAAGGTGCCTGGATATATCTGTTTGATGAACAGCACAATGGCCACATCAACCTCCAAGGAGAAAGACCCATGTCCAGATATAGTAAACTGGAGCTTTACACCAACTTCAGCAAAGCTAAGATGTTTTGCTAAGAATCATGCCCTCCACTCCCTGTGCTGGTAAAATTAGGTCAGATTATCACCCCATAAAAAAATAGCATTGAGGTTAAACCCTAGAGGTTTTCCCACTCAATTCAGTCTCAGGAGCTAGTAACAGTGCTTGAATTTTTCGATTCCATTGGAAAGCAGTATGCAAATTGCCTTTCTGGTGTTTCTTTATAAATCACGTCACTGTTACAAGAAACAGCTTTTAGTTTATCTACATGTCAAGACTCTACTTAAGTATTCCAGAAGCACATAAACACGCTTTGAATGTAGTTGGAAGTTTGCTTCAGTAAAGTCTGTAGAGTCTGGCTCCAAAGCCTAAGTATTCATTTCCAGAATTCAGTTGCAAAATGAGAAATCACAGATGATAATCCAAGTTCCCAATGGGAGAGGATATTATGACTGACTTTGACACTTAGTAATCATTGCTAACTAGTAATATATATTTAGTAAATGTTACTAACATTATTAATTAAAAAATTGAAATTAGTTAGTTATTATTAGTTGGAAATTTTTTGGTTAAAGAAAAAATATACTCTAATGCTATGGAGACATACCAAAGTCTTTGTAGGTCTGTAGAAGACAAAGCCATTAAAGCACCAGAGCATTTAGAATTAGTTGGAGACTTAATTTTTTGTAGAGCAAATGAATCGTTCGTTTCCTGCAAGGAGAGATTTAGAGAATCTCTGGATTTAAGCTAAAGCAGAGGATCAGCCTGAGCTCTGTAACCACAGATTTCTGCATGTCTGGAACAAGTTATTTGTCAAGGATGAGCAAAAGATCAACAAACAGCAGAAAGGGGAATAAAAGCAAGTGTTTAGGAGACCATAAGAAATCTAAATCAGTGTAACCGGCCAATCCATGAAGACCTTGGCAAAATTTCTTTCTTTCTGCCGATGATGTGTATGCAGGACTAGGTAGCAAACTCCTGTCACTCGTTACTACCAAAAGCAGTTTCACTATACCTGCCAGGGTAAACTGTTTCACATTTTAATTTCTGAAAGGACAAAGAAGGCATAAAAACGTGCTGAATATTCTGCATGAGGGGGATACAAATACTCCACAATTTACCAGAAGATTCAAAGTAAAAAAGACAGATACCAAATTCAAATGGCTATTGCAATAACTGCTGTATACCACATAAACTGTGTATGAAAAAATGAGGGAATTACAGTCAATGAACAACGGAAGAAAAGAAAAAAATAGTAAGATATCAAAATTTATCATGGGAGTGCACATTAGATTGTGAAGGTCCATTCTCTCAAACACCTCACAGAGTTCTTATGCAAACGTAGACAGGGTATATGGTGTAAGACTAATTTTTTATTTAAGAATCTGATTTTGCTCAAATTCAGAAATGCTTATGTATTTTAGCAGTAAACTACAAAACTTACAAATCCACAGTATATTCTGGGTATATGAACACTTACTTTGCTGTTTAATAGAGATAATAGAAGTGTTGGAAGCAACAGGATCAAGGGAATTAGAGGAAATGCTCATTAAAACAAATTTAAAAGGTCTAATGATTAAAATATTGATTAATTAGCCAAACATTGATTAACAGTCACACTTTATCAACTACAAAGGTTCTAATTACTGCACCATTATTCCATAGATTGACCTGTTCTCTCTTGTCACTTACGATGAAGAACAATTTTTATTAAGTGGGTTTTGGATTTTTGACCTGTAAAATTTTAATAGGGAGTGCAAAGAGGGTGTCGTGTGTGGTTTGGCATTTTAGTCACTGAGGGACTCATAGTTACTGTCTCTACTTAACCAAAGGCACAGAAGTGCAAGAGGGATATGAATACTCAGGGATTAAAGCCCCCCCAAACTCAACTTCCCAATCACGTGAGAGAGAGAGATGTATTTGAAAGTGCTCTAAGTCTGCTTCAGTGAAAGGAGAAACTCTATGAAGCTGAACTGTACTGGTGAATAGTAACAAAATGTTTAAATGGGACACCAGGATTCTGACCAGTCAAATCCTGTCTGCTAAGACACACAAGAATTTAATTGGAAGTATAAAACAAGAATATCTTCTTAAATTTTTGCCCCTACAGAAAGCACCCAGCCTACCCTGGAGATGTAGCCATGTCACCAGAAGAAAAAAAAAAACACAAAAAAAACCAAAATGAAGAGAGCAGCATCAGTCAAGACCAAATAGTAGTTATAGTAGTTCATCTACCAAATTTTTTCCCGTTACAGCAACCTAGGTCTCAGAAAACTGCCTCACACTTGAAAAATATTCTCCAGAAAATTTATGGATGTCTCACATAAGACTATCTTGCTGATTTCAATAACTGTCCATTTAAATCTGTTGATGTAGCGTTTAAACCTTGCTTCACAAAAGAAAGAAGCTAATACACGCACAGGGTTACACTCTCAATATAACTGTCTGAAAGTGATGGTCTGGATTTACTCCTGATGAGATCAGCTCTAAGGCCAGAAAGCAGATTTATAGTGTGAACATAAATGAGCATGGAGGAGGGGGACCTTTTTGATCATACATATGCTTGTCAGGCAAAATGTGCTCAAGACCTCATTGCCAAGTAAGCAACAGCAAGTAAGCCCCTTGTAGCCAGCGGAAAATGACATCAGGAGGACAACTCTGAACAGACGCACCAGGCTGACGGGTTTGATAGCCAAACCCTGGTAAAGGGCCAGGAAAAAACTGGCACTCGGGTGCTAACACGGGGGCTGGGCTGTATTTCCTTCAGGCTAAACTTATGGGTCTCACAGAGGGGCAACAGCTTAGAAATAGCTGTATCGTTCTTCAGCAACTTAAAGGCAAAATTGGAGCTAGTGCCATGCCAAGGTCTGAAATATCCTACTACCTCAGCTCCTGCATATTGAGGGAATAACTGCTTCACACAGATAGTGGTACTCAACAGCAACTGAAGGAATTAACACTGTAGTAAACAGGTAGATGTCCTTGGCCTTTCCACTCCGTCCTTCTGTTACACTGTCTATTTTAACCAAAACAATTCCTTTACTTCTACCCTCCACATCAGCAAAATAAAAACTATTTCATTTCTATTATACACCATATGGCCTCCTGATCTGCCTTCTTGATTTTTTACACCACAAAAGCTGTTACATTTATAATACAATTATAACTTAAATCCACAAAAATAGTCTACAGCATAATCAGACAAGCCTGCCGGTGTGTTATCCTGCTATACCAAGGTTTATGGGTTTTCTCGGGTTACTCAATGACAGAAAAAAAACAAAACAAACAAAAAACACCCACCACTTTCCTTAGAACCCTTCTCTCTCCTTGCATTTATACACACCCAGGCTTGCACTAATACAGTAAAGAATTCCATGTAAGACCAGCTGAAGGGTGTTTTAGGGTAAAAGTCTGAAAAGTCCTCTTCCAGTTAAGCTAAGTTACAGTGTTCTTCAATCCTCCCTGAAGTGACACCATTAAACAGCAGTTTAAAGCCTACCATAGCGCAAGTCAAATCATGACTTGCTTTCAGTGTTGCATATGGAGACCGGACTCAGCTGTGGCAATGATGCCAGACAGAGAATGGTCCTGAGGCCACACAAGAAGGTTCATCTCATCAGGTGAACCCAGGTCTGCAAGTCCAGCCCTGGCTGGTTGCTCCTGAGCATGCTGGTCACTCTCCTCCCATCCACACAGATGTTCTCAACCCCTTTCATTCCATGCTTGGGATTGTGGCAGCCTCTGAGGCAAACCAGCATCTTTGTGAGGTTCATAGAACTTCACAGCCGCTCCTGACTGGTCTTTTTCCCTTCAGGGTACCGCTTCCCAAGGTTAACATTACTTAGTACTTGTAAAGGATAGTTTGTGTGGGTGTGTTACTGCTTTTCTACTTTGAGAAGGCAGCAGAACAACTTGCCCTGGCAGTGATGAAGCTCTTCCTCACACTAAGAACACAAGAATACAATCTTAACTGGAAAGAGGCACAATAAAATAAGGGTTTAAAAAATCATCCCTTTGCCATCATAACAGGATTTGCAGTCCATAAGGTTGATTTTATTGTAACAACAAAGCGCAACTATTGCTTCAGTGTCACAGCAAATATCCAGACTCACGCGTGTGCAGTATTAAAAACTTAAATCCCACATTAAATGAAATATTACCTACTACTTGCAGGTAGCTCCAATATACAAGCCTTTACAGAGTTTTTATAAGCCAGAATGGTATACTGAATGTATATAAATTTTAAATTACTACTAATGCACCAGTAAAGCACAGAAAAACTCTAATGAGGAATCAGCAAGACAACCTATCTGCCTAAGGGTGCTTCCAAAGCACAAATATTAGCTTTTTCTGAGGGTAATAGGGCTGTAAAAAAACACCTTTATAACAAGGACCTTTTGATCATCATTGATAGTGAGAAAACCTTCGTAAGATTTAAGTTTATTTATTTATTTTAAAGATTCTTGACTTCTCTACTGCATGATGAAATTGACTTCTTATTGCTAAAATTTTACTTCCTTCCACTTCCTTTGCTGCCCCCCTTCCCCAAGAGTACATTCTTTGTATTCTTTACCTCATGATTTTAAGATCACCTATTCTCCTACTCTTCTATTTAGCAGGTGCCTTCCTAATTAAGTTCTTCTCCTCCCCTCCACCCCTTATAGCGCATTAACAACAAAATTCTAGTGAGTAACATGAACAGTGGGAACTTTAAGGCAGAACCCATTTTATGTTTGAGTGTTTAGTCCAAAAAGATCCCATTCTTGTGTGATCCTTAGATACTATTGCTAACCATGACAGCTTTGACACTAACGATAGTGATACTTCTAACAATGTGTTAACTTTTTCTAGTAAGATGCGTTACCCTGTCCGAAACCACTCAAATATATGCCATTATGAACATTATTGGTATCTTTTCAGAAAAAAATGTGAGTGATACCGATTTATACAACCTAACAGGTAACAAAAATGCTGCAAATGTGTGTTCCTGGTTATATTTCACAAGCCACCAGAGTGATTTGAAACAAATTGCACTTAAAAATTTATATCAAGGTAGCTCTACTGGTTTAATCCAGAGTGTTTATTTTAAAGACAAATAAAAGAGTCAGTGAATTGTTCGGCTACAGTTAGAAACTGTCTTGCAAATGCATCTTTGCATTTACAATCAGTACTGTTTCCACCTCCTCTACAAAAGGGCTGCTAGAAGAAAACCTATAGACAGAAGCAACGTAACTGTGTATTGTATACCATGAGATTGGTATGGGGTCTAGGACTTCCCATTCAGCTGGGACTGATACTTGCAATTTCTGAGCATAGGGGCAGGGCAGGCATCACCTGGGCTTCAGCTCGGGAAAACATTTATATATACACATATTCCATCGAATCCAGAAATTACGGCTACAGACTCCCAGCTCCCAAAAATTACTCTGGACGGAGTCATTACTGCTTGGGGTAATAGCTGCCCAGCATATAGTTGAAAGGAGAATTTCTCCATTTCCTTTTCACCTGTTCTTTAACTAACTCTATTTGTTCTACTAACGACTACATCAAACATGGAAAATTTTGTCCGGGCATGTTTGAAATTTCTTGAACTCAAAAACGGTAATTCTTTTTCCTGTGTAGAGATACACTATTTTAGATTTAAAATACTGACTTAGAAAAGTAAGTTGCTGTTTCACATTCTAATTATTTAAGAATACATGGCTTTGTTTCTGTAACATTTTCTTCAAGTATGCTATGCTATTCTTAATATTAATTTTCTTGAATATTATAGACATTTTTGTGTTTAAGAAAATGGTTTGTATCTCATGCATGATTAGGGAGATTTAGTTGCTGGAAGGAAATAGTTCAAGCCCTTCTTTTTAAAAATAGGCACATGCGAAAGCAGCATTTACACGCGTCTCTTCAAGCAGATCCTGGTGAAAGAGTCACAGAGAATGAAGCTGATCCCTGTGTGCAGTGAGAACATAAAGCTTATGCACCACTTAAGTCTTTAAAATAGGGTTTAAGTAGGAGTTAAGCATATTTTTTTCAGGCACTCTTCATGGGGTAAAATTTACCAACAGAAGGCTTGAATAACTTGAGCAGAGGGCAGTAGGGGCCATACAAAAGGAAGGAGGAGGGAATCATGCTTCAACATGGTAACTGTTGGTAAAGGTCAGCTTCCTACTGACAATAAAGTGCACTTGCTGTATTTATCTGGCGGATCCCTGTGACAATGGCTGGTAATCTATGGATAGCTTTTTAGAAGGGTTTGAGTAGCAGCCTTCGCAAAGCATTACTTTTATTCTCTAAAAAGTTTCTGTATTCAGTGCTCATTTGCCCTGAACAATACAGTAAAGAAGGAACGTTAGGAGTCCAGAAAATGATATGCAGTAAAAATATAAGATCCAACGTAAGTTCTTAACAAAATATAAATTTTACATTTTTAAGTTGTGTGGCTGGCAGTGCCTAAAATCGTATTTCCTCCATTATCAGTGGGGAATTTTCTCTTGAGACAAAATCATATAATTACTCAGAAAAGATGTTGCAATCATCTGCCCAAAAAATATCTGCAAGAACCAACAGAAAATGAACAACAAAATGAGATGAGAAAACACAAACTGATCAATCTGCATTCTGGTTTAAACATAAATCTGCAATAGTTAGGCTACTTGCTACCGTAAGCTAAACGACATGCCTCCTTTGACTTATGCCGTGGGTCTTATGCTTTTTTCGCTCACAGTTGACTTGTCATCTTTAACTTTGAACCCTCTAGCTTTTATCAGTTTGCATCATAACCTCAGTGTTACTCAGGTTTATTTTTTTAGCATGAACATGCACCCACCCACCCATAGATACACACAGACTGAGAAAAATAAGGAAATTTTTATCATTATAGTATTATAGCATTTTGGCAGTATAATGGGAATAGACAGCAACTACTTTGTGTTACAAATTTGAATGTGAAATTTCAGAAAACCTCCTTGCATTAAAAATGAATTAACTGTGTGATTATTAATTGTGCATATTCCAATCCCTTTGTGCTGTACTGCATGTTTCTTGAATCTCATTTGAATCCTTTGGCTAAGTAATGTGTCAAGGGGGGTACTAGCCTGAATGCCTGAGTTATTTAAAAAGCAGGACAGCACTTCCAGATTAGAATACCAATGAGTGGGGTTAAAAAGGCTCTACTGTAGTTGGAGGGCAGCTCTCAGTCTGAGTAGTACCTGAAAAGGACCTCTATGGACTAATTTTCAGAATCACATTGTAATGTGGGCTCATGTCAATCATCAGAACAGACAGCTTCATCCCATGATATAAACTAGTTATACATTCAAGAGCTGCCAGAGGATCTTCATTAAAAAGGGACTTAGCATTAAAAGAAGAAGGTTGTTTTATTATAATACTTCAAACACAGTTTTTTGTTTTATATGTTCTCAGAAATCTTTTTTGTTCTTCTTCACAATATCAAAAAAGTGCCACAGAAGAAGCAAAAACATTAAATATTCCAATTTTTAATGGGAATCAAGGTAGCTTTCTGGTTTAAGGCATTTAAAATCATATACATTTTTCTAAATATATTCATGTCTTTGAATAACAAAAAGAAGTCTCTAGATGTAATAGGAGGATGTTTTTAATCTTTTGTGAGAAGGGATTTGCAGAGCTGACTACTCAAGGTACAATATCTACTGGCAAAGTATATCAGTGAGAGCTTTATACATATAAATTTGTATAAAACCTTTGGGCTATCCACAAGCTTCCAGATAGCAGTTAGATATTACAATCCATGTCATTAAAATTTAATATGATTGTGTTAAGAAGAAAACATTAACAATATCCATGTAAGTAAATCATTGACACAGTAATCTAGTATTTCAAGAAACCTTAAGAGGGGTTTATTAAAAAATAAATAGATAAATGTATCTATTTACCTATATAGGTGTCATTTCAAAGAATCTGATTTAAATATAATTTCACAAGTCATGCAACTTCTTCAAAGTAGCTGGGAATATTTTGATCTAAAATTGCTGTTACCTACCTACTTCATACCAGGATAAATAGTCTATAGGAATCTAATTGAAATGAGAATGTGTTCCTTTATGAGGAGAATACAGTGTCCAGTCAAATATGTTTTCTGCTATGTCTTTTTAAGCTATACTTGTATTCTGCATTATTTTCTCGCCTGAGAAAAGATCTCCTGCCTTTTTTTAATCAGCTTGACAATCATCAAAAATAAGACACATTCTTGGCAGTAGTAATACTGAGCATTGTATTGTACACTGCTTTCCTTTTTCTATTATTAATTTCACAATTATTAGCTAATTAATTATTAACAAGTTAATGAGTTTTCTTATTGCCCTCATTATGATAATATATTTAACACCTCTCAAACATTCAAGAATTCCACTTCTGAACAGCCTGTGAAGCAGGAAATACTGACACCCCCATTTTAGAGATGGGAGACTGAGGCACAAACGTTCTCATTCCTGTGTTCATGGCCTGTAACGATGGCAGCATTAAAAGGATTGCTTTTACAACAAAGTTATTCTAGTCATCCTTGGCAAGAAGATTAAGAAACCTAACAAAAAGAGATTTAAGTAAATTTCATAAGGTTATAGAGGAATCAAACTCTTAACTAAAACTGAGATGTTCTTGTCTCCTATCTCTCTGGACAGACTAGTAGACTTTTATGTTTATTTTTCATGTAAATCAGTTATGATGGATTATAACAGTAACAGTACACAATATGATATATGATATGATAATACAATATAGTGCATTTTTCAGTGATTCTCTTCAGACATTTCTCTGGATGCAGTATCATTAAAAATGAGTTTCAAGAGCTTAGAAAACCCTCCTGGTGAGTGAGCTCTAGCAAACTCACACTAACCCAGGGATATCTTAATTAAAGTCTTTCTGATGTTTAAAGATAAAACGGATATAACAATCCTTGCTCTTTTGGGTTCTTAAAAGAACTCTTTTGAGGCCACCTTCTCTCACTCTCTCTGCCACGCTCAAGCCTTGAATTACACATAAACACGCACAAAATATCCACCTCAAAAAACACTCTACAGAATGAGAGCATGACAATTACTTTGAAGTGCTAGCACCTTTGCTAGCCCCCGTCCTTGGAGCAGTTAGCAGTTCAATCTTTGATTCAGCCTTTATCACTGCCTAACAGGTAAATGGCGTTCCAATCTTAAACCCACAGTACACACATTTGGAGGACTTGTTCAGCATAGTTCAAATCTCTGGCACAGAGCTCTTCACAGCACTATCAAAACCAAGAAATTAAGGGAACAATGAAAGTCTGCATTGCTGCAATGGATTATATATAAAGAAATACACAGTGGCAATAAAAAGGACTGTAAAAGACTCGCTCACAAAAATACTCGGTGGGACTGCAATTGCTGCCAACTATCTGTTGGGCATCCATAGCTCTCACTAAACTTGTGGAATCTCCAAAGATACTCTGTGTCTCACAAGATCAAGCCTCATATTAACATCTTGTACTGTGCATGCTTTATGAGTACCTTCTGAAATGGTACAACAGCTGACAATATCAGTCTTGTTTACTACAGGTGGTATTGCAAGATGCCTCATGTCTCAGAGCATTCAGAATTATAAAAGAAAGTTTCCTGCAGGGCTAGTACAACTTTCTATCTTCGGTTTTTGAAAAGCTACTACACTTCATGTAGTTTTATATTGCTTGCAGGGGTTTCCATAGTTTATTCTAGAAGATAATGCTTATTTATTACAAAATAAATTTTTATTTTTGTTAAACAATGCAGATGTGTGACAGATTCCCATCAAATTATACATCTGGTTACCCCTGACAGCTCATTTGAGGTACAATATACCATTTGTACCATTTGAGGTACAATATATTCTGTGCATCGTCTTCCCTTATGCTCATGCTCACCTTGTCCATCTTTCCCCTGTTTTCTATATGCTGTTTACACAAACTTGGATGCTTCAGCATCATTTTAAATATATAAATCCTTTTGCAAGTGACTTCCAAAGGTGAAGAAGTACTTGTAGTTCAAGATTTAACTCTATTCTTTTTAATTTATATTTGGTTTACATTTACATTGTAAAAGATCTATACTGAAGATGAAACTTAAAATGCCATCAGTCATCCATAAACCACATGATGTAGTGTCTCTACTAACTGAAAGAGAAGAGATGCACGTATATAAGGTAATTAATTTGGACCCAGTGAACAATTCTGAAGACAAAGGAATGAGGCAGTATCTTTGATGTCACCAGATCATAAGAAACTAATTTAAGCTGTCGATGTCTTAACGTTTTCAGAGTTATATTTAGCAGTTTATAGTGGCACCTGCAGTCAAAAGCATGTGCAAAAAATACAATCTTAAAATAAAAAAAATATAAGTTATGCAATCCATCAGGTCTCGGACTCCATGTGAAGTTAGCACTTAGCGAGACTTAAATGAAAGGAGATTATCAGAATCCTTCGGAAGGGGAGTATTGACGCTGCTTAGAGCACAACACTGGAAGAGGCCTACGTGTTAATAAAAAAGCAACATCCTCAAGTGCTGCTCTGTGCAACACTAATTTACCTAAGATTTTACTAAGTTGATGGGTTTCACAGACAGACACTAATAGACAGCCACAAACTGCAAGTTCCCTGGAGTGTGCCGATAGACGGTAAGGAATGCTTTGCTACAGAGACCAAAAGCTTCCTTGAGGGAAATAAAGGCAAAAAGTGCATCCAGAACAACCAAATGAGTTACAGGAAACAGCTTAAAGTAAAAAAATCTGACAAGCTTGTTAGGTCCTGGGAAGACTTAGCTAGCACTTTGTGCTGCCCAAAAACAACTGAGAAAGGCATAAAGATGCTATAACATCCATGCTATAGAGGCAAGCATTAATCAATTTTGCAAGAACACCTATGCCAGCATTAGTAAACTCAGCCACTTTTCGCTGCTCATTGCAAATAAAAGCCAGCTTTTGTCAAAAATGCCTCAAAGAAAGTGGCAAGTTGACCCATTCCAGAAATGAAGGTTCCAGTTCTTAGGGAGCTGAAAAATTTTAACACCCTTCAACAGCAGCTAAAAAGACACATATAATGTTATATAACTACTACTTAACCAGTATTTTATACTGTAAAATATAGAACATTCCCCAGTTCCATATATGAGACTGAGAAATTGCTGTTAGAATTATTCTCTTCATACAACATGAAATTAGCAGTAAGAAATAAATATGAAAATATATATAAATATGAAAACATAAACCAGTTATATCTAGTTCTACAAGAGCCCCAAAATAAAATATATTGGTCTTAATTTTTTATGTCTGAATTACATTAAATTTTCATTAAGGAAACAAACTCTCAAATCACTCATCTTCTCAGAAAACCCAATAAAGCTTCCAAAGACAAGTGTTTTCTAAACAGTGATAGACACTTCAGTAGCTGGAAATATCTTTGCATTTAAGTAAGGAACCTATTTTGTCTACAAATGGCTTAAAGGGTTTTTGAGAAACATTAGGAAATTAATCATCTGAATAAAGCTGCTTTAAGAAAAAAAAAATAGGGGAAAAAAGAAAGTTTGGCCATATTTTTTACATTATTGTTCCACTTCACACTATTTAGGGAGTACTGAGTTTCCCCTGTATTTCCTCATTTATTCAAATTTAATATATTAGAGTATTCTTGATACTATGCTTTACTACTATAAGCTTATTGATGCATTTCCACCAAACTCTCTTCTGTGTCCTCTTTTGGAAAATCTTTAGAAAAGCTGTGACAGCAAAAAAGGGGGGAAAAAAAAAAAAAAAAACCCCTGTGTGAGGTTCTTTGGTGTGGTGATGGCTACAGGCCTTTGAAAAAAAAAAAAAAAAACAGTCTTGCAGATCTTAGACTTTTTTTTTTTTTTTTTTCAAAGGCCTGTAGCCATCACCACACCAGAGAACCTCACACAGGGGTTTTTTTTTTTTTTTTTTTTTTTCAAAAAATGCTTTAACACCAGGATTTGATGTCTAGTCTCTGCTTCACAGGCATACTTCTTTAAAGGAGACTTTCCTCTCTATCATTAATGTGTAAGTCAGTCAGTCAGACCTTTTTAATAAGCAGTTGAAGAGCCACTGTCTTTAGCACATGAAACTAACAAAAGCCTCATTAGTCAAATGAACAAAGAATAGTTTGAATATCAATGTATTATTTTAGAGGAAAGCCTCCTCCAAGAGAATCTCAATGCAATCCTTTTTAGTGAAGTTTCTCATGTCCAAATTTTAATGCTCTGGACCCTACCTATGAAAAATTGATGAGCAAAGAAAGCTGTTAAAAGATGACATCCACCGCATGTCATTTTTGTAATGTGCCACTGTATTCAACAATAATTCAAGAAGCAGAGAACAGGTCTTTTCTTTTTTTTTTTTTTTTTAAACTTGTCCAACACAACTTTTTTTTTCTGCTGTGTCAGTGATCTGTTGCATAAATAACCTTGCATCAATTAACAAGGTTATTTAAATGACCTCTGAGCAGCAGAAGAGGGCATCAAAACTATACAAAATTCAATAAAAATCTCTTGTACATGTCACAAGCATAGAGTAAAATGTCTATTTGGAATGTCTATAAGTAATTTGAAAAAAAGTCACAAAAGATTTCTTGAAACTAAATCCAGAGAGAACACCAAGTCAGATCCTTAATTATTTATTAAAAGAAAGGAGAAATATCTGAGCAATTATTCCACAGGGACAGTGCACAACCTGTTTTGTTTATACACTAGAAGGTATAATTTATTCACTTTTGTCAATAAATTCTCATAAAACAGACTGGAAGTACTATACAGCATAAACATACAGAAGGTTCCCACTGCAACAAACAATTTTGGTAGCCGATACCTTTCGTTCTATGCTTCCTAGACTTACTATGCAAATGCAGATAACTCAATGATAATACATTATTTTTTATTGGAATGGCATAATTAAAAAATCTAGACAGGTCCATCTGTTTCCAGCCAGAGACGTTACAGTATCTGATCCTTAGACAATCTTGCAGTAATTCACAGACATGTGGTACCTGGCATACCTGTCTATTAAAATCCTGCAGAACATAATCAGCATGTTTCTCTCAAAATGTAGCACTATTCTCCAGACACTAGTCTTTCTCAAAACAGCACTGTGAATAACTTTATATTGAAAGTGAGGACAAAAAGCGGCAAATAGACATAAAACGTAAGGTTAGATAATAACTATAGTTAAAAAGTTAAGACACTTGGGGGAATGAATGTATAATAACGATCCATCTAGATGTGTTGTTAGGCACTAAAATTACAAGTGCTTTCAACCTCCAAATTGTGCCTTTAAGGCATATTAGCATAGGTTGAAGAGCTTTGTCTTGATACTGTGGCATGGAACAGCAAAGGTTAGTAGCAAACCTTGCAGGTACAGGACAAAACCAGACAAAATTTTTTGTCATATCTGACTATTAGAGCAAGTCCATAGTAAGATGCAGACACAGAGAAAAGAGCAAGGAAAAAGATCTAAACTGATTCCAGAAACGAACACTAAGAATGAGAAATTACACAGTTCATTCTTTTGTTATAGTAATAAGTGTTGACTGGAGAACTTTCAGGCAAAACACATTGGAATTAAGGAATGCTTCTGACATAGAATTGCAGAAAAGCCTGCCCTATAAAGGTCAAGAAAACACAGCACTAGAGGTGGCTAGAGAACTGGCTTGGATATCTGATACAAAGGTTACTTGTGGGGAGGTAGGGAGTTGGTAAGTGGGATGATGCCGTGAGCATTAGAATTTACCCTGTTGAGGGTTTTTTGTTGGGTTTGTTTTTTTTTTTCTTCTCCTTTCTGCATTGATGACCTGGCAGAAGAAATGTGAAGAAAGGTGAGATAGTTTTTGCTGACACAAAAATGGAGTGGGGGGAGTCAGTCAATACAACAGTGAAGAGTGATATAGGTCAGAAAGTTTGAGGATAAACTAGAAGTCCGAATGGATAAAAGTGAGTTCTGAAAGCCATCATAAAAATCATAAAATAACGAAGAAAGAGATGAGAAACATGAGATCAAAATTAGTCGCTTTGCACAGAAAAAAATAGGAATATGATAAAATACAATGTACCAGTTTTATAGCATTAGATGCATTATTGTCATGGTGCACCATGGTGAAACAACAAATTTTGGATTGAATAAGCAGCAGAAGTGAGTGAAGCAAAGCACTCCATAGCAAGCAAGCGACGCAGTCAGTGTGGGATAACGCCAGTAAGTCATCACCTCAGTGAAGAAAGAATAGTTTAGAGTTGAACATGCAACAAAGAAGAGCAACTTTACACGGTAAGACTGGGATCTGGAAAGCTTGATTATTTATAAAGCTAAGGGAAATTTTGTGGCTTTTTTTCAAAAGTGAAGGCGATTAAGAGGAAACTCTATTAAGGTACACACACAATCCTGAAGGGAACAGAAAGGAGAGATGCTGCAGGCTATCTGAGCTGGTGTTAAATAGAAGAACAAGGGGTTATGAACTTAAGCTAGGGGGAGAATTGGACACTAAAAGAATTTAGGTAGAGTTTTCTTGCACTGCTGCCCTTAGTGGAAAAACCTACCAAGGCCAGACATTGTAATAAGCAGTATACAAAAGAAAATGTTGGACAAGTAGGAAATAAAGTATATTTTGGTGTGACTGTCCATTTTAAGTGCTATGGCAGCTCTGTGAGGGCTTTTTGCCCTCAATCTGTGAGAAACTTTCCCAACTTTCCAAAAGTTTTAAGGCACTCAGTTCCCTTTAGGTAAAAAAATAATTAGATGGGCTCAAATGCTTGAATTCCTAGCACACGACTGAAAAATACAAGCGTACAATACCAATATTGCCATACACCACAGAATAAATTACATTTTATATTGATTTAACTGCTGATGGTAGGTATCAGGATGGAAAGTACTAGAGACTGGGAAATCCTTATTCTTAGAACAGGTGCAGCTTAGGGACTGACAGTTAAAAAAGAAAAAATAATTAGAAATCTGTTACATTCATATTCCCTGGGGAGAGTAGCTTTGAGGTTAAGAATACAACCTCAGTTTCCCAACCCAAACTTTCCTAAGTATCTCTCCCAAAACTTCCAGGACAGACTCAAGGTCATGCCATTGCTATTGAATTTAAGACAGAGAGAATCTCTTCATAAAATACCAACAAAAACCCAATCCAATAGAGGACAGCACCTTTTAATTACTACCAACATATAATTAATTTAAACCAAGGGGAGATAGGAAAATGGTCTAAAACCAAATATTAGATCCTTCCCCAATTTTCTTCCTTCCCAAATATGAGTCCTTTTAACGTCTCAGTTTTAGGTAAAGCTACTTCTGAAATACTTTGTATTTTTGTGTTCTCACAGCCCACTTCTCCAAAGACTCTTATGGCCATGCCCCTCCTCCTCCTTCCAAGCACGCTAAGATAAAATATTGCATTTGAACTGAAACTAACTGATAGGCCACAAAATATCAATCCTAAACAAACTTGGGCTGTCTTACAAACTGCTGTTTTTTCTCACTATTTTCCCTAGTACACACCTGCTCTGCTTAGCAGCACTGTTAGCTTGCTTTTCTCTTTGGCCTCTTTGGTTAGACTGGACATTTTGTTCACTTCACCTGAGATGCAAATAGGCAGAATGTCCTCCTACATTGGCAGCTGGGCATTAATGTGGACTTCACACTTCTCTCCTACTAATGTTTGGGATTGTCTAAATATGCTCACATAGCCAGTTCCTCACAGGAACCTGCTGGAAGACAGTGAGGTAGGCTCCCACAGTACAGCTGCTCTTAAGTTCTCACATATGCCAGGGAATTCCTTTTGTTTTCCTACAGTATTTCAGAAATCAAACAATTCTTACACTAACACATTTTTAACTTCATCAGCTTCTGACAGCATTATACAGGGATTGAACTTAACGTGGGTAGATTTGACAATTGGAGACCCTGATCTGTTCACACAGAGCGTTTTGCAAACAGGACTGACGATTCAGAAACATATTTTCGTTTTAGAGCAAAAGCCAGGTTAACAAGAAGGTACCTGTCCTTTACGGCCTCTCTTTAAAATAGCACTATTTTATCCCAGAAGACCACTGGCTGAAAAACATCTACAATACATACTTTTAATGATCCTTTTAAAAGGAAAATGACCATAAATGACCTCTGTACCCATATTAAGACACATAGGCATTCAAATACAAATTAAAGCTTTGTTACTGACTTTGGTAAAACTGTTTGTTACAGGTGAAATTAACTGCTCCTAAATACCACCTCTCAGGACCACCCACAAAATCACATGTTTAGAGATCATTAAGCCTGAGATTTACAATTCATATGCTCCAACTTAACATCAGAAGTTTGAGTTCTTACAATTGGACCTACTTCATTATTATTACAGTAGTGCATTAATTATTTTCTCCTAACGAATGAGAAACCGGCAAGTTTGACACAGTGCAATGCTGAAGAGCACAAGTGACTATATTTTTCTTAACTACCAACTAAAAACAAAAACCAGAAAACCACACCAAGTTTTGATGAAGAAAATGCACTCCCTAAACATTTCAAAGCAAAGAAACTTGTCTCCATCTATTATCTCATTGATTTTTTTGAACAGCAAGGCTGCCATGAAGCCGCTGAACAGCCTTTTTCAATCTTCCAGCAGTTTGCCTACATGATTGCAAAATACTTAATTTCCTAAGTCCGTTTGGTTAAAAACTCACTTTGCTAACAAGTCATTTGGAGAGAGATCTTGTTTGAAAATAAGTGCTTAAAAATACACTATCCAGACAGCACCTATTAGGTAATAAAAAAGCACACAACACACAAACTTACAGTGTGTCTGTTTCATTGTCTGTTTTAAAATAATTTTTTAAATATTTAGAACAGTTCTAAGGGATCTCTCATAAAGATGTTCAATTTTAAATGTAATTAACAAACTGGACTAGTCTTTCAATAACTTTCAGCTTTTAACTCCCTCCCCTTGAAAAGATATCACCTGCTTGATGATTCTTTGCACACTCAATTTCACATTACCAACAAGAACTTGCTTAAGAAGGTCTTTAAAAAAAAAAAAAAAAAAAAAAAAGCTTCATTAGAAGCTGGACTAAGATCTCAGATTCATTTCATAGAGACCACAGCATGGATCTACTTAATGGATACTTTAGTTCTCTATAGACAGATTCAAATCTATTCAAAAGGGTTTCATACCTCATTATCATTTGTCTAAGCATTCCATTACCATCAAATTTACCTTCACCATCAAGTAGAGCTCAGAATTAAGAAGGTTTAGTTACAAAAATGCCAAGAGCAGAAAGCTGACACATGCTATGCATATTATAATGAATGACCTACTTTAAAACATGCCTATATGTTAGTTCCTACACCATTTTGCTGGTTATTTTCCACAGAAGACTTTGAGTCCTTAATTAAGCAAAGAGGAAGCCAAAGGCATGGGTCGTTTGCAAGGAAGTTGTAGATGGATGGCTGGTGTATGTTTCTGTAAAATAGCGCAAAGGAGAGCTATGTGCGATGTACTGAGGCAAATGGAAGAAGGGTCATCTTAAATATTGCTGAATTACAGTACAAGAGTTCTCTAACGCTTGTATTTATGTAAGTGATAGTTAAAGTCTATGTATCTGTGTAAAAAACCAAATCAAAAACCACCAACAATAAAAAACCCCAAAAACAAATGTACTTGAATTTCAGATATTAAAAAAAAAGTTACTTATCTTTGCAGTTTACATAACTTTTGGGTAGGTTTTGTTGTTCACTCAGGGCACACCTTCCAACAAACTGGGTCTTGGGTTTCTGAGATTTCATTAATATCACTAGGTATCATCTAAACTATTAAATTTAAAAAAGATGTAGCAAAGAAAGCAGCTTATATTTTTTTTTAGATGTTTTTTCAGAGTTATGGGACCATTACAAAATTTGCAAGCTTGGTTGCTACTGCCAGGATGAATTTCTGCAAGTAGCTGTAGTTTAAAACTTTACTTTCAAATTTATTTCACCATGTAGCTTTGAGAGGAAGTGTTTTTCTCTAGATGAACTCTCAGACAGCTATGCTGAGCAAACTAGGTGCTTCTTCCTTTCAAGTTAAACCCTTTAGATTACTTTAACACAGTTCTTTGTGGTTTAATTTATCATATGTTCTGGCACCATTTATCACTAAATGCAGAATGATGAAGAAATGGCTCTATTAAAATGGAATAACTACTGAATTAAAAAGCTGTTAAATGACTTGGAGTGAAGACTCCTGTTAACAATATGTGGGAAGGGTGTTTGGCTGAAATAAATTACTTTCACAGTAATAATTTGAGAAGTGCACCTTTGGAGAAACATGTTCAAAAATTCACATCTTGATTTCCTGACTAAAATCACATTCACCACTAATAATATTTTTAAATTAGCTTCGCAGCTAAGGTGAGGAAAAATTTAGTCTCAAATACTTTGGTTCAAAACCAGAAAACTCTTTATTTAAAAAACTATGAATGGCAGTTTTAAAAATATACATGCAAAATAAAACAGCTGATTCCAATTAAGATACATTTCTCATGGTCACCCTTAACTTTCAGAAAATACTTTTATAACCTTTCAATGTGGTTTGCCATATTAACTTGTAAATAATATATAGCCCTGTAATTCAGAGTAGTCTGCATTGTAACTCTCTGAAAATAGTAAACAGCCAAGTACCTAATGAGTCTAGATATACTTTCATTTTATCGATTGCAACGGAAAAGGTAGGTAAGAGAAAGTACTGAACAGATATTCAGTAAGTCCATATTAATTGACATAAGCCGTTTCAGATATACAAGTACTTTTTTATACAATTATTTTAAAAGAAATACAGTTAGACACAATTTGCGGTATTTGTTATTAAGTATTTGCAACAGCCCAGTTCCAAACAACGTTACAGATCACTGTGTTCTTCTTTTTGTGCTTAATCAACACATTTCTTGTGGTTAACAACCGCATTTATTCAACCTTTATTAGGAAATTATTTAGCTCAATAAAAGGAAGTGTCTATCCATCACTAAGGGTCCTCTCCTGAACTGATTGATTTCACTGGAAGCAAAAATAATTTCCCAGAACTCGCAAGCATCATTTTGCCCCTTTGAAAGGATGTTCTAAGGGATATCTTATAGTCACAGAGTGGCATCTTAGTGGCTTTAATAGCAGATTTTATTTTATTTCTATGACTTGTTACTAGAAAGCTGCATTCTGATTCAGTTTGTTTTCAGGCTCTAGTGGGCACAGAGTACAGAAATGGTTATAACATACATCTCTCTGTCTACACACGGTATTGACAAAGTTGATAAAGATCACGCACAAGATGGCAAAGCAGAGGCATGTCATGATTATGCGCTCTCAGATGTTCTTAAAAAGCTAACTTTCCTGCACAAATCAACATTAAAAAAAAACCCACCAAACAAACAAACAAAAAAAAACCAACAAGCAAAACAAAAACCATAATGGACAAAATTGCCACTGTATTTAGTATGAGGCAATATATTTACACTAAAATGGCAGATTATGTTACAGACACAATGGACAGTAATTTACCAATTACAAGAACCACTCAATTCTCCTAAAGAAAACCCAGATAAAGGGGCTTTTCACTTCTCCTCAAAGAAAGAAAAAGACTGTTAAATTTACCTCAAATCATTGTATACTTTATGGATCAGACCTACACAGGCCACAAAGAATACAAGGGTTCCTATTTGGCTTTAGTCTTGGTTGGCAGAAAAACTCATTTTCACCTCTAAAACTGTGTGATTGCCAGGCCTGTTGTGAAATCCAGGGCAGAATTATATACATTAACCTTTACATTCACCCTCCATAGTCATCTGCATATATACCATCTTGCTTCTTTTTGCACATACAAGAACAGAAGGAGTAAGAATAGTAGTGCAGTGACCCACTTTCGTACATCCTTCTTTAGCTTTGATATCATATACTGTAATTTTTTTTCCTACACTAACGGAAGGCCCCTCCATCCTTGCATACGTTCATCTTGTGCTCTCCTTTGTACACACATTACTGTGCACCGTGGGCATCTGGCCCAGCACAGCAGCTAAGTCTGCCCACCCTCATTCCTTTACTGGCTAGCCCTCCATCAATCTGTTCAGGCTGGAATTAATACAGATGAAAAAAAGATCGCAGTTTCTTTTCAAAGCACTGTTGAAGTCAAAAGCAGGTTTGGGGTTTTTCTGTTGTGTTGGTTTTTGGTTTTTTCAGAAAATTATAAAATTGGCAAGTTAAGAACAAGCAAATGGTGCCTTCAATTGGAAATTGTATTTAAGAATGAAAGATATATCCCATACAGTATTTTCCAGTGTGATACCATGGATAAACAAAGAGCTATTTTAATCTCAGGTGTTTGGGTGGGAATTTTTAACCAATAATCTGTAGATAATTTAGCTTAATTTCCTTTATATCTGCTAAGAAGTTATTGCATAGTATAATATATTATAAAATATAGCTAATAAAAAATTACTTCTTTGATGTTTTACCACATTTTTAGCACAGGATATAAACATATTTTTTACTTTCCTAGGCTCTTGCAAAATATTGCCTGAATATTTTATGCTTGCATTTTTTTTCCCTTATGTCCCCCCTCTCTCTCAACTTTGACACGCATCTTCCAGTCTAAGGAGAAATATAGTAAATTTTATTCTTACCCAGTCAAAATCACATATTCTAGTTTGAACAAGTGTATCTTTATTGCTGCTTATTGTATACCATGCAGCATGGCTACTTTCTGAAACACACAGGAAATTAAAGGTTTTATTACTTGGAATGATATCTTAAACAAATACTAGAGAATCTGCCTGTCCCACCAGTAACTTCAGAACTTGTGAACCGATTATCATCAAATTTAATTTACAGATAGCAATTTCAGAAGGAGTTTGGTCTCCCATTTGGACGGTGAGAAAAAGTGACCAGGCAGAGAAGAAACATCCCCTTGGAGCACAGATGAGGACAAAGCTGTACAAGGAGCCTAAGTGCCAGTCCCAGCTGCATGGTGCACGGCAGCAGGAGCTCATGGCAAGCCCTGAAATACAGACCACGACCCACAAGTTTCACTGCTCGCACAACCACACAGTAAGCACAGATGCCCTTCACTTAAATAATTAAATAAAATAGAATTGCTGTTCTACCTGTACTGTTCTATTTGGCTCTGGAGATTCCTCCAGATTCAAAATGGATTTAGGGAATAATTATTAAAATTCAAATGGCTGTCATTCATCAGCACTGAAGTCAGAACTCTCAAATCCTGAACCTCATTTAACACAAATCCTTGGAATGGAGGAGCTTTTACAAATGCTCTACTGGGCATAATCAAACATCTTAAGCAGGAATAAACAAAGTAAGCTACTGAACAGAGGTAAGCAGTGAAATGGGAGAATGTCCAGTTTCACAGCAGGTAATTGTTTTAAATAAAATTCTGTGAAGCGTATATTTTCATTTTTAAAAAAGCAACTACTTTACCATTTTTTATTTCTTTAAGCTTTCAGTTATGTCTCATTTCCTTTAAAATGCACACAGCATTTCTTTTCACTTAAACCAGTCATTTTGATTTCTTCTTTTTTCACCTAGAATTTTCAGTCATTTTTTATTTGGCCTTTTTTTTTTTTTCATAGATTTAGCCCTGTTTTTTAATATTTGGGGAAAAACAAATCCCAAAGGAACACACACTTTATTGGGAAAGAATTTAAAAGACCCTAACAGCTCTGAATTAACACAGCTTTTTAACAGTTAATATTCCATCCATTTAATATCTCTAATTATTTTCCCTCTACAGCTTTGATGGGTAGTTATAGCCTGGAATAAAAACACTGTGGTAAGGACAACTGCACAGCAAGGTTAAGTGCCTTCTTGTCTTCAGTACCAATAATTACCTTTAAACAAAAAAAAAGCTGTTTTCAGGTTTGACAGTTAATTTACTAATGAGTATGTGGACCTAATTTATAATAAAGTAATATTGACCAGAAATAATCCTGCATTGGTACTCATCTGAATTATTTTATTGTTCCAGTCTCCTATTAAATAAATTGGAAAGGATTAATTTTGCAAGATGGATCGTCAGAGGCTGCTGCATAAACTAGATGCATGTCAGCACTAAATTTAATTATTGATCACAATACAATAGTGCTGAGTATTCCAATCCCCAAACAGCTTCCAGTAACTATCAGCAAATTCCAAATATAGAAACTGAAGGAAAAAAATTTGATTGCAGATGACTACATTTTAAAATAAATAAATAATTCATTACCACCCAATAAAAATTTAATTTTAAAGTACAATTCAGATCACTCACTAGAACGTATAACAAGTAATCAGAAAATGAAAGTGCCTCTCTTCAAGTGACAAACTCTAATGAAGTAGTATAATGTTATTTTGATTGGGGGTTTTCTTATGATTGCCCAGTTCTAGAAGAGAAATTATATTTGGAAATGGAAGTTGGTTAGAGCAGAGTCACTCATCACAGCCCACCTCATTGCAAAACAAATGCAAATATTGCAGAATGTACAATAAAACACTGTGTTTACAGAAACATATCACAGGAAAGAGATAAGGACGCATATTTGGAAAGAAACCCATTTTCCAGCTCTTATTATGTTCTCTAACTGAAGAAAGCAGTCTAACAGGACACTCGCAGTGCTTTCTAGAAGTAGTCAGTAGAGGATAATTTTTCTTTTCATATTAGAAAGTTCATAAGATGCACATGAGAAACGTCTAGCTATTTGAGATTTTGCATTTAGTCCTTAAAAATCTCTCAGGACAGAAAAAGAGATCCAGCGTGATGACACACTGTTGAGTTACTTTGTGAAGAGCTCCAATTCAGAGTAGTAAGGGATGATCAAAGCTATCTTAGGTATAGGAATAAAGAGGTCTAACAGGAAAGAAAGCAACAGCATCCATACATACATACAGCATACATACATACATACAGCATTTTTCTGCTGAATTTTTAACATGCATCCTGACATTTCAACTTCCTCTAACCTTTTAAACAATTCTTTCATAATATAACTCTGCTTAGTTTACAGTAAAATTAATTTTCCAGGCCAGCATCAAATATTACATTGTACAGACAGTCTGAGGCCACTTTAACATCATCATCATAAACAATAATAGAAACAACTCAAAGCTAATTAAAAGATTATTCCAAAAATAAACAAGCCCTTCCAAGATATTTTTTTTTAAGGCAGCTACAAAGTTTTAACTTTTGCTCACTGAAACACAGATCAATGTTAACTCATAAATCTGGGCTTCATCCAACACCTATTGAAGTCAGTAAAATTGCCCCCTTGACTTAACCATGTGCTGGATCATGTCCTTTGTGACAATTATAACACACTTGCCAAATGTTACATTCCCAGACCAGGAGTGTTTTAAAGTGAGCATTAAAAGTTTTTATTAAACTTTTGCGATAATCCAAAAGCCCAAACACAGCTTGTCTCTAAGCCCTGCTTCCTGGAGAGTCTCCCAGGAGCACTAAACTCTTCTGATGAGTCTAAAAGAGCGCTTGGCATGCTCGCTGGTTTTAACAAGGTCTGTCACTGCTTTTGGCAGCCATTGAGCACCTTTCAGCATAAATAGCCATGCTAGTTTAGGAGTATTCCACTAACTCAGAGAAATTAATTCCTTCAAAAAAAATCTCAAATTATGAGATTATACATGCCATTGTGCCAGTTTTGGATGGGGTAGAGTTAATTTTATTTAGAGTAGGTAGTATGGGGCTATCTATGTTTTGTATTTGTGTTGATAACCCTGGGATATTTTAGTTATTGCTGAGCCATGCTTACAGAGAGTCAAGGCCTTTTCTGCTCCACACACCACCCCACCAGCGAGTGGGCTGGGGGTGCGCGAGAAGCTGGGAGGGGACACAGCCGGGACAGCTGACCCCAACTGACGGAAGGGATATTCCATACCATATGATGTCATGCTCAGTATATGAAGCCAGAGGAAGAAAGCGACACGGGGGGGGATGTTTGAAGTGATGGTGTTTGTCTCCCCAAGTAATTGTTATGTGACATGGAGCCCCGCTTTCCTGGGGACACCTGAACACCTGTGTGCCCATGGGAAGCAGTGAATGAATCCCTTGTTTTACTTTGTGCATGCTGTTTTTACTGTATTATTAAACTGTCTTTATCTCAACCCATCAGTTGTATTACTTTTATTCTTCTGATTCTCTCCCCTGTCCCACCAGGGGGGACTGATCAAGCAGTTTTGTGGTGTTTAGTTGCCAACTGGGATTAAACCACAACAGCCCTAAAGCAAATTTGAAGCTTAAAAATAAGATTGCACCGGCCTTTACACACTCAGACACTGGGGAAGGACATGGGTTCTCAGCCATTCCTCATGATACTGAAGCTTGGATACAAGGTAGATAAAATCGTTTTGATTTTATGGTTCTAATAACAGAAGAGATTCCAGTCCATTCAATTCCCTTCTCCAGCTATAGCAAGTTGTGGAGACATTGGCATTTAAACCAAGGTCAGCCTTTAAAAACACAACCCAACCACCTTAAAACTGAGTTACAGACAATGAAGGCTAGAGAGGTTAAGAGACTCTTTTATGTATGTATAGGCATTCAAGAAAATATTTTGAGATATAGATGAAATTATTTTCAAATACAGAAGATATTTTTTAAACTGGCTTCTGTGAAAGCATAATTTCTCAGATGGTTGGGTAGTCAGCTGAAATAGATTAAAACATCCCTCCTCTCATGTCACTCCTACTACTCCTGTGAAGACATAAGTACTTAATTTTAAGCATGTTCCGTGGGGGGAAAAAATTACTATAACTTGCTTAAAGATGGTGTATGAATCTTTGCTACCTTAAAAACAACAACTTTTGAAGTCTCAGTAGCATTTTCCAAACACTGTAAAACAACTTTTAGAGAGGCAGTTTTCACCTCAACTCAGTTCACTTAGCACACATGCAAAGGAAATCTGTTTATACCCCAAGAGATTCACAACACACGAAATAATTATTCACTGACAAGACTGTAATTTAAACCTCACAGATGAAGGGGAGAACCAAAGGCAGATGTTTTCAGCAGGAACTATATGGAAAAAACAGTCCTCAATCAATATTATTCTTTCATATTACCATTTCAATAATGCCTAGAGGCTGACAAATGTAAGGGAATTATCATGACAGGTCTGTGTTTACAATTCCCTGGGTCCACGCTATGATACTCTGGCGAAAATCTCCATGGCGGTTGTGCCACCCAGCTTCTTATTCCTCTACCTGCCATCTTCTGGTTGAATGGATGTCTCTAACACAGTATCGTCCACAGTAGTCAGTCTCATCATGGGTGAGAGCCACCTTTTTCTTTTTCATCATCCCGGTAGCTCCTGTGAGATTTGAGCTAGCAGATGAAGGAGCTTTGCCTTGTGACACTTAATGCCTGCACACGGGGCTACAGCATTGGGAAGGCTGTTGAACTTCTGCCAGTTAGATAATTATTTTTGTTGTTATAGATAAAAACTAGACTATTACTGCCCTCCACAAACTTAGTTGCCATATCTAGGAAGCGTGCCATGGGCTGAAGAGTTAGAGTGATGTCTTTAGCCCCCTGTATTAGGATTGTAGGAAAAAAAATTCTGAATTGCAACTCAAGTAATAAGTGTTTAGCAATTATTGGGCAATAACCTACTAATGAAGGTTTGCCGTCTCTCCAGAAAGGGGATTTTAACATTTGCTAAGGTTCTGAGTCTAGTCACTGGCTTAGAGGCACACAGAAAGGACTGCACCACTAAACACGGAAGCAGTTATGATGTAAACCAGTGAAGAGGAAGCCTTGCAACCACAGTAGATGATAGAGTCCCCACCATGCCTCAGGCAGTGGTGGTGAGAAAGGCATACCACTGCCTATCATGAATTGCTAATATGGAAGGTTATCAACCCTTTCTTTCCCCAATAAATAGATATTTGAATCCATAACTAATATGTATCATAAATCAGATTATGCGAGGAATTTCATGAAGGTTATTCAACAGCTTGAAGCAGAATTCCATAATTTCTGGGGGTTTTTTTGGAAAAAAACCCCCAAAGTACATATACGAGAAGCTTCCTTTCACAAATGTCAGAATGATAGCAGGCAATATTTATAATGCTTTAATTTGTAACTGCCAAATTTGTAAAAACTGTAAAATAGCAGCAATTGTATAGATCAGATAAAAACAAGGGGGCACTTAATGAAATAAAATATGTATCTGTTCACGATCAGTTTCACATTATGAGAGTTAACTGTTACCTTCGATGCAATTCTTATTTTTAACTCAGGAAGAAATATCCAGATTTAAACTGCCTTTTCCAGACAAGCCACACAGGAATACATATTATTAATGTGTTTGAAAAAGTAATAATCATTACTTGTAAATATCCTGTTAATATTTCAGTATGACCAAACATGAAAAGCAAGAACTTCAAATATTTTCACGTAAAACTAAATGGTCAAAATTTCAGCCTGTACAGCTCAAACCTGAAAGCCAGTGTTGACTTTTATCATTGCTCTCACTCAAAACAAAGCACCTTTAAGGAAAAAAGAATAAAAGTGGTAACTTTCACCTTTACCATAATCAAGGGCACCAAATGAATGGCTTTGCAGGGGCTCCAAGACTGGTAAAATTGGCCTTACCAAGTTTTTTATTCTTTATACCTCTTTATTTTTCTCTTCAAATATGAACAAACTAAAAAATCCTACATGGAAGAAAATGATGAAATCCACCCAGAGAGAGTCATGGAGAGCAGCTTAGAGCTAAATAATGGAACAGCTTTGTGGTTACCATTCACACAGCTCTCGGAGTCAGGGCTATCAGGCAATGAAGTAGAATAATGAAGCTACTCCTTCAGATAAGAGATCGGCTTTATAAATATGATCTTTTGTACAGCAGCTGTAGGAGAACTGTACACTTGAAAATAAGCTTGTCATATCTCTGAGAGTAGGTGAAGTGGTTCAGGTTTGTGTATGCTTATGAGTTTCTGGAAACATTAGTAATTTTATAGACATAAAAACAGAACAAAGAAATTCTTTCGGAGAAAAAGCTTTCCAGTGCATACAAGCTGGTGACTGAATACATACATATATGGTCAGTAGCTAGTTATATGCTTATGACTTGGAGAACAGGGCTCACAACCTTCATTTCCAAAAGCACAGGGCATCTTTTTGCTCACATGGTAGAAACATTCCTTCTGTAACAACAGCATAGGGGTATATCCTCTGTCCAAGCTAACACTAGGCTAACTGGGCAATACCTAATGAAATACATAAATAGATCTGACAACCTGTCCACCAGGGACCACAGGGCAGTAACAAACACACAAAATATCACATTATGTGCTCAAACACCTTGAGCATATGCAGCACGTAGACATTTGCCAAGTCTTAATACTGGAATGATATTTCCACGTGTACTGAGCAATTTTTTTGTTTTATTTCCAGTTGTGCCATATAAATACATTCCTAAGAAATAGCGAGAACCAGTTCTTGAAATTTTTAAAATCTTATCACACAAAGTCTGCTGCACAACTGTATGCTTCTTTTTTTCAGGGCAGGGAATATTTATTTTCTGTTTTGGTTGGCTATTTTTGCTAGTTTAAAAAAAAATGACTCTTCATTTCCCCAATTTCTGATATATGCTTTTTGCTTCTCTTATAAGATTACTCCAGTTCTTTTATTGCTATTAATCACAAAAACAAAACAAAACCCACAGATTACTGAAAAAAACTTTTACATTATTAAGATAAAAATGTTTCTTTTCCTCTGTAATTTCTCAGTGCCAGTGGAGTAAGTACATCACAGTGATTCTCCATTCACAGATTTAATATTCATTTTTAGGATAAGAAGGTTTTGCTGCTTCTGCCACCACAACTCTGAAAACGATGGTGCTGCAGGAGGCAGAAGCCACGTGAACAGCAAAGCCACAAGCCCTGTCTACACATAAGGTAGCAGGAAGGCTACAAGGAGCATCAGCAGGAGAAGTCCATTATGTGAGTAGGGGGCTCTAAAAAAACTTGTAGAAACCAGGAATACAATGACCAATTTTTCAGACACAAAGAGGAGAATGCTATGGATCAAGTGTAAAAATAATGAGGCTTCAGAGATGGAAAAACAACTGGCAGTCGGATAAATATACTAAGTTACTGCATGGGAAGAATAGATGAGGTCCAGGGGCTGGACACTAGAAAGATCATGTGTCTTTTCCTCTACCATTGACTTGTGGATGGATTTTAGAAAAAAACCCAAACAAACAGTCCATTATTATGTGTGTTCATTTCCTTCTCTTGTTTACCTCGCCTATTTGGATAATAAATTCTCCGTGACAGATTGCCTTTTCTTGAGTATTTGTGCGGAACCTAGTGCAGTGAGATTTCAGTGTCTTCACAGAGAATCTGTAGTAAAACTATAATATAAATAATACAAAATAATAATGTGAAGTAAGCCAAAAAATTTACACTTCCTATTATATTTTTTATTATTGCCTAAGAGCCCTGAAATGTTTTGTGATCAAGTAAGTTTTAGATCTTAATGCAACAAATAAGATTTACTCCACTGCATAAATAAATCTTAATTTCTATCACAAAACAAATACAGAGTATGTTAAGGAACAACTTCAAAGGCTCCCTTTGACTTTCAGTGGAAGACTAGTGTGCATCTCGTGTCTCTAAAAGTGTTCTGTATCTAGTTTTGAAGAAAAAGAGAAACCACAGCTAAAGACAACAACAGTAAAACCACCTCTACAGTACTTCTGCCTTTTCTGTTATTTTGGTCCTTCACCATAGTCTCCAATATTTTCATCATGTACTTCATAACATTCTAAATAAATTGATACAAAGCAACAAAATCTCAGAAGTAACTACACTCACCAAATAATTATGAGATCAATGCACCATTCAGCTGTTGTGAGAACACAGTCAAATGACCTTGCAGAATGGATCTCCACTAGCACAGAGCAAGTGCAATGACAGGGGAAAAAAAGAAAAAAAATTAATAAAAGAGGAGGAAAAAAATGCCAGCCAAAAGAAGCATACCAAATCTGAGTGAATCTCCTGCATATGCTTCATTTTCTTGGCTCCGAGTTACTGTTAACCAAGGGAAGCAGAAGGGAGGAACAAAATCATGTCATGGGATCTACAGCCCCTATCTTTTCTATCTACTTTCTACTGGAAGGTTTCATCAAATTGGATTCATCCAGACTGTCACTCTTTTCCTCTTCTCATCACCACCTCTTTTCTCTTTCTGTAGTCACTCTGGATTTCCCCTGGTCTCCTCCCAAATATTTTCTTTTTCGTCATTCTCTTGACCTTGATTGGCCTTCCTTTTATTTCCTGTCAGTCATTTTAGGACACTTAATCCATAATCTTTTTTCTTACTCTTCTCTGCTCTTTAATAGTCCTTTGCAAAGTGAGCTGAATCTGCTGCATCACTGATTAACAGTTGTTTTTTGAGGTTGTCTCTTTACCTCTTATGCAAAGAAACACAGCAATAAGGGGGAAGGACACAAGAAAATAAAAAAAATATGTGCAGATACAAGGACAGCTTCAAGGAGCAAAACTAGTTTGTGGAAACTAGAGGGAAACGAGAGAAGGTAGAGCTGGCAAGAAAAGGAATTTAGGCCAAGCCAAAGGGATTTAGAGAAAAGACCAAGAAAAGAGAGAGAAAAGCAAAGCAGTTAGCTCACAAGCATCTCCTTACTTACATTCATGTCAGAGGAAAATGTAGAGGAATTGAAAGGAAAGGAAAACCAACCAGAAAAACTATTCTGATTCTAGTGCACAGATGGTTTGGAAAGACAAGACTCTGAATGTGGTGATAAAGACTTCTTAATTTCAAAAAATAGCTGCCATTGTTAATGTTTGGTTTTTTGTAGTTCCTTAGGCATCGCTGCTGCATTTGTCAAATTATCACATCTTTTGTTGACAGAAATACTTCCCAGAAACAACTGGAAAACAAAATTTTTTTGCAATATGCAGCTTTTCCTACCTCTGAAACTTGACACATGAGTTTGTTTTAAAGGTTAACCATATTTTAATTAATACTTGGTATTAAGCCTGAAAGGAAAGGGGAAGCAACAGCCTGTCTCTCCACTTATCACTAAAAATGGTAACATAAAACCTGAAAGCAACCTGCCCCCAAAATGGTACGTTATAACAGGAAGAAGTTGATAGAAAGCTGTTTTCTTACCCTGATATAACTTTTTTATCCTAAAATTGAATATTAAATAAAAAGATTTTTTTTTCCCCCATATCAGACTGTTTCTGCTTCCCAAATCAGAAATATAAAAAACACTTTTTTCATAAAAGGCAACAAAACAAATCAGCTTTATCTTGAAGCATTCCCTGTTTTAACAATCTGAAATGTCTAGCTTGGTTTTGGGTTTTTTTGCTATAAATAACTTTTCTTTTCAAACAATATGTAATTTTTTATCCAAACTGAAATTTTTTCTTGATAAAATATTTTCTCCCCACAAAACCAAGAAAGAGACATTAAAATTGATCCTTTGTCACAAACCTGGTTGAGTTCAGCAAAATGCCATTTCCTGACAAATTTTAAATGCAATTTTTGACCAAGAATAGTCTTTCTTGATTGTTACTTCACCTTGTGAAAACATCCAACATCTAGTTATTTAGTAGAGAGTAGACGAAGGTGCTCTGAATAGTGTCACACACTTCAGCACACTAGAGCTCATCCTGCTAACGAGTCAGTTTACCTATCTGCTAAGGGAGAGTGTTTGCAGATTATCTCCTGCACTTAGGTTCCAGCAAAACACCCACATCCTTCTGTTCCCTAAGGCTGCAGTGATGCAATCCTGACATTAACTTAAACTATACCTACCTCATACACAGAAGCAGGTCAGTATATTTCAACTCTACATAACATAGTTGAAACAAATTCATAACCCATCATTCATTTTCTGCTGTGGAGAGTCTGTATTCTCTAGCCTGTCTTTTATATTCTGTTCCCCCATCCTTACTGCATTCCATTTGTTTAGTTTATCTTTTTATATTTACTGTATGTGAGAAATATTCAAACAAGGGAAAAATAAAGACACTTTTAGCAGTGATTTCTATTCTTTACAGAATGTTCTGAAAGGTTCCACATGACAATGCTGGCAGATGTTGATGCATGCAACGTTTTAGCTAAGCCAGTGATTGACAGGTACACCATTATTTCTGCAATCTGGACTGACTGTTACACAGAGTAAATGCTAATCCTCTTCCATTCAGTTGTTTCTTCACATTATTCATTTTTTTTCTCTCCAGTGTAGGAATGACTTGTTTTTTGCACTACTAATCCTGTGCCTTTGTGCCAATGGACACCAGATCGCAATGAACACACCTGGACAACTATTCTCTGATGAGACTATGGAAATGATAGCCATCATAGCAAATTCCTGCTAGTGAAAGCCATGATATGTTACTCACGGGGAGCCAAAGAACAATTCTAGCTTCAATTAATTGAGCTATGCCTAGAGATTTTGTGTGCTTATGTAGGTATCTCATTTTATCAAGACTGCTTTGCATGCAGAAAAGATGCCTCACAATATAAACCTATACTCTAGCCTGTTTTAAATTAGGTCCTCTACGATATCTACACTCAGGAGATGGAAGACTTTTTCTGGCTTTAATTGGACGTTAGCTTCTGAGCATTCCAAGTCGTGAATTGTGGGGGATTTTGATGCCATGGCACATAAAGTTGGATTAGCAATAAGAAGAGAGCATATTCTGAGTAAGCTACCCAAGAAATGCATTCGCAATAGGAAAATTACCTCGGGACAACCAAAAGCAACTCTAGAAGGGGTTTTGATTTGAGAATATTTTCATCTTAAGTTCTACCCTGAACATGTCGGTTTCGTGCAGCACAATAGAGAGAAAGCTAAGTTTAACAAGTTGTATAAGACTAACCAATTTAAGAAGGTAAAAGCTGTGACAAGAAATTCTTACATCAAATGTTGTCAAGACCTTTATGCAGAAGTCAGACATGCATTATAACCATCATCAAACAAACAGCCAAAAAAAGTGGTGAGTAGATGACGATCCCATTCCACTCTTTATTTCTAAATTTTGGTACTCCTCTGAAAAGGGTGAGCTGGACTGACAACAGGTCATGGATCTGGGAATTTGCACCTCCCACTGTTACTCTTTGGAGCTGGGCTCCTTTGTAAAGAAGAAAGTAGCAAATTCAACAGACTGGAAGCAAAACTATGAAGGCAACATTTCTTGTGGTACTCTGGGACAATGGTTGTAACTGCAGCTTTACAGAAAATCTATGGTTTTTATCTACCATGCAGAGAGCCCAAATATTCACTTATTTTAATGAATCAAATATTTTATGTTTTCAATATACTTTATGACAATTACCTATCCTATAGAACATTATAGAATAATGGCCAAAAGACAAACACATTGCACCTTGGGTCCTCATCTGTTCAAAAGGAAATAGAGGCTATTCCAACTTCTGTCAGACTTGATTTAAACATACAATATCTATAAGGTTAAAAGATATTGCAAAAGGAAATCAATGGCAGATTGCCAAATAGTATTTTCAATATTAGGAGATCCATCCATGCAATAGTGATCTAAACATTACAACCTTAAAGATATGCTCACTAAACCATAAGAAAACTATCAGTCCATATTTCTGAATTAAAATATTTCCAGTATAAACGTTGGTGAGTTGTTCTGTGACACTCCTTTACAGATTCTGATTTTGCTTCTTGATCCAAGAACACTATACTTGCACACCACTAAAGCAAGGTTTGATGTTTAGGGTAGTACACCAGTTACTAAGATACAAAATGAGATAAACTGTGTTACCTCTTTTGATATGTTTTGAAGTGCCTCTTCAAAACAGAATATTTAGCTGTGTCTAGAAGCAGTTAATAGAACAAGCTGAACAACTTTGCATGATGTATATTTAGCACGTATTTTCTCCCAGAGCATGGATCTGCTAAGATTCAGGATGTAGACAAAATTTTGAGACTAATTCAGCAAAAACTTCCCAGCATAGTGTGTGCAAAAATCATGTAAATCCAATATAAACAGATTGTCTTCAAAATGAGATGATCTAGGCAGCATTCCAGAATGTAAGTGTAGTGCATGAACCTGAAGTGGCCCTGAAGAGAGAGATTCTTTGACCAGCAGTTAAATCTGTAACAATCCTTTGAGAAAGTTTGATTCAGCGGGGTAAGAAAAGAGAGCAGCCACCTGGCAGATGGCAGGTTGAGATGACTACATAACAAATTTCTGTTAATGCCGAATGACAGCATACTTTCAGATTTAAAAGATAAAGGATCTTTACAATCAAAACCTGTATTGTACATATCTGCCAGGTGTCTTGGGGTTTCATAGTGGGCGTTATTAGAGTAGGTGTCATCAATCCAGCAGCTGGATTAGAAGCTGACACCAGCATTTGCAGAAGCCCAAACTGTGCAGTTGACTTGCCTGTGAAACCTATGCAATTGTTACAATTCTTGTTTCTCCTGTCTTTAAAAGTAATCCTGACAGTAAGAAAACTGGTGGTTAAAAATACATTTTTACCTCCTAAAAGAGCCCTGAAATGGTTGCCTAAAAATGGATGTCTTTCAACAGATATGTCCTCTAGAACAAGTCTTCTAGCAAAGTTCTGTATGATAAGTTTACCATCTGGAGTTGCCAAGGAATGAAGCACTCCACGACCACTATCAAAAGCCATCATGATGGCATGCTCATCTTGGTGGCACCATGACCCAAGCAAAGGGATGCCTATGTACTTCTAGAATACATCACTGATACCCAACCCATCAATATTTCTGTAGCTTTGAGATAAATGAAAGTTTGCTTGAAAGCTTTCAGACACTCTTAATGGGGAGGCTCCTCTGCCCTGGAATGATGTCTCCGGGGCTTTTAGTTTAGCCAATACCTGCTAAATATTTCATAGTCCAAATCTCTGTTAAAGGAGAAACAGAGGTTCCTCGTTACCATGTTTCTACATTTCTCTGGTGTTGGATCAAGGCTGTGAAATAGAATCCCTTAGAAGCCACATACTATTACAAGACAAAATCCCATTTCTTCACCTTTGTATTTTTCATATAAAAGCATAGCAACGTGTACAGCTGGTGACAAACCATATTTGATACTCCTGTTCTTAGTAGTTTCCTAACTACTAGCTGTGATCTAGCTAACTAAAAGCTGCAAGAAAGGAGTGTCTCTATTCTTGCAATTCACCATCTTTATTGGACAGAGGTCTATATTTTATTTTTTGCACTGTCAGTATAACAAGGAACCACAGGAAATACATTTAAACCTTTTCATCAACATCAGATGCACCATCCAATTGCCAGGCAAATGAAAAAAAGTGGCCAAGGTATGTCATAATCCTTCACCATAAGACAGTGATGCCTGCATTATTTTTTTTCTTTTGCAGAATGTGAGAAGATTGAGAGCTTCCCTTCTATAGGGAACATTATGTCAATGCCCAGAGCACCTGCAGACAGAGAAAGACAACATTTCTTTCTGAAGTCAGTGATGGAGTCACCTGCACTACTTTATGACTTTATGTGATACCAGTTAAACACTTTTGCCTCTCAGTGCTTCCTTATGACTGTCAACCACTGCACATTCTGTGTTACTTGTTGCTGGATTTTGAGTCCAGGAAAGGAAACCAGATTTCAAATGAAGTTTAAAGTACGATGTGGAAAAAATAAAGTCCCCAGCACGCGCCTTATGGTGCATACCAACAGACCCCTTAATTCCTCACAGCTCTTAACCTTTTGGTATGCTGCTTTGAACTTCTGTAAAACTAGGATGCTGACCCGCTTCGTGGGTGGGTGATTATAACACTGAATTAATATTTGTAAATTACTGCAATACATTTGAATGAAAAAAGTAGAACTGTAAAGAATGATGATTATGATGAACCTCCAATTCTTTTTTAAGTTGGTCCATCTGTCATTGTAAACCATCTTGAAGTAGGCTATTATTCAAAAAACTTAAAATCTGTTGTGTAATACTAGTTATCTAGACACACCACTGTTTTAACCTAGCAAGTAGCTAAAGGGAAAAAAAAAACCCTTCACTTACATTTTACAGTCCTTTTCTATTTATATGGCTTTTATACCATGGTAAATGGTACAGCTGTTCTGTAAGATACCCCTGTATTGTTATAGAGAAGAACTTCAGATTTAACCTGACCTACTCAGAATGGATATCTACACTACAGTATGTTATGAGACCTTTGTGATACTTCTTTGATAATTTTTTGCAGACCTCCATTAGAAACACGGAAAAGCTACTTCAAGAGTGCACACTTACAGCTTACTGTTTACCTATACACTCATAAGATCAAAAACCCCGGTCTTACTGTTTTTGTTAACAAGGAGCACTAAAAGTCTTCCCACATACTGAGTTTTGGTTTCCATTTTACAATCTGAGATGACAGACGGCACAAAAATGATGAGAAAACTGTGGGGAGGCTTCCAGAAGATTGATTCTCTCATCAGCTGATTCTTTTCTAGTTAGTCTTTTATTGACTACAAAGGTATAGCCAATGCAGAAAAGGAAAACCGGACTGCCCTGTTTAATCCTGAGGGCATTGGCAAAAGGTGATCACTTTTTGAGAAAACAGAGGCCTACAAGGAAATCAGCACACTGTATGAGCCGTTAAGCTGATTTAAACACACAGGGGATGCCTGGGGTTGAGCTCAAGATCTCTGAGGTGTGAGATGAGAATGAAACCATTGCACAGACTAATATTACTGAGCTTTAGTAGCAGGTGGTATAGTTGATCAGTCAGGAACCTGCCATTTAGAGAATAGGCCAATAGATCTGAGAGATATGAAAAATCCTTCGTTTTTTTCCCCCTCTTCCTCACCAAGAATAAAAATATTGCGATTGTGAACTTTAGCAATTACTGGCTAAAACTTTTCACGCTTTATGCAGTTACAAGTAATAGAGCGGAACCAAAATATAGTTACAGCCTGCACACCAATAGAATGTACAAAAAATTAAAATGACGTTCATAAGCATTTGTATTTATGATTGCAATAACACTGTCTGCAACTCTGACACATTGGATTCCAACAGAAACCATAATCAGATGACAGAAATAGAAAATCATATAGGAATATATGATGCCCCAAGCACAGTGATATTTACATTGTAATAAAATCTGTACTTTATCATCTGGAACACATACTGCAGCACTTAGATTGTGTGCTTGCTTGGAGGCTGTTCATAGCAACTTTAGGGAACTTGCAATGGTTCTGCTATGTGCTTCTCCAGCAAACAAGAGCCACCGTTGAATGAATGAGAGTTAATGTCCACATGTTTCTGGGGTTAACAGACTTAGCCTATAATGCAAGATTTTCACCATATTTTTCACATATTTTGCATTATTCAAGACTAAATTTTTCCTGCCCTTTTCCCATTTTATCTTAACACTCCTCCAAATTTTTAGATAAAAAACCATTATTGTTAATTGGTAAGGCAGACACCAAAAAAAAAAATCTTCCACATTCCATAGTCCCAAATTTCAGGTGTCTTCTTGCAAAAACACATTTGTAGATGCACTTCTGATATGCATGAACAAGTTGCTCATTTAAGTTGCTTTTAAAATTTCAGCACACAAGTGTACATCATTGGTGTATCTTAAGAACTGGCTAACATTAATAACCAAATAACTGCAAGTTCTTTGAAGCTCATATTTCAAAGTCTGGCATCTACAGATATTAAGAGAACTTGTATAATTTGTGACTAATTGTGACATTCAAAAGTACACCACCACAAATAAAACGGGCAATAAGTGCATAAAATCCAAGGTTAAATATTTCAAAGACCTTTTTTTTTTTTCCTGAGAACACATAATTCAAACTCTCTCAAATAAAACAAATAGAGGCACTATACAGATGTTTGGTACACCAGGTAGAAATTCATAATACTTTTGGTCTAATTTTTAACTCTGTGAGTTACTGTGGCTGAGATAAATTGCATGCAAGGCAGATTATCCCATGAGAGAAAGCTGCCTTCTAGACTGCATTTGACAGAGTACCTCAATGAATTTATCTTCCAAAACTGTCAAAATTTTTTGAGAACATTGCACAGTTTTTCTGGATGATATTGTGGAATATTGCAATTCTACAAGATAGATGTCACTCTACAGCAGCTACAGGCAGTCCTAGTTTTCTTTTTGGGTACTACCACTAACTAACTTTGTTGGTTGCATGACAGGACTTTTCAAATAAGTTTCTTGACCAGAAAATTTCATATATGGTCAGATTTCTGTCACTACTCTTTAATGTCATGTTGGCTAATTTCACAATCAAACAGGAAACCACAGTCACTTTTCATAACTTCAGTTCACTTATTACATTCACTACTGCTTTTTCAAGTACAAATACACACCTTTTATTCTGAACTGAATTTTGATTGTACACTTAATAGATATTAGCTTAAGGTCTTCATACAAAGAGAATCATATCTTCAAAGTTTCTTGCAAGTAAAATGTCAAGCTCACTGCCAGTGAGCTTAGAGAAATACACTCATTTTAAATTACTATTAGCATAAAAATAAACAACATTAAACTTTAATTCTACAACACCATTGACTTGGTAAGAAATACCTTTATTCTTATGAAATTATAATAAAACTCACAAATTGAGATAGTCAGAACTACTGGAGAGAATACCCATGCTCTGAGTCTCTCCACAGCTGTTGCTTTTTGAGGGCTAAAAATCAGCAGTAAAGCAATTTTTAGATTATGCTTATGGTATCACTGATTTCTAGCATAACGTTAGGGTGCAGTCCTAACTAGATAAAATTTCACAAGTATTATATCAGTGCGTCATACTACTAAGTGCTTCAAATAAACCAAAAAACAGAACTCATATCACACTGTGTCATTACCAACTTGCTATAAGAACAATTTGTGTGAAACTGCATCATCAACATGTTTCCCAAAAATAATAATTTGTGGCTACATTTTTCGGAAAATGACTGAAGATTTCTTTTTTCATACATTTAAATCTAAATCAAGCAAACTGCAGTAATTTACATTGACAAAGGGAATGAATTAGCTCATTCGTATTTTTTTTTCACCTCGACACTTCAAAATGAGCTCACATGCCCATATATTTGGACTCTGTATATGATGCAATAACTAGCTTGGTACCAATACACCTTTTTAGACATGGACAGGGAACGCTTTCTGAGAACAATATTAGAAACGCAGACTCTTCAAAAGATAAGGTATATAAAAGTTAATTGCTTTCTACCTATTACCTTTCTTCAAAGATGCAATCATTTTTTTACACTATCCAGCCAAAACCATACCTGAAACCTTCCAAAACAACAAAGGTCTTATGAAATCCACAAAGATGACAGATAAAGTGCAGAAGTGTATCAGGTAGATATAACCAGGTCCATGTACCCAAAATACTTTGGTATTTCCCTGTGATATCTTCATACCAATACAAAATAATTTGATTTTGAGAGTGGAAAACTGTGACAAGATGACCAGTGCAACCTGCATTATTACTCTCCTTACCTTCTTTCCAGCTGAAAGTTGTCTTCCAATTGATTATTTTTCCCCCTATAGTTGATACTATTCTAATGTATTTACAATGAGCCTCGTATTGTGATCAACCACCTAAGTAAACTTCGTAAATGAAATTGTAAATGTAATGTAAATTATTGTTCCTAAGACTGTAGATCGTAAGTGTTACTTCATTGACGAACAAGTAACTGATCCATGTTGGTACACTACATGCTATGACAACTTCTTTCTTTGTGGTGCACATCATTTGCATTTGTTACAGCCAGTAACTGCAGAACTTGGGGTTTTATCTCAATCTCTACTACTAGACATTCCTGTTCAGTTACTGATAATCAGCTCAGGATAGCATCCCTGTGAGTAGCATTGTTGAATAAACTATACATAAAGCAGGTAGATGACACTAAAACTCACATTTCTGAAACAGAAAGTAGTCCTTCAGTATCAGACCAGGAGAAACCTCCCCTCTTCATTTAAGGTTTTCCTTAACCACCAGCCATTTTCTTCTAACTCTCTCCCCACAAAGATTAATTTACAGCAATTACATTTTTGCAGATTCTGCCATTAGAGATAATGTATAACTTGTACATATGTACCTAATGGCAAACCTATATTTGTACAAACTCAGATTATTAAAGTGAAGTTGTAGGGTTGCTTCCGTTTCCACTGTCACATTTGGGGCTTTCCACTCACCCATCCGCTGGCGCGTAATGCCCTTTTTTGAAAGATTAAGAAAAACCTTTCCTGATGATTCCTTAGTCCTCAGAAGAGACATGTCAGAACAAAATTCTCCACCCCTAACCTTGATCTTAGGGTATGTTTTATCCTACCCCTTCATGACAATGACACCAACATTAAAAGAGAACAAAAAAGGAGCAGTAGCAGCAAGAACGTTGAAGAACTTAATGATATAAAGATTGTTAAGAGACAAAACAGGCTACTTTTTTTTTTTTCCCCCCAGGAAATACGACAATTATTTCAGTAAGCTCAAGATGTTAACTTCATTTTATAACACTGAAGCTGATGAAAAAAATACACATCTTCAACAGTAATAACAATACACACACACATGTATATGTATAAAGTACTTATATTTTTGTAAAGCAAGACTTGGTCCTAAAATAGTAAACTCCAAGTTAACATTGTTCCTCCTCCCAAGAGAAACTTGTGAAAACAGGAGAATACCACATCCTTTTTTTGTTCTTGTACAAGAACATTAGCTCAATTTTGAGGCCTAGAATAACCCATAATTTTTATTATTTTTTTTATCCTTCAAGATATTCCATGTTTTGGCTGGTCACAGATGACCCCTCCTTGCCACAGCACAAGTTGCTGAGGCTGTGAAAGCCTGCCAGAGTAACCAGCCAATGACATTATAGAACAACGAGAAGGTCGAAGTTGCATTGCATATTGCTGTCCTTCCTCAAGCACTTTGCACACAGCATCCAAAAGGGAAAAATTAACCCTTTACTCATGCTCCCTAATCATATTTCTTATTACTCAAGTAAAATAGAGCAGGATGTCCCACTAAGCCAGAGCAGGCAAAGTAAGATAAAATTCTCAGGAAAAGGAGGCTATAATTAAGGGTATTGCTTTTCCCCTCATTCTGCCTTTTGTGTCAAAAAAAAAAAAAAAAAAGTTGCTAGTGAGGAGGACATGGAAGTGTCTTTTGTTATCCAAAGAAATGAACTATAGTTTTCATCCCACTAGGGGTTTCCACAGTAAATGGAGCTTTTCTTTCTTTCAGCCTTATTTTAACAGTTCTTAGACTGACAAGCTGTTATAAGCATCAAGTTATCTTCTATTGGAACTGCACCAATGAAAAAAGTCCTATCTTTATGCTGCAAGACAAAAAGAATTAATTTTATCGTAAAAACAGAAAGAGATGCAAGTAGGGTAAACATCAAATACTGATTTTCAATACAGGCATAGCAAGAGCTTAAAAAACGCAGTGCTTAATGTATTTTCATAGTCACAAATATGCATATAGATATACATAAATAAATTGTATATCCTATATGCATATGTTTGTCTATATTTCATAGGTTCAAATAAAGTGATTGCTGTGCTTTTCTACTTAAATTTCAGGCATCTAATATTAGTTTCTTAAGTTAATGAGCCTGCACCTTATCTTACTGCCCATATTGTATATGTTTTGCAAGCTGCCAGCTGTGCATCAGAGCTGCCTCATGATGTTCATGTTTGCTTATAGGCAAAAAAATTGAACAAGTACTTCTTAAGAACCCTGAAATTTACAAAGTAATGAAAGAAATGCCCCTTATTTTCTGGTATCTTTGCTACTTATTCTATTTTCACTTTGCAATTTTTTTTTTAATAAAAGAAAAATTACCCATGCTTTCATAGGAGAAAAATAAATAAATAAATTTTAGACTCACAGATTCACAGGCCTGATGCAAAGATTCCTTCCCCAATGATATAAGCAAAACTGACTCAGGCTGGGCAGCTGCTGGCTGGTAGGGTACTACAGTTGAGAAGGTAATTCCATCTGAGAGCTGCCTAGCTGAATGGAGAAGCCAACGAAGGACAGTGGGAGCCACAAAAGGAGGAATGAAGAGACATAACTACCCACCCCACAATCATTTGTCAATTATCTCTTTCGTGTTTTTCCCCACTGCCAAGATCAGCACAAAAAAAAAAATATTTTTTTTCCCCCTCAGTTGCAACAGTATCAGGAAGAAAGCACAAAAGCAGCTATTTGCATTGCTTTAAAATGACACCACTCTTGTTATTGTTAACAGGATTTACACATTCAGAGGTTTTCCCACCCAGCTAAATGGAAACTTTTGGTTCATTTCATATTTGAGTCAACAGGAGCTCTCCATTTCCATCCAGATTTCTATTTGAGAGAGAGAATTCAATAATCACTTCCACTTCTCAAAATTTGACTTGCCTGGGGAGTAACATATTTCATTTTTGATAGAAAAATAAAATATCACGGGTGTTCCATTATTATAAATTGTCATGGCACAGGATGAAAGTGGGGTTTATGTACAGTCTATATCTTTTAGTAATAGTTTTATATGTGAATTGCTTATTCAAATTTGGATAGATTAAACAGATAATTTAGAGAAATCACCAAGCACTTGTAGAAGACAGTAGTAGTATGGCAAAATGTTCTGAGATTAAAAGAGCAATAAATTCATGAGCCATCTCTCAAAAAATACAAAACCCAGAGCTAATTAGGACTGATAATAAATAAATAAAATCACTCCTATATGCCAGTTACTCATCTGGAAGAATTCTCTCCAATTGCAAAAGGCTGTATGTTAGGTGTTTTGATTTAGTTGTTTTGGGGTGTGGGGAAAGATTCCTTAACAATAAAGACAAGGGGTTAATTTGGTAAAGAAAAAATGCACTTGCCTTTTGTGCCCTAACTTTGTTTCCTACTCACATAACCACCATTCATTTCGAGTAAGAAGAAAATGGAGAAATACAGTCTTTTTTTGTTTTGCTTTCATTGCTCTGAATGTACTAAGGATCAGAAGACCTACCACTGACTTTAGTGTTTGGATTAGGCCATAAGTGCAGCGTTTAGTTTCTCCTAGCTTTAGCTGTGATATGCAAAATGAGAAAGAGATAATGGGATACACTTGTTTTTGCATTAAGTCCCCCTTGGTGCCTGCAATTTCATGAGTAAGCTGATTGTCCTTTATGTATTACAATTCTTAGAGAAAAGCAGAAAATATATATTAATTATGCTGGCGCCTATTGGATAAGCTTTTCTGAATGAGCATCCACACTCCCTGCTGAGAGATGCAATCTAGACAGATTAGAAAGAGGCAGTAATCAGTGTAGGCTGGCCCAGTTCCAGAGCTAGGTGACATGGCCAAAACACAATAAAACAAAACTACCAAGTTAACCTCACTGTAATTTTATCAACATTAGTGAGTCTTCAGCACAGGTGCACTGACACTAAGTGGAGGAGACTGAATTTTAATTTCTTTCTTTAATCAAATGTATCTAAATTCATCATCTCTGAATAGCAAAACATATCAATAGCCAAGTAGAAGATCATGCACAAAAGACAAAAGATCATACTCCTCAAAGTCTGAGAGTCTTTATGCATACTCATGCCACATTCTTCAATCTTCAAAGGAGGTCATTCATATAAATTCAGTAAAGACAGTAATGTGTGAATCTGATGCTACCCTGACCCCTCTTCCACCTTCGAAAGCAACTCTAAAAGCTTAAACAGTAAAATTCAAGCAAAAAGGCACCTCCACTGCTGCCAAACAGATAGATAGCCTATGCCTGAACTCAATTTACAAAACAGAGACATCACTGTATGTTAGCCACTTTAATAGATTCAAGTTTATTTTCAGAATATACATCTACCTTGAGCAAGCTGCAAAGCACAAACAGAATAAAAATGCTGACAGAGACAGAGACCTATAAGTAAAACAGACAATAGAACGAACAAAATTAACAAATCCTGATAATTATTTTGATAGAAAGCTAGGGGATTTTCCTTCAGAATTTGCCACAGCAGGAACAACAATAACGCTTGTAAATCTACTAATCCAGAAGTCAGCAAAATATATTGGACCTGTCCATGTACAATATAGTGCAGATACCCGTCAGGAGCTCTGATATAGCCACCCTCAGGTCTAATCCCATTATATCAGATGAAACACTACAAGCATTCATACAAGACTAACCCTACCCATGAAAGATCAAGAAAAACCTATAGTACCGTAGTGTCTGGCTTTAAGAGTTGCTAGAACAGTAACAAGCTGCGAGCAACCTATGAATCTAGAAATGGCAGTAAATAGGATTGCTTTCAGTTTATGAGCTGGTAAGCCTGTTTCATAGAGCGGTTCACAGTGACTGACAGTTAAAACATTGGGTCATCCGGTAGTGCTTGTGCTACATGCCAAGAGGCATGGGGCCATGAAGACTGATGAAACTAAAACACACACACATTCCCCCCAAAAAATGATGACAAGTGTTTATCTGATGTAGCCAACCTCAGAGAAAATAAAGAAGAGTTGGAGAAATAGTTCTAAGCCATAAGCATCACTAGAAGAGCGCATACAACAAAAGTAAGAAAAATGTTTCTGACTGGTTTCTGAAACTGTAGAAACAGTAGCAACAATCGCTTGTTGGTACTAAACAACGTGCTCTCTCCCTTAAAACATTTCAAGAGTGCCAGGCTGCTCTTTTTGCTACTTGCTTGGAATTGATTTTTCTTCTTTTTCTCCCTGGAATTAATTGCAAGTTAAATTCAAGGAAGAGAATCTTTTCAGACAAAAATCTTTTTGGTGCTTGTAAGAAGAATTTGTTTGACATATTCTAATGTTCTTAATTTTGGAGGTAGTCACTTAATAGTCTTTCCAATCATTTCATGAGTGGAACAATACAATGATGTCTTTAAGAATAAAGAAGGGAATTTAGAAACATTTCTACTCTCCCTGCTGACTGAAAGCAGCAAGGTGCAAAAGGATAGAATGGTGAGTCACTTTTCCTTCCGTTCACTCAATAAATCAAATGCAGAGATGAAAACACACAAAAGATATTAAGACTTAACTTGAAAGAGTTATTGATGAAAATATCTCCAGAAAATGGAGAGGAAGCAAGTGTTCTATATTATTGTAAATGGATGCTAGCAGCAACTTGGCTAGGAATATTTTTATCAGTGCTTTGTATAAACTGTATTGGAACAAGATAGAGTGAAAAACAGCATACTAAAAAGAACAGATCTATATAAGACTTAATTATTTTAATTCCTGTTATATTCAGTCTTCCAAAGAAACTCAAGGAAGAATGACTCTGAACTGAGTTTATAATCTCTTACTTAAAGCTGATTACCAGTTCCTTATTAGTACATCATGATTTTAAAATTACTTAATACACATGTAAATTTTTAAGGACAACATTCCCCAGCAGCCTGCATATTTTTTAGAAGAATATTAACCCCTACAGAAGGAGCTGGTAAAAGCTTTCTCTCCCTTTTTTGGTCCACCAAGTCAGGCATAAGTACAGAAAAAAATTAATGTGGTCCTGCTGCACAGATATAAATTTCACCTATAGAATCTATGTCTACCTAGCATTTAGCTGAACATCATCATCGTTTTTTCATTTTTCTTACTTCCACAAATTAGAAGAAATTGCTTTAGAAAAAGCTAGGAAGAAGCAAAAAAAGTGACATCAGTAAGAGAAAATTCCAGCTTGAATGTGCTGAAATCTTAGAAATCAAGTTCAACTAAATTAGAATGAGCTCAAAGGCATGAGAGGTGAAACATTTTATTCCACTAAATCCAGGATGACAGGAAAAGAATCATGAGGATAGACAAGATGAGTAGAATCATTTTTCTGTTGGAGCACAGCACAGATGAAATGATTTCTTTGAAGGACTTATTTTTTCACATTGTAAGTTTCTTCTTTAAAGTCCTGGGTTTTCTTGGAAATGTATCCTTTTGTCTAGATTAATCAAGCTTCTCCAAATTAAGTCTTCAATGTACTAATATATTGGGAAAAAAAATGGCTTTTGATGTTCGCCATCAGCAACAACACAAGATAAGCCACAAGATCTCCTGTTTGTACTAAGTCCTGTTGTGTTTCTTTGAATTGCTGAGCTGTTTTCCTTACTTATAAGATGAGCATCCAAATCCTTAGAGTACAATAGCTCAAGAAAGCAGAATATATAAATTTTGGCATTCAATTGGAAAAATGCCTTCAGGAAAGCAAAATAAAGCTGTCACTATTACATAAGGTTCACTCCTGCTCTTACAGGCAGAAGGCAACAGGAGACTGATTTAGAACATGTCCTTTTTTGCTACACAGTATTATGGTAATTTTGATGGTGGAGAAACAGAGTCTCTTTTGTTCCCAACCTCTGCCTATATCTGGAATTTTTAGGAAAAACTGAAGAACCACCTTCCCCAAATTAAATTTCACTATTTAAGAATGTATACTCTACAATTCAGCTAGCTCATGTAAAGTACTGTTAGAGATATTTATTGACTAAAAACCTGCAAATTATTTACATTTTAACAGTGATGTAGTTATGTATGAAGGGGGTAGTATTGCACTGCATTCAAGAACCTAAAAAGCCTCAGGGAAAAACTGACCAACTAATAGAATGCTTTCTCATAATATAAGCTAGAAAGACAGCTACATGCAGCTCAGAAGTAATACTTGCACTGGACTTCTGCAAAAGTGGTAAAATTGTGCATCCCTCAAAAAAAAAAAAAAAAAGGAAAAAGTTCATAAGCCTCTATTAACCATAACACAGTTAATATAGTACACTGTGAATGATTAGCAATATATGTGGATACCAAATTCAAATTTTTACTGAAGCTAGATTTTTTAAACAGAGCCTTACTAGACATAAACAAAATTGAACATCTTGGCAAAGCCAATTATTCAAAATTTTCAGTTGGTTTGACTGAATTGTATTTAAATACCTGTAGACAAGCATATGTACATCCAGGTATTCTATACGCAGGAATTATTAAGATCTATGACTACATCTTTCAAAATGTAGACTACTGTTTTTGTGTGACGTGTTGCACACTGCTGAAAAAAAAAAAAAAAAAAAAGGAAAAAGTTCATAAGCCTCTATTAACCATAACACAGTTAATATAGTACACTGTGAATGATTAGCAATATATGTGGATACCAAATTCAAATTTTTACTGAAGCTAGATTTTTTAAACAGAGCCTTACTAGACATAAACAAAATTGAACATCTTGGCAAAGCCAATTATTCAAAATTTTCAGTTGGTTTGACTGAATTGTATTTAAATACCTGTAGACAAGCATATGTACATCCAGGTATTCTATACGCAGGAATTATTAAGATCTATGACTACATCTTTCAAAATGTAGACTACTGTTTTTGTGTGACGTGTTGCACACTGCTGAAATGCAAGAGAAGTATCATTTTAAATAACTCTTCAAATTCTCTTTCATTGACTGTTTGGAGATTAAATTATTGCTTACAGAAGGAGTTGCTCAATTCTTCCTAAAATCCTATTCTGAGAGGAGGAAGAGGGGAGGCAAAAAAGGCAGAAGATTTTTCTTTTTCTCATGAAAATTCCTCATTTTTCTTGTATCCTAATACTTCTAGTAATGGAAACATCCACAATCCAGTACTATTTCTACAGTAAGAGAGAGCAAGCATCATTTTCTGCTCTTGACAAGCTCCCCTTTAAATGTGCCTCTTAGATGTGATGCCCTATGTCACCGCCTAGCTCTGTGCAGCCTCTGTTTCCATGGCTGCTTTTAAAGGTTTTAAAGCCTCCTGTTCACCTGGAAATGTAAATTGGGAAACTCTATCAGGAGGATTGCCTAGTAAGTATTTTTAATCAAAAACTAAATTTTAGAGGATACATTTATAGCAAGCTTCCTTTAATACAACCCACAAAAGTTGCAAGCGCATCAGTTTTGCACACATAAAAACTGCATTTGTGTGAATAAACAGGGCAATTTGCAAACGTTAACTTGACCAGTCATCTGGTCTGTGTGTACAAATGCAGATTTGCTGTGTGTGTAATACCTGAGCTAGCAAATTTCCACCCAGAAGCATAGAAACATCAGTATTTCTGTAGTCAGATGAGTAAAAGCAAAAACATTTCAAAGCCAGTCTTTAACACTAAAGAACAAAAAATTACCAGAAAAGATGATGTAAGGTTCAATAGAATTTATCAGTTCAACAATACCCTGTTGTGAGCCCGTACCTTCCAGAACTGACAGAAATTAGGATCTTAAGGAAGACTTGAAATGAATGCACTCAAGAGTACAAAAAAAGTGAAAATAAATAACACTGCACAAGACTGTTTATCCTGTTGGCTGAAGAATATCACCGAACTCCGTTATGTTTACTGGATAATCAGTTTGTAGTTCAGGGTGTAACAAAGTTACAGGCCATGGTATGAATCCAGCCCTGAAATCGTTATGCCTGTGGAATACCAAAGTAGAAGAAAACCTGAATTTATTCCCAGCCTTAAGCTAAAACAAAGCGGACTTACGATCCAGAAGAGGTATTTGCTGAGTGGTTTTCTTGGTAGCTTTTAGAGGACTGGTATAGACCTGTGAGGCCCTGTATGGCTTGTGACACAATTATATCCTGAGGATCCCGAGCTTAAGTACTTGCACTAATCACACCAGTGAAAACGCAGTACTGCGTCAGCTTATCACAAACTGGCTTCCACAGTGCCTGCAAGCACCCATTCTCCAGCCTGAGCCCCCTTCTACAGCTAAACCAAACCGACAGGGCTAGATTACTATCACTACTCTAATCCTTAGTAGTAATACATGCATCACACATACACCCAGCACCCACGTGCTGATGCATGAACAGGTACCCAGGAAAAAAAACAAACAAAAAACCACAAAACATTGCACGTAAGAGCAAGGCACAATCATGTTAGATTTCTTTAATTCTCCAAAGGCTCTCTGAACCCTGGACCTACATCTTCTGACCCTAATTGTCACAGTAATAAACTCCTTGGGCAATAGCAGCGGTTTGAGTTTGTCCCGAGTCATACAGCATCAGTTGGAGGGACTGGTTCTTGAGGAGAGCTGTGGCTTAAAAAGCTGAGAGAGCTTTTCATGCACATACCAAGCATCAACTGTTCAAATGCCCTCAAAGGATATGATCCTGAGTCTCATGGCATTTGGCCAAAAGCAGCAGGGTTCTTAATCAGCAGCAATGAGAGAGTAAACTTTTCTCCAACATGGGCACTGGTGTCAAAAACCAGCCAGTCCTCTAGGATAAGACAGATAATTTCAGTGGCATATGTCTCAGCTAATTCTGATCTTTCAAACACTGGCTAAAGTTATGGGGCAGTATCTGTGGAAATCTAACCTCTCAAGGACACATGCATAGGGAAACAGATGGCTTGCAACAGACTGTTTAATCCCAAATCAAATAACAGAATCAGCACTTCAGAATGACTGCTTATATAGACACTTGTGTTAGAGAGTGTGGCCTACAGACAGGCAGCTTATGCAACAAGACCCCCAGAAAAGCTTATATCATAAATTAACAAAAATTTAGAAGTTCAACATCTTAAAAAGCAATTTTCCAGAAGTACGCTGTAGTTATAAACAAATCATCTGGTCTTGCTGGGACAAATTTCTTCATGTTATATATTAACATTAGTTAGAACAAATAATATTCTAGAATATGTAAGAAATAAACATTTTACTTATTCCTATCTCCTCCATAAAGAGCCATTATGCTTCAAAACTTGTCATTTTTATCATCTTCTGAAACCAGTAAAAATCAGCTGATGAAAAGCAATCAAAGAACAAACCAAACCCCCCCAAAAAAGATTTTTCTTAACGTTTAAAAGAATTTTATGTCACAACATTGCACACTGGGAAGCCCAGAAAGCACAGAGCATAATAGCTCAAGAAGCAATATTGTCTTGAAAATGTATTCTCAAGAAAACCAACAGCTTCACTACCGTGTGAAACTCAGCATCTCTAACATTACTGAATATAATCTTAAAAACACACCTAGAAAACCAGCTGCTTGCTCACATGAATATTAAAAGGGAAAAAAATATTCATTTTACATCCTAGTATTGTATGTTCACATTGAAATGTTTAAAAACATTTAATTCATTTGACTACCAAAGTAACGATGAAATCCTCAAAGATCCCAGGTTACGAGCCTGCTGTATAACTGCTCACCAGCGAAGCCAACTTGCCCTGGCAGGTGCAAGTACCTCTCCAGCAGCACACGATTGCACCAGGCTCTGTACTACCTTTACCTAACACACCTTCAGGTCTAATTCATCACCATTATGAGGAGCATCTCATACTTTAAATATTACTAATCTTACCATAAATCATATCTTCTAAAACATGAAGTCAGCCTGTTGCCTAGCAGAAATCCTGAGAAACTAAGAAACATTTTAAAAGTTGGCCTACACAATCAACAATTGTGTTATGCTGTTGTTGAATTTCAACTTGCTTGGTGTTGACCACCACGATGGAACGGATCTTATATCCTGATACTTGCAATCTAAGGGGCAGAGAGTTGCTATGTTTATCTCAGGATCAGGCCCATGATTTATTGTGTTAGAATTCAATGAAGACCAAAGTAGAAGCACGTGTGATCCATGTCTGGGATGACCTTTTAAGCCAACAGTACAATGTAATCTAAGTATCTTTTAAACAGTTTAGCGCACAAGGAATGCTGTGATTGGCAGCCACCAGGCAAACTGAATCGCTTCATCCAACTGCTGTGATTCCAAGACAGCAACAAACTACAGTAGAGTACCATGTATAAAACAGACACCCATTCTTAATTTTTGGAGATTGTATCATTACTGACAAGAAGTTGGTCTAATTCTTGAATTGTGGAAACATTTTATTGATCTAAAACTCGCCTTTTAGGGGTTACATTTTCTTTTTCCAATTCCTTCCTGAAAACTATTTCATGATGTTACTGAGTCATCTCAAAAGCAGGAACACTTCAGCAGTGAACAAGTCATATATAAATAATGTAGATCAATAATTTTCAACATGTGGTCTGCAGACTCTTTGGGTTCACACAACCTTGCTATGAAAAGGAAGCCTACTGCAGTAAGTTAACCTTTGCTGCACAGAGATCCATGCCTCCACTGAAAAGTACTTAGGGATCCACAAATCAAAAAGGTTACAAGCCACTGGTGTAAGTAATCTATAAGCAGTTTTAATGCTTTGTAGATTGTAAATGCCACTTCCATTTACTATTTAAGCAAAATTTAGAAATTTGGGGCCTCACTAATTTATACAATGAAAATACTGAAATTGAATGATTGTACCAAACGGTCAACTGAGGAAACACCAAGTGATTTAGCCAAATAATGCTTCGATGAAGTAAAACCCTGAAATTTTGCACCTGTTCCAGTTTTGTACAGCCCTTCATAGCTCAGCTCCCTTGATATATTAGTTTTTCATTCTTGTTACTAACAAACAACAGCAGAGGAAAAAAAAAAAAAGATGTTTTAGTATAGCTAAGAAAAAGCCATTATCTTTGAAGAAATCAGTAGAATTAAATTCTGAAAAAAAGCAAAAGCATACAGACTCAGTGAGCCTGTTAAATATAGCCAACACTGACAAATAAACAGTCTATATTTATTTGAAGAGCTTATGGGTTCCCCCACCCCCTTCCCAGTACTATTGAAACGATGTCCTTATCTCAAGTACTTTTCACATATCAGAGAAGTGGTAAATTTCACAAAGCCTGCACTAATGTTTTGCATTTCCATTCCAAGTGAAATGCACTTCAGTAAGTAAACATGAGTATTCAATAAAACTGTAGCTAGAGACAATGGGAAAAAAAACCCAAAACCCTGTTTCAAAATACACTGACAAGTAAATCATTCTAAAAGCACTGGATAATACTGTGAAACACTGAAGAGCCAAGTCACTCAAAGCTGAGAATAGGGCTAGTACAATTTTTACTACTCAGGTTTGGGGCTTGTTTGCTTTTTTTTTTTTCAAATCCTGGTTGTGCTTGACAAACATAAAACAAGATGTTTGTAGTATAATATTTTATAATTCTCAAGATATTTAAGCGCATCAATTGAGAATAATCACATTCCTCTTAAGGACCAAGAGCATACTAAACAGCACGCATACACTCGTTTTTAAGTATTTCAGCCAGTTGGAGTGCGTGGGATAGGGGACAACTTGCTTAAGAAATGTTTTGCAAGCCCTGAAATTCATAGTGGGTTTGGTTTGAGCACTTCAGGATTTCTATTCTTAGAACTTATTAGAAATTCATAGACAAAGTAACTTCTCTCCTCTTTCTGGAGTACAGCACAGGGGGTCACTATCAAGTACTACAGCCTCTGTATTCCAGTCACTAATTTAAAAATATGTCATGACTTCACAAATGGTGCCTGCACATGCCTAACTTCACACGCTACCAGATAGTCTCACTGGATTCAGCAAGGCCATCTACAGTAAGTTAAAAGCAAGTTTTTAAGGCTTGGTGCTGTAAAAACCTACATACTCTCTCAGATGATGCAAACAAAGAAACAAACAAGGTTAAATCCATTCATTAGTATCTTTGTTTAACCCCTAACATACTTCTACACTTCTTCACCAAAACTTATCTGCTAAATCTGCCAAAAATCTTAAACAATGAGTATTTTAAAATGAAATTAGTTGAAAAACTCTGCATAGTCTTTCCATACCAATGTACTTCATGTCAATGTTTTGATGTAGCAATTGCTTCACATAAAATTTACAAAAATTAGAAGTGGATTTCTGAAAGTGGAGGAAGATCTTCTGATGGCACAGTGCCTCACCAGAGACAAAGAATAACGTGGGCTGGTTTGGTGTTGGTGTGTTGCTTTCTGGACCAAGCGTTTAGATCCTTGTTCTCATTTCTAATCCAGCCCTCTGAATGGGACTGTTATTCTTGACCTTTTCACTATAGAATTCCTGAGAAATTATATGTGGTGGGTAAGAAGGAAAGAAGAGACCTTTGATTAAGATTAATTTAAAACATATTGAAAAAGAAAAAAAACACAACCAAGGGCATGATAAATGCAGTTCGATGAGCACCAGCCTGTGTTGTTCTCTCAAATAGTTATGTTCCACATTGGACTTCTGCATGCTGCACCAGCTACTGCTTCTGAGATGCCACCATATTCAGCCCTCAGCCAAATGATGCATTACAATTGTCTAAATTTGTATCTCAGTAGCAAAGTCCTCAGGTACAAAAATCCTAGTTAACCAAAGATAATAAAAAGAAGATATGTGTCTTGAGATAGAGAGAAGTTCAGCAGGACACCGTTGTTTCACACTATCTTAAAAGCCACTGGTCAGATGCCCTCAATCAAGGCAGAGGTCAGTCTTCCCACAAGTTTGACTTTTTTCATCTTGTCTCTCAAATTTTTCATTTCTTTTGTCTCCCTGATGTAAAGCTTAAGCCACTTGGTTTTCATCCTTTTACCTATTTCTTCCAGACAATCTACATTTCGACAGACTAACATATTGAGTGTAATCAGTTATATGTTTATCAAATAAAACATTCCAAATACACCAACCAGTAATCTACACCGTGATCTGCCAGTCAGGTTCAGTCTCAAAAAAAAAAAAAAAAAAAAAAACATTTAAATCAGTTTTTTCATTTTCTATGTTTATCAAATAAAACATTCCAAATACACCAACCAGTAATCTACACCGTGATCTGCCAGTCAGGTTCAGTCTCAAAAAAAAAAAAAAAAAAAATCACTTTAATCAGATTTTTCAGTTTCCCTTCAACGCTCCCATCAAATTACGTTTGAATGGACTCTGCAGGTCATATGAACTAAGTTGAGCCATATGTGAGAAGCAAGAAAAAGACGGGTAATTTGTCTGATGCAACTCTTCCAGCTAAAAAACCCTTCTTTACGTTTGAAAATGGTCCAACAATCTACAACTGTTGAAAATATCCTTATCCCATAAAAATGTTTGCAAATAACGCCAAAATGCTAATAGTTACTCATATTTTACCAAATCAATGACACTCTCACCAACCTAGGCTCATTATAAATGTATCCAAAATACAGCTTGTTCCCATGTTCCTTAGGGCAGAGTGTACAACCAGAGGAAATGACCCAAGGAACACTTAAACACAAAAACCTATGGACTAAGATACTTCATTCAAGATTTCTCATCCTACAAATACTTCTGTAACATTCAATAGAAATCTACTTTCTACAAAAGGTTCTCTCAAATATTTTCTCATGTATAACTGAACTTTCATTCTATTAAACAGATTGGCAAAATTCTCTATGGCCATACCATTTGTGCCTCTGGTATAATTTCTATAATTCAGCCTATTCTAGATTGTTTCAATAAATTTACTTTCTGCATTGACAATTTCATGCCTAACTGAAAATACTCATTCTTGTTTTCCTTATCTAGATGCCAGTCATCTGCTCTCACCTGCCTCTTCTCCTCCTCTTCTAAAAAAGAGGAAGCAGGAAGAGAGAGAAGCTGAACGAAGTCTGCAAATTAAATGCAAAATTTGTCACTACTCCAAAAGGTACTGACATAAACAAAAGTTTAGATACCCAAAACTGACTGCTCTGTACTCTTCTCAGGTGCTAAAACTATGGATGCTGTGGAATTTCAGCTTCCTCTGAAATTTTACTCTCATTCTTCAGCCCCTGCCATAGTAACATTTTTTGTTTGCTTTATACTCTAAACAGGTGGCTTTTCATTTTCTTTTTTTTTTTAAGCTGCCAAAAATAATAATGAAAATTTTATTATAGAGCTCTGGTTACTGGTATGTCTTCAAATAGAAGGATAGAAAAATATTTTTTGGCTCTCCTTATCCCTTTAAATAGCAATGTATTTTGGGGGGCAGAACAATAATAGGAATGCTTGGCATTCAGGTTACTTGTTTTTCTAAAATGGTTTACTTAATGCTTCTCCCCCCCCTTGGGTATACTTCTTGCCAAGACACATAGATTTATATTCACTCTATTTTCCAGTGCAACTTTTAGAAAGCTAACACGTACAGTGTGCACTAGGAGCAACTTCTAAGCTGCAGACAGAATAAAACAAATCCAAAAAGTAAATGTACCTTTGCAGAAAAGTGTTGAGTGGATTTAAGTTACAACAACAAACAATAAATAATAAAGTCTTTCTGAAAACTAGAGGAGCACATGTGTCCTCTTCATTGATTTTTATCACTTCATCACACACAACAAATCTGTGTCAACATGAGTGGCAAGTCTCTGAGGTAAAAAAAATGTACAAGTCAAGGCCATAAAAGCAGACCACATGCTTAGGAATTTGTCTATTGTAACCATAATGAGGTGTCCTGCTGTCTCTAAGGAGACAATTCATGATACAGCATATGCCCAGAGAGAAGTGAAAGACTATTTTATGAGTCCAATACAGTCATCTGTAAGTCAATGAAGATTCAATTTCTTAAAGAGACAGAGAGGAAGAAAGCATTCATGTGAAGAGCAAAGTCGCAAGTAACCTGTTTATATGTAACTAGGTATTGCCCTGCAACAATGCTATAACCTACTGGAATCAGCACAGCTACTCATGTAAGTAAAGATTAATCATGTAGTCCTTCAAGAGGAGGCTTTTAATGCATATCATGATCTACCCTATTTACATAAATAGTATTTTACAGCAGTCTATTAATCTTGACAGTATTTCAGAGAGGTTGCCATTATTAAAAGCCATTTTCTGGAACATACTGAGGAATAAAAAGGCAAAGCAATTTCTTCATGTTTATACTATGCCTTACTGCTCTCCTACAATACAGAACTCACTTGGCTGACCAAGCTATACTATCACCACTGTACAAAGCACTGTGACTGCTGCTAGAAGTATTATTTACAGAAGTTTGCTCAGAGAGGTATAAGTTGTCCCATTTCACCACAAGATTACTAATGATGAAGAAAAAAATTCTTTATGGAGAATTGCCAATCATCTGAAATGACATTTCCTGCATTTAATGGGGCGGGAGGGGGACAGAGAACTGCACGCAATGTTTTAACAAAGGTTTTGCTTTGGAAACAGAAGAACAGTAAAGAAGAGCTGCTTAAAGAAAGTAAGAACTGCAGGACAAAGAATGGAAAAGAGTAGGGTGTTTGAGTGCCCTATAGGAAGGGAACATATAGTAAAAAATAACATAGTTTCTCACTTTTTGATCTTCAACAGGAAAAAAAAAAAAAAAAGAGGGACTCTCTTAAAGGACAGGCAATGCTGAAAGAGTTTTTTAATTATTATTTTTCCTACAGGACATTATGCAGTAATGAAACAAGTTTTGTACACACGTTTGGAGATTTTGTTTCAAATCCTGTGACTGGAGATCATAGTTATACAGGACTTGCCCAGAAGTTTACAGTATCTTTTCAGTCAGCCCCCTACTTTCTTCCCCCACCCCCATTGTTACTGTTACATGAAACAACATTTCAGATTTTTCAGTAGTCATTCACATAAGCACATTTAGTCATAAAGGTTATTTCCAAAAGCTTTCTCTCACATATGCAGTTGAGAGGAGCAATACCAATATCAACCGAGTAGTTGATTATGGATTTATAGCCTCTAAATGTGAGGGCATATGGTGAGACTCCAAAATGGATATCAAATGTTCACACAGCCTCACACAGATAATGAAGTGAAGTGTAAAATAGGACACAAGTGACTTGGATACAGTCATTTAGCATCTGCTCCAGCTGTATTAATTCAGCTTGGACATTATATGGTAGCATGATACAGACACAGACAAGCAACCACACACGTAAGACAGCTTGATTATGTCCTAGCCAAAAATTAACTATCATGCAGGAGACCTGGGTTACCAGACAGATATTCCCTCACCATCATACTAGTATTAGGTGGAACAAAAAAGTGTCTTTTAATCCTATTGCTCCTGACTGTTATCCATCATCCTTTATCTTTACTTCCTTACAAGTCGAAGAAAAACTGTTTTCTAGGCATCACAAACAATGTAACGGATGCCTTAACAATAACACATCATACTTGCTGTCGAGAGATGCAGTTGATCATAAAATGTAAATGAAAGCACAGTCAAGAGGTGGTACCATAAGCCCCTGAAGTTTTCTTCACCTAGACACCAAAAACATGTCTTTGACAAGTGCGATCACTTTCTTGGAAAAGGACATATTGACAGCATATCCAATTCAAAGATCTAGAGCCTTCAAGTAAGAAACAATCATCACTCAAAATAAAAAGGAAAGGGAAGGGAGATGCTGCTTTCTAGTCTAGTTTTACATTAGATCTCATTACAAACAAACTAGAAGCAAAGGAAAGAACTGATTATATGAAGCAAAGGTAGCAGCATCAGTACTGTTCTTGGCAGAGAGTGGACAGTAATCATTAACATAATTAATATTAACTGTCTGGGGCTAAGTCAGAATTTCCATAGCTTACACAACTGGATGGCATACAATAATGCTAAATAGAAGTGCTGGATCTTGAGAGGTTGTGGGGAGCATTTAGAATGCTGCATGTTTGTTCACATTAGTCTCTGTAGTCCAAGCAGATGGATGTCAGTCTGTCTCTCTCACACACACCCCCACATTAACAAGGCAGAAAAAAAGAATATCTTAATTTAGTTCTGCAAGCTTACTCTTGCCACCTGTACGATTAGCGCATAAAATTGTTTGCATATCACAGGTAGTTAATGATTCGGTTGCTTTTGTTCCACACTCTCAAATCATCTAAACTTGGGAACTGAGGTGTTCATCAATTCAAAAAAAGTATCAATAAAATGCAGAGCAAGAATTCCAGGGAATCCAAAATGCAGGACCAGTACTGCTTTGTCTTAGCTACTGCTAAGACAAAGAAAAAAAAAAATCTTCTTTGTCTTGCAATAGCCAGCTATTTTGCTTTCCTTCTCCAGGCTCTTTTTATCTCCAGTTCTTTTGTTTCACTGTTCTCCAATTTTCTCCCGTTTGGTTCTATTCTCTTATTTTTGTAATAGTTGTGGGTTCTCACTTTGTAGTTCCTACTCCTGTTTCTTCATGCAGCACAAGGTAAATGGTTCCATTTTTCAGCACTAAATGAGCTGATACAAAGTCTGTTCAGGGTGTTGTCACAATTTAAAGGATTAGTAACAAAGCAAACGAGAGAAGACTGGTCACGAGTGCTGCTGCTTAGCCCCATGGATATGCAGTAGCCCCTTGTGAACATCACCGTCAGCTTTAAAACCCAAAAAGCCATTATTTGAATCACAATCATTGATTTAAGAAATGCTGTCTTTTTCACCTATTTTTGTCCATGTGCTCTCCACGTTCTTCTGACTAATATTGGCCAAGCTGCAGATACAGAAAATACCATCTTCTGCAGAATTCAAATATAAAGTAACTGATTCATAATTCTTTGGCTATGTCCTAACATGTAGAGCTCAATCTGCAGCTGTCTCCAGCCTTTAACAAAGGCTTTCAAAGAGCCATCAGAACAAAATAACTGAAATGTACGTCTGAGGGACCAATCCAAAGAGATTTTCATTTAACATTAATGAAAATAGTAAATACTTTTCCAATAAGAATTGGCAATATCAGTAGATTTTCTAAAATCTTACAGGCTGTTCCAATCATGCAATATGGAGAAGAGCTTAAGGTTGACATGACCAATTCACAAAAAAAATCACTGACTGAAATTTGTTCACATAAGTCACTTTTTCCTTACTTTCCAGTCCATCTGCAAATACTGTTTGTTAATTTATTGCATGTTTTTAGAATACTTCTATTATGCTTCTATAAACTTAATCATCATTGTTAATAGATTAACATTTAACTATATAAAGCATTTTTTTCCTTCCATACAGAACTTTTACTAAAAGATGAGTAGAGTTGGAGTGTCACGGATCTTACATTACAAAATGATAAAGAAGTTGGAGGCTTCAAGGTTGTTTGCTTAGAATTACATCCTTACTATACCCAATATTGTTAAGGGCAAGTTCTGCTCTAATTAAGCTTCATCCTTGGTTGCCCGATTGCTTTTGCTCATGGATGCGTACCAATTTGTATATTATAAAGAGTCTTCTATTGATTCTATGAAGTTGACAATTTGCCTAATGGAGGGCAAGAATAATTTGTGACTGTGACTTCCCTTCCTTTCCAAAAGTGTGCCTCTACAGAATTTGCAGATGACGTATGACCAGCACACATTAGGTTCAGAATGAAAACATTTATCAGCCAGATATCTAATGGTCCATTTTGCAGCAAATAGATGATGTTTGAAATCTGCCAATTTTCACAGGTCTTTTAATTACAGCTTTGATTGCTATGGTTTAGTTTACCTCATATATTTACCTAACAGGTACCAAAGCCTTGAAGTTATTTTATTTTACTTTCATGTTCACCTTGCAAAACTTAAATTTGTAGAGGTTAATCAAACATATTTCCTTTCCAATGAGACTGCGAACTAGATGTCAGAGGCAGAATTTCAATACCTAAAAACTTGAAATACTAGACTAAATTGAATACCTAAAACCTAAAGGACTGGATTGAATGCAGAGAAAAGATGGGTTTTCTTTCACCTGTTTAGAATGGCAGACTCACTCATCTGTCACATGATGAAAGGCTACAGACTTATACTTACAGGTTTCAGAAATACTGAGTACTCTATTAAAAACCCACACTTCTCTATTCTGGTAACTTTTTTTCCCCATGAAAAACATACATGAAGAGGATTTAAAATGGATTCAACACTACAGTAGAATTTCCTGTTTTGGATGCTATTTATTAATATTTGAAAACAGCATGGTAAAAAACAAAATCTTTTTAGAGAGGTAAGAGGGCAATTCACAGCCCTTGCCCCATCTTTCAATTGAGAACAATTAAGTTGCTGTGTTGCTAAAGCAAATTTAAAATCCAAGCATGTAATTTGTTTAATTATCTATGAAGTATCTCCACAAAGATTCAACCACTTGTGTTTCTCTGCCTTACAGAAAATGTTTCAAAAATGGAAACACAGAGGTAGAGATTTCATGTTGTGTTAGATGCTGTTGAAGAGGTCTTTTTTTCCTCTCCCTTTCTCTGTTGTTTCCAGCCATCCTTCTCTCCGTTCTCCTTTGTTTGCTAAAGTAGCTTACTGGCTGTATTAAAGGGAGCCCAAGTGTCAGCTTGAGACTGCCATGAAAACTAGCATTCACATAAACCATTTTTTCCACTTTTGTTAAGCTTCTTATCAAAAGGAACTCTCCCTCTCTCTCTCTCTCCCTCTTTCTCTTTTACTCTCTCGTCTTCTGTCCTTTTTAGGATATCTTTCTAATTTTATTGAGACTCCTCTGTTAAGGTACAGCACTATAGTTCAGTAACTATAGGAAAGTGAACCCAAAAGAGCCAGCTTGAGACTACCACAAACCATTTTCACTTCTTATGTTAACATTTCATCTCAAAGGACTCTTTTCTCTCTCTGTCAGTTGCAAGGCATCTCTTTGTCTCTATTGTGCTTACTGCACTAAGGTGCCTCATTGACTGGAGCGAAGTGAACTCAAGCATGCCAACTTGAGGCTGGCACACATTTTTTAATTTGGTTGAAGTTGACACCCTCAGGGACTCAGTGTCTGAGCAGCAACGCTCCTCCCCCCCCCCCCCCCCCCCCCTTCCCCACCTGGTTCTAATATAGAATATAAACTGCACACATAAGGAACAGGGAGCTTTTGGGGGCAGGGGCGGGTGAGGGGGGAGAGAGAGTCAGTGGGAAAGTGTAAAAATGGATCTCCTCTGCAAGCAATCACGGCTCCGGTGTTGAGCACCAACCCCCCCCCCCCCCCCCCCCCATGCCTATTCCACTGAGGTAACTCCAAGATATATTTGCTATAATAATATTTTCTATATTATATATTTTATTGACAGAATTTAACGGATTGTAACCCCACAGGTCATTCAAGGATATTTCTCCTATTCCTCACCACCTTCTAGAGCACCTGGAATAATGAAGTGAATACCAAATTGCCAAACGCACATGGCCCCATCCTGCCAAATAGCTTAGGACAGCTTAACAGTAAGGCCTGCTCCTAAGAAAAATACCTCTGAAAATAAGATCCAAACCTTTTTCCTCTTTTTCAGGGGAGGGGGGCAAACAAAAGAAACCAAAGACAACCCAAACACCCCAAAACCCCATCTTTAGCCTGTGGAGTTTCATGTCAACTGAAATAATGAGTATACATTTCTAAGATAAGTTCTAATTACTTTGGTTTGACCTTTTTATAGTATCTCACATTCCCTTGAGGATTTACTTTTGGTGACAATCTAATGATTAAATATAAAACAACTAAAAAGAAATGAGTTATGGTGAGCAAACTCTTATCCCTGAATGGAAAGATGCAAGACTAAAGATGAGGACCAAAACTGCTTAGACTACAAATTCCCAGGACAGAGATTAAGTCAGCTGCTGCTGACACTAATAACTAGCAATCCATTGGTACCCAAAAGTTTCAGTGAAATAACAACACAGAAGAAGGAATCCACAGTGCAATATTTGCCATCTTTTTTCCATTTGTTTTCAGTAATGTCCTTAACCTACTTTCTATGTCTTTCACAATTTCTGACAATGTTCAGTTAGCTCAATTTAATGTTTTTCTCACTCTTTTTTACTGTTACAGTCAGTCATTCAGTTTTGAAGTGGAAAACAAGAAGGGAAGTTTTTTATAACAGTGGGTGTATCCTTCAGTTTGCTGTAGCCAAAGCCCTACACACTGCTGGCAAGAATGATGTATGTGTCTTAATTCCAAAATACAGCAAAAATATAGCTTGTTTATTTTTGCCTAAGTCTGAGATTAGCAATGAAGTTGCTCTATGACAAAACCAAGCTTCAAAATTAAAATCCAGTAACATTACTCAGAAAAAATCTGTGCTATTTTCCTTCCCCCCCACCCTTTCCCTTTTAAATGTCTGTTGAACACACTAGAATTTCAGGAACATGGATGATGTTGACAACAGCCACTGCAAGTAACAAACAGTCATAAAAACATGCAACTTATTTGTGAGCAGAAATTTTGCATAAATGCTTTACAAGTTTTCATAGACAGTTTGTCTCCAGTTTGAAAAAACAGAATCAAACAAACCAACAAAACAAAAAACCTTTCTGAAAAAACCCTTAGCTTTTAGAGAAAAATACTATGATTTCAGGGCACACAGAAGTTAATACCACTTGTTGTCCACTATACCCAAAAGCAGCATCAAGTACAGAAGTTATTTCATTTTTAAATCATTACCAGTAAAACCTGTAGTCTTTGTTGCTACACTAGGGGCCTTTCCTCATATCCTGTTCCTGAATATACCACCATGCAATGGTACTAGATTCACTGAACCCCAAGAGAGCAGCATTAAAAAGGTAGGTCCTTCCACATCAAAAGGGCTTTGTTTTTTCCATAGCACATTTGGGATTCATTCTATTTGTCTTCCAGTTTCTTAAGCTTTAGAGTTCAATCAGGTCTATATTTTTAGGTTTTACTTTTCTACCATTAAAAAAATGAAAGGTGATTGTTCACATATAATCCCATTCTTAGAGAAGTTGAGGCTTTCAGAAAGGGAAAAAAAAAAATCCCCCCGCCTTCTTCCTGCACCTCCAAATACAATTTAAAAAAAAAAAAAAAAAAAACAACAGGAAAAACCAAAACCGCACACAAATATTGTGAGATCTGTGAAATAGAAGATAGGATGGAAGTCAGATACATCTATGAACAACAGTATAGCAGCTCATTTCCACAGCTAAAAGATGGAAAACACGCAAGTTACCCTGAAGGAAAATAATCAGGAGAAGTGTAAGTTCAAAGCATTTAATCTAAAAATTAATAAAGGAGAAGGGAGTAAATAAGTCTTGTAAACTTTCAGAAAGCTTGAGTTTCTCATCATGCTCGAATTGGAAACACTCTGCTACAACAGTGCTTAGTAAGAAATTTGAGAACTACAGTTTCCTGAATAGTCAAATCCAGGCACACACACACAAGCAAACAAAATCCCAGAAAGCCCACACCCAGCCATGACGGCATAGTGAATAACAACAGGGCTGGTGATGATTTTCTAGAAAGTCCAGCGTGATCCAGGTAAATAAAAACATAGCACAGAGTTTCAAAGACCTAATGTTGCCAACAATCACTTGCAAATAGTAAATAAACTGTAAAAAAACCACATTGCTTGACTGTAAACAGAAGTCATTTCATATAGACAACCAAAGTACCCAAAGTCAGCAGTCTTCAAGAAATTCTTAAGGGGGGGGGGGGAAATCATCTCAATTCCTGTTAAGTCCATAGGCATTCTGCCATTGTTCTTGGTAGAATAAGTGTTTTGAGAGACTCTTAGAAGCAGAGGCAGACATTTCTGATTTTGGAGTAAAGGAATGTTTACCTTGCACCAGCAGAAAAGCCAAGTTTCACAAGCCTGTGACCATGTCAATCAACCATGAATGTTCCTTGTGACAAAGGAAATCAGTCTCCTGGGTGAAATGATTTGGTGTGCTGTTCAAGTAATATCTTGAATAGAATCACCGGACACAAGAAGCTTTGTGAGAACTTTTGGAGCCCCCTTCCCTCTTAAAATTAGTTTATGATCATTTACTATTTACCTGCAGGAAGCTAAACAAAATGTTAAAATGCTGTAAGCCTCCAAACCTGTCTCTGGCAAACAGCAAAATAAATACAACTGCCCAATTGCAATCAGATGTCTTTGGCAACTTTTCAAAGGCAGGAAGAAGCATGACACGAGTGCTCTGCCAGGCCTCATGTGTCTCTGAATATTCTGTAAACAAAAGCACTTCAGCGCATCCCCAATCAAAGTCATACCAGCTGTTGTTCTTCCTGCACTTATTCTTTGCACTTATTCTCTGCAGTGAAAGAGATGACAAAAATCTTACTGCCTGGTCAAGAAAGAAGGAAAAAAAAAAAATAACCAAACCCAAACCCCACATTGAAAAAGGCAAAACAACAAATCAGGGGAAAGGGATATTAATGGCTATTTCAGGAAAGAAAAACATTTTTTCAGCAGGCATTTTGATACCCTCATAAAGAAGGGCCATGATGATGATGACAGTGCCATAAAGAATAAAAGTGTATCAAGCTAGGACTTTCATTTTGACTCATGCAATTTTACCAGATTTGTGTAAAGTTCACAGCGTTCCAAGAAACAACAGAAAGACACATCAACTCTGCAGTAGTTCATAGAAACTTTCTATGAGATAGGAAATGTATTCGTGTTGAAAATATTGAGTCACTAAGCCCTCAGACTGCATTCCAAAAGTCTCCCAGAAACATTTCAGTCAAGAGTGCGAGTATGTGACAGCCAGGCCATTTGGGCTAAAAAGCACTGTGCAGAATTATATTGGTGAATCTAGTGCCCTCTAAATGACCTCATATTATGGCCATGGTATTAAGTCACAGAGAAACCTGCAAGTAAGATGAATAATTTTTTTTCCTTAAAAAAAAAAAAAAAGGAAAGGGAAAACTCTCAAGTTCCCAGTATGAATGCTAAATTACCCCCTCTCCCAATGGAATGCTTCACTTTCATTTCCAAGTAGCAGTAAGCCTATTGACCCCCATGGTGTTATCCTTTTCACTGCTCTTGCAGTACTTTCTTTAATCTCTTGGATCAAAGATTGGTCAATAAAAATCATCTCTGCTTTTGTGGGGAGCAAACAAACTGCACCAAGTCCTATGATAATTGTAAATCTTCAGTAAAATCCCTGGGAAAAAAAAAAAAAAAAAGAAAAAAAAAACCACAAAACCCCCCACAAAAACACATGTATGTTGACATTAACTTTGCAACTGGAAATGTTTGTGTTCTTTTTGTTCTACGTTAAATATTCTAAATGATTTTATTTTGAGTCAGTTGTTATTGTTTTATACTCTTTCATACCCACTGCATTCTTTAATTAAGTAATTTTAGGCCTTGAAAAACTAAAGCTAAATTATATTTACACTCCGTTACAGTATTTCTAATCAATTGGTTTAAGTCCTAATTATAGGAAAACCCCGGGGTCCTCCACAAAGGTTAAAAGATTGGACAGTATTTTAACAACAGAAATATTTGTTGAGACAGTTTTCAACAGCCTCCAGACTAATATGGCATCCAAGGGCTTTGTGTTACACCTTAGGTATCAAATCTAATGAGAATTTGAGCTGGAAAAAAAGAAGAAAATAAAATAAAAACAAAGACCCCAGTAGAATTGTTTGCTAGAACAAAAAATCATCCAGCGGTATTATCTCCCTGCTACTTTAGCTTATAACCTAACTTATTTTTTAATTCTCTTTCAACTTTAACCTATGCCTCCTATGTGCCGCATCCATATCCTGACTTTATTATTCCAGAGTATTTCTAATATCCATCAGCTTCCTTGTCACCTAAACAGAAAGAAAGTGATTTCTGTTTAGCAGAAACTTCTAGAAGTCACCCATAATCAATGACCACTGCATCTTCATCTACTCTGAACTCCCTGATAAACGCAGAGCATTTCCCTCCTCCTGAGCGTCAAGAAAAACACAGACTGGTGATCCAACTGTGACACAGGTGCAACTTTGAATGTTTCCATCCAGTCCCCCATCCCAAGACACGGTGCCTGAAAATCTTGACACTGTCTACAAGGCATGATGTAGGTAATATCTTGCTATCGCATTTTTTAATGTCATCCCCAAACTGCCCTCTTACTTCAGCCATGAGTTGTTCAAACCCACATTGCTACCAAGAAGCCTCCCCATTTCACCCACTGTATTCACCTGCCCCTTAGACAGGTTGCCTGCAAAGCTGCTAACAGATTATCAGTCAAGCACTCTTCTCTAGTAACTCAAGTGAAAAACAATGCAGATACACACCTAGAACATTTTAGTCATCATAACAGAAAAATTCCAGCATGCTGGACTGCATCTTCTCAGAGCAGAGATCCCTGGGCTGGACCTCGATTTCAGGGAGAATTAGGCCAGGTCTTAACTGTGCTGTAAATCATGTCCTTGTTTAGCAGCAATTTCCTACTTTATTTTAGAGATCTATGCCATTTTTTGGCTCACATAGAAAATAGATCAGGAGATTCAACGGTGAAGGGGGATGTTTTCTTATTTGTTCTACGTGGTGCCTTGTATGCACTCTGGAGTGATGTAAAATAACACATGAGGCTAAATACTACCCATAAATACTGAACTATAATTATTTTCTCACACATTTCTTGCAAGGTCAAAAGTTATTCTACTAGTGCGCTAATTTGAAAAAAGAAAACAACCAGAACTTCAGTTCCAAATCCAGATCCCTCAATTCAAGATATCAAGGCTGAGAGAACAGTTTGTGTCCGCACATCATACCCCTGAGTTAAGGATCATGGAGATACACTCCGCAAATCAGGTTTGGCCCTTCATTTCCCAGGGAGAGCCAAAGGCATTCAGAGGACAGGCAAAGCTTAGGTGAATCAAGATTAGCCTAAATCATAAAAGGCAATCATGCTCTTGCTGCATGAACAAATTCCCCATGATTTTATTTAGAACTTTGAGCATGCAATCAATATGCAGTAAAAACCCTGAAGTTCCACCCCCCACCCCCCCACCACCAAGAGAAAACACTTTGTCATCTGGAAAATTGATGAAAATAGGGAATTTTTAAGAGCCTAGGAAGTAAAAGATTGCTAATGAAGAAACAACCCTTTGTTCTAAGATGTAGAAAGGGAGCCTGCTGGATGCTTCCACAACAGTGTCAGTGATATTAGTGCACAGAGGAGCTAACAAAAGGCAGCCATGCTGTCTGCTGCAGCACTAGAAATGGAGCAAAATACAGTAAGGTGAGGGAGAAAAATGGCAGAACAAGCTAATTTCAAGATCAACATCCAAAACAGATTTAAAAATATGAAAAAGAAAGTTGATACTTTTAAGACTGGCTAAGTTGACACTGATTTAGTTACATTGTTACTGTAACCTCAGAAAAACATTTCTTCGTTTAGAAGGACGTCATCATGATTCAAAAATAGTACATAATTTATATATTTTCCCAAATCTCAGTGCATCTGACACATATATCACACACAGCACAAAGCATAGACAAACACACATCTATCGATGTATTCTTACACCATTTATGAGATTTCCTATACACAATAACAACTCATTTAAAATATCACGATTTGATTTTGTTTTTTAAATAAAACACTCAGATACAAAAAATGGAATACTTCATATAGAAAATAGGCTGCTGTTCTCTAAAATTGCCTCTAATGCTAGCTGAATATTAATAAAATCCATAAACCATTAGTACATTATAGCTGCTTTGTTCTGAATTACATAGACCTTTTATGTTTATTCCTCAGTGAAAATGCATAAAAAAATGAAATCCTCTCTAATTGTGCTCTCTGAAGATAGCTGGTAAAATCATTTCTAGCAGCAATAAATCAATTGTAGTATTAAAATGACCTGCCAGGTGCATCTTCTGGGTATCAGACTAATTAAGGGAATGTATTAATTGCAACTATTCATCAACACCACCAATGTTGTTAGGTAACCCTTACAATGAATCTTTTTACCATATTATCCAGCAATGAAATTGCAGTTTGACCAAATATAAGGGATTGAACAAAAAAATATTTTAAAATACTATGCACAGCTTTCTTCATTATGTCATTTTGGTCCCAATTTTTCACTAGTAAGTCAACCAAATGCAAGAAGATAAAATTGTATGTGCATATGTAATTTACACATATACATAACTATCTCAGTAGAGTTTTACCAGGTCCAGAGACTGATGTGGAATTTTTTTCCCTCCCCCAAAAATCTAATTCTGATATAAATTCATATGCATCTTCTGTAGCTGTGAGGCAAATGTGACCAAATTTGAATCATGCAGGCCTTCACTGGAAAAAGATCCTTTAACTCTGAAAGTATGGTTTACTGGCATCTTCATTATTTTTCTACCAAGACTTCTTTATCACTTTAACCTATACATTCTTATAAATGCAGATAACATAATTTTAGTCAGCTGTTATGTATGGGTTGCTGTTTCCCCCAGTGTTATTTTCCCTGCTAAAAATAAAAGCTGTTCTTCAAAAATTCTGATATGCTTTATGACCTTCTTCTACAAGCAAAAATTCTGGATTGCACAATCACTTCATATATTTCAGACAAAACATTGGAAGTTGCAGGATGCAGTAAAGCTCCTACCATACCAATTTCTTTGCCCTGCTTTTTAATTTAGAAGAAGATTACGAAAGGGATATAAGATTATAGGCTGACAGAGGGGGAAAAAACATACATGTCCGAGTTCTATTAGCAAAATACACAGAGAACAGTAAATATACAGATCAAACCTTAAAGACACAAGGACAAAATTTGGCCCAGCATATCAAAGTTTACATTCCTCTCCCCAGATGTAAACACTCATATCTAGGAGACTGGTTCTTCTTGACCTACTCCATCTACATCTTTTAGGTATTTCTAAGTCATCCTGGTATCTAAGCACTAAAAATAGATATAACCATGGCTTCTCCACTGCCATCCCCAAGACTATCACCACCATTCTCTCTTGCAGGTGAACCAGATACAGTAGCACACAGGAGTTCATTTTTGTGCCCAGACAAAAATTTACTTTCTCTTCTGGTTGTGTATCTATAGATGGCTGGCGAGCTAATGAAACCAGTCATACATTTTGTCATTTGCTTATAAACCAGTGCACGCACTGGTTATACCAGAACAATAATGTCTTGCTTTTATTCAAAGAAGGAGAGATTGGGGGAGACTTCACAATCCTGTAGCTCCTGATTGTGCTTTTGCAAAATTACTCAAGTCCTACTTCTGCAGAAAACCCAGAGAATTATGCGCCATGTCCTGAAGGCCACCTACTAGATTCTGGTTATCAAAGCTAGGAAGGAAGACTCGGAAACATCAGTGTTACAGTGCAGATGCCCTGGTAGCAACTTCCCAGATGACTTTAACTCAAGCACCCAGTGCCAGGCAGAGAGCACTGGGGTTCACGGCGGCCAGCCTGCTCAGCATCCATGGCCATGCACAGCACGGTCAGGATGCTCCTCTTCACACACAGCTCTGCAAACACACCGCAGTCCTGAACTCCAGCACTGATTATTGTGGTTTTGAATGTTTCTTGAACAGCTACTGCCAGAATTGTCAAAATGAATGAAATTGAGAGGAAATAGACCCACAGTGAAAAACACTTGATTCATTTTTATTTATGACTCAAAGTACGGATATACACCTTCCTACTTTTAAAATCTGTCAAATAAAGTAATTTTAAAATTATGTAGATGATTCACAATCAGCCACATGTCTCCAAGCTTGTGTCAATATGTCTGAAGAAATGCTCTCGATTGCCTTTGGTATTCAAAGAGTTAGAAATAGAAGTTCACAAGTAAGATATTGTTCCTGTCTTTCCCTTCACTACCCAGACTGCTTTCTGATCTTCCTTTTGTCCTCAATCCGTTCCTTATCCCTTTCACCTCTCTTTCTCACTCTCACTCCGTCCCCTTGATCCATCAGACACAGCCAAGCTATCTGACACCTATGCCTTAAAGTAATTTTGGACAGAAGCAAAATGCCCTAGAATCCTTAGTAATCCTCCTCAGATCCATGTACTGAGCCCCAGTTTGGTTCTTTTATAGCCACAAACAGTCTTTCAGCTAGCTAGCCTGGAAACCAAAAGCTGTTTCAGTAACAGAGGAAGGACAACAAGTTCTGAAAAAAATGAGCCGGTTCAGGAAGGAAAAAAAACAACTTTTTCTGTTTTAACATTAGTATAAGCCAGAATGAATGAACTGATCAATAAATGAAAATTAAGAAACTCTCTGACTATAAGAAGTAAATGGAGAGACAGTGAGTTCCTGGGGACAGGATCTGTCCTTTCCTCACAGTTGTATAAAATCCATGTCCTGGTACAAGACAATAGTTTATAAACACCAATGGTTTTGTGAATTATTAAAACAGCTACAGCATTCTGTAAGCCCATAGAAAAATGTCTTTCACCCCTTATCATTCCCTGTTGAGTCAAAGTGTAGTTTTTGACACACCAGAGTCGGATTTTTCTTTGTCCTTTTCCAGTACAACTAAATCGAAAGCCATATGGAATTCAGAGAAGTAAATAAAAAATAAAACAAAAATCAATAGACTGCTGCCAAAACCCTGTGGATCATACTAAAGTCAGAGTTAAATTACCTTTCATGACTAAGCAGGAATCTCAAAAAACTGAAAAGACTGTTTGTACCACACCAAGTTACAGAGCTGCTCTCCCCGGGGGCTCGGGGTGTACCAGCACACTCACTCCTCCAGTACAAAAGGTAGATTTCAGTGACAGGCTGTAGGTCCTAAAGCTATGTCATCTTTGAGAGGAAAAAATGTTTGACAAACTTACACTTCTCGGTGTGGGAACACAACAGATTCTTCTCTTTGCAGCCTAATATAAGGCCTTGCTGCTTCTCAACTTTCCTGTCTTTTCATAGAATTATTTAGATTGGAAAAGACCAATGAGCCAACCCTTTCCAGCAAAACAAGACAGTTAGATACATCCAGGGAACATAATACATGATGAAAATCAACGACATTGTCTTTAGATTATGAGTATTTGTAATGAAAGGAGGTGTGGATTTTTCGAAGCAGAGATGAAGGAGGAAAATGAAGGAAGAGGAGGACAAGAATTTTGGCAAGTAACAGGACACGGAACCAGAGACCACGCATGGACTATCACAGGGTAAGGCCTTAGTTCTGCCTTATTGTTCCTGTGGTAAATCCTGTAGGATGATGGATGTCAGAAGACTTGCATCAAACTTACTCTAGCATAACAAGGAGCAGAACCTGGCCTCGAGTTGTAGCCAAGTCAGTCAGATGAACTAATTCCCAACATGTCTATCTGCTGATGATGTTAGATTAGATTTTTTCAAGTTAAAAACAGAAGCTTGCTCATTCCCTGCAATTTAAATGATCAGACATTCCTAAATCTACTAATTGGTATTTCTCTGCAACTAAACATAGAAAAAGGATACTATAACAAGACTCTTTATCAAGAAAAAAAAAAAAAAACCACCCCAAACACACACATCACTGAAGGGAGAGGACCGTACCTGTTAGTAAAAGCTGCAATACAGATAGGGCCAGCCCTTTCCCTTCCCCCAGAGAAGCAATTTACAACAGTGAGAGGACGTAAGTCAGGGGATCAAACAGAAGAGAAGTTTAAAAGCAGATTTTGGCTGCAGTAGTGATGTAACCTAATGGGGGCAAGAGCAACTTAATGCCTCACAAATCCATTTTTCTGGTAGGGCCATAAGGTTCTGAGGCAGCCTGACAGCTGATTCCAGCTCTCTGGGATGACAGTAGGCAATGCTCTTTAGAAAAGCACAGCCCAGTCTTAAGTCTCACTCTTACTTCCTCATGATGAGTTGCAGTATGAGCCACATGAAGAGGCAAAGACTTTCAGCATTGCTATGACCAGTGCTCCTAGCATTAAGCTCTTGAAACAGACTGGCTTTTTTCCTGAGAAGTTTGCTTCTACATTCCATTCTTGCTTACAAAAATGAAAAAAGACAACGACAGGGTAATATAAGCTTATCAAATTGGAGTTAAATAAAAGCACACTACCACAAAATTATCTTCACAAACGTGAACCTAACATGAGGCAGATAATTTTCTGTTGATATCTGTATGTTCACCCATAAGTAATGGAAGAAGTTTAGCAGGAAGAGTTTTTGGTTTGCCTTATTTTGCCAAAACAGGCAAATTGTGGATGGCTGACCTCAAAACACATTTGCTTAGTCTGCTTTACAGTAGTCATTAACTTATTTCTCCAGTACTATAGAAAAGTAATATTTTTAGTCACAACCATACTGCCAATGTAAATGTCACATTGGTACTTCATTTCCAAAGGTCAGTGCTGTGCAATAGGCCAAAAATCAGGTATCTCTGTTTTAGCTCTTGCCTATCATCTAGTCAGACAAGATACATGTATGAAGAAATTAAAATATCCATAATCTTTTGCATGCATTAATATACTCTGTTTTCTTTAAAAAGCAGTTGGCTTTATATACTTTGTCCACAACAGCAGCAGATCTTCTACAAAGAAACAACAAAATCTATACCTATAATGTGAATTTTCTCTCATCGTATTGGTACTCCAGCTTCCAGCCATTAGCAGTAACTGAGCTTACCAGTTTCCTTCTCTTCCTCTACCTTAGTCAGAAGAGAAAAAGGCTTTTATTTCCCACCCCCCCCAAAACCTGTCTATTGATTCTAAAAGCATCTCCTCCTTACTACATTTATTCCAATAGATTGTTATTTGCTTTGTTCCACTATTCTTCTCCTATACAGTTATACTTTTAAAAGAGTGGTTACTTTCTTCTAAGTTTTATATGGATTTTTGTCTTTTACTTATGGCAGTGCTTTATCCTTAATACTGTTGAAGAATATATCACATTTTGCCCTATTTTCACATTTTCATTTTGTAGCTGCTCTTATTTCTGAAAAGCGTCATCCTTCATAGGATTTTTTTTAAAACAAATGCATGAAATCTAACAGTTTTAATTCATTAACAAATGCAATTGACTGATATATCACATATAATACAGGCATAAGACAACTGTCAATCTACCAAAAAAAAATGTTGCTAATAATGAACCATTATTTAATGCTATTACGTAGCTGAAAAATTCTAAACAAGCATTTTATTTAAGCATATTTAAGATGTCTGGACCTCTTTTAGCAATATAGCCATCTATCTTCCATTGTACATGTAGCTATGAAAAACAATTGTTCATGACTTCAGCGGCCTTGCCCAATGCACAAGTCAAGCTGAGTTTTGCTGAATCAGGGTCTTAGTTCTAAATGATACCAATTTTTCTTTTCACACTTCAGATTTCCTCTCTTTGAAAAAAAAAAAAAAAAAGGCAGGGGGAGGCAGTTTGTTTACATGTTCAGAAACACTGGAACGGTAGCACCTCTGTTAGTGATTAAAAAAATTTTTAAGTTTTAAAAAAATATAAGACCTACCTTTATCAGAAATTTTCAGTAGATTTACTCTGGTTAAACATCATTAATCTTAAAACAAAAAAAAAGGAAACTCGTAATTTCCATGATGAAGAATAATAAGCTAACTATTAGATTAGCAGCATAGCTACTTCCTCATGCTAGAAAATATTTACAGCATATCCTGTACTGTTAGCCTTCACTGCTATGATAAGAGAAAATTATCTGATAGGGTCACAGTACAAATTCATTCATATTGTTTTCCACTTCGGAGAAAAGTATATCAGAATAATCATGTTAGACAACAAAGAGTTTCTATAATGACAAATGTAATCTTGAAATATTCTGAGACACAGACACTGAGAAAGTATGGTAATTTTGAATAGTCTATATTCTTTTTATTAAATCCTAAAAAACTGTTGGTGTTGGCGTTTCCCAGTTCCTATAAAAATAACTTTTTATCATGAAAAGAATTATTTTGCTAAAGGAAAATACTTAGAACAGTAATACTATTAGTCCATTTCAGAAACTTAATTTTACCAAGTACGTTTTATTAGTAAAACATTATATTACCACTGCAATAAGTTATTACTCTCCCAGTTCTTTTAGTTGACATGACACCATCATTAGAAAATTAGCTTCTACGTTAATGTATCGCTAGACATTCAGGTGTCTCTTCATGTAAGTTGTATGTACATTTATATCCACACATTTCATTCAAATTACAACTAAACAGAAATACATTTGTATTTTTGCCTTTTGTCCTTTTCATCTCATTTTCCTCAGTAGTCCAAACAATCAAGAATTGCACATTTCATCTCTTGCCAGTGCCTCAATAATTATGATGGAGCTGTAAAGGAAATGATACACTCCGTGGATGATTAAATCAGCCTAAACATTCTACTCTCATGATTCATTGTGGTGTGAATGAAGACACCATGTTCTTAGCCTTATATCTGTCCCGCTAATTTTCCTTAGCTTCATTATTTTTTTTTGCCTGGCATCTTTGACCCTTCTTTTGCTTCCCCCCATCATCTGTCTCTCTATTTTTTTCTTCTAATTAGGCCACTTCTTTTTTTCTGTCCTTCTTGCTCCAGGTATACTTCTGTCCCTGCTCTCACCTCTTTTCCACATTATCTCTTTCTAAGCACAATACCAGTGCCACATTTTTTTCCCTTTCTGATTTGTGAAAGTCTTTCTTTCCTCTGTCCCTGCCCAGGCTTCCTACCCCCTGCCTAAGCTTTTCCTTTCTCCTCTATTATGAGGTATGGTCTCTCTTATATTTCTAGCTCTAAAGTTCACTGAGCTTTTGGGAAGAGAAAACTACAGCTGTGGTGAAACAACATAGGTTTGTCCAAAACTACCGCTGACAATTCAATTCAGTTATCAGCTCTGTTTGTTCTTAAGTAATCGTATAATTTTCCTAATTACTGGAAATTTAGAAATTAAATAAAACACACACACCAAAAAAAAAAGACCCACATCAAAAAAAAAAAAAAACCACAAAAAAACCCCCAGAAACTCCCCTTGTGCCTCTGTATAACACAGTTCACAGCAGATAAGATTTTGGAAAGCGTCTGGGTAATTTTTATGGGACTTGTCCCACCAAGACAAATCTCTGGGGCAAATGCACTTACAGAAATCCTTTTGCCAGGAGTTTCACAGACTGCCTATGCTGTGTGGTTGCTTTTTAGAGGATTATGACACAGTTAAGCCTAACAGAAATTGCTAGATTTACGTGATGTAGATTGAAGCATCTCTACTAGCAACAAAACAGCACTAACATAATCCAGGTAAAGAACTAGTACTTAAAGTATACAGTCGTATGGTTATAACCCTCATGTGTAATATACATACTCTACACCAGTTCAGCTTTTCTGCCACCTAATATTTCAAATCAAGGACAATTTTATTATATTTTTTTGTTTGCAGTACTACATAAAGTGTAATAAAACTGAGGAAAGTGATGATCAATTGGCAGTCATTTGCAAAGACCTTAGATAAAAGCACATTGAGGAAGAAAAGCTATAATAGTATATTCAGTCTCATACTTTGTCTGAAAGTATGCTACATTAAGGCTGTTGTAACATTATCAGTACTTACATTCTTTTGTAAACCAAAATTACACACCTGCACAATGATCCCTGTAAAACACCCTCTTTTTCAAGACAACTCTTGAAACTAAATGTAGGCACTTCTATAAATCTTCCTTGATTTGGGTCTCCTACATTTTAATTTTCTTGTAGCCTTCTCATTTATATTTTATAAAGACATTCCTATTCCTACTCCCATATTGAGAATATTAGCTTCTATCTATACATCTTTTCAGCAGGAACACCCATTGCTGCACTAACCTCTATTGCCTCTTATCTTCCTACAAAACAAAAGGACAGGGAGATTTTTCTGGAAAATTAAGTAATCATAAATTACTATTAGATTAATAGATTATTTTAAATGTTGCCTTTAGCTTCCTTTTTGTTTTGCCTAAGGGAAGAAGTCAGAAATAGGCTTTTGCAAAATAATCTGTAAAGTCAAACAGAGTTTTGTTGGATTAATAGCTTCAAAATTTAGTATCTTTTCCTTCTTTTCTTGACTAAAAATATATTACTGGCCAATATTTCCAAAGCTGGTTAGTCATAAATCTAAACAGAAGTAGCCAGTTCTCAGAACTATTAAATACCTAAAGAAATCTTAACAATCACATGGAATACATTGAAAAGAGACTAGCAGTTCCTAAGGCGCAAAAGGTTTATTTGGGCATCTGATTTTAGGTATCCAGTATCAGAAGTTTTGAGGTGCAGAAATTACGGTAAACTTTACAGAGAAAACATACCTGTGCATAAATATATTAATGACTGCACAGAAAACATTACAGTCTATTTCTGGTCTGCCACAATTTATATTCAGTAGAAACATACTTGAAAGCAATCCAAAAGAGCTAAACTGCAAAACGTGAGAAAGAATGAAGAAGCCAGCCTTTACTATAAAATAGCATAAACTAACATAGAGTTAATGAAGAAACAATATCTAACATACGAATTCTGGAAGGACTTTAGTAAAGACTAAGAAACAAATATGATGTTTGACTGCTTCTGAATGCTATACGCTGGATGAAGTTTGCATTCACCCACACATTAGTAGCAGAATTTGAAATCCTACATTGCAATAATCTGGTTAATACCATTCTACATTCCACTTTAGGAAAACTGTTCACACAAGCTTTTAAAAGATTATATTCCATTCATCGCCCCGATATGTTTTAGAGTCACTTTAAGATAAATAGTGCTGTGATAAGAGGAAAAAAAAGCATTAGCACTAGCATTTCAGCAAAACTATTTTATTCTGAAAAGTTCTGCAGAAATTATACTATGCCAGTGATATTTAATTGTGACATAAAAATTAAACACCATTTACTTGATATAAAATTGGGATAGTATGTAAATTAAGTAAGTTTCAATTCATGTCTTCATACTCACATCTGTTGGCAGTTTAAATAGTTTTAGTGTCATTAATTGTTACAAAAGTGCAAGATTTGCTGTATGCTTGCCACTTAGGACCAAAGGCACAAAAGTCTAATTGAACTAAGTAATTAGTAATTTGTCATTTCCTATTGTCAGCAATTACTTTCCATTAGAAATCCTCACTGAAAATTCTAATTTGAAGTGAGGTTTGCATTTTATTGCTGTCCATCCAAATTAGTTTAAAATTGACAGCTACATTTTCATTTAAAAATGTAAAGATATTAAATATGCTTGAAGACACTGAGGCATATTCTACCCCATGTGTGGTTGTGATAACGCATCTGGACTCAAAAGAGTGAGAAGGAAAATCCAAAATACTTCTTTTCTTCAGTTACAAAGTATGTACCAGCATTGCATAGTAGGCCACATCACACTCTTGTTCATGCGAATAGTCCCCTTAATTGGCAATTTAAATGGGTAACACAAACAAAGTATGACACACAAAATCATGTAAGGATTCATTGGATTTCTTATTTGCTTTTACACAGGAAACTAGAAATAGGTATTGAAAGTGCAGGTGCAACTGGAATGGAACTATATATTTTATTTTCTTTTCTTGTCCTAGAGGCTTTTCCTTGTGGTTTTACTACAAGAGCAATTTTTCTCTTGTTATTTTTCAGACTTGTTTTCTTTTGTTATTTTTCAGACTTTTCAGACAGTGCAATCAGCACTGTCCAGTTGTAAATGCTCCGCATGCAGCACGAAGCAGCACTTGGGAGTGCAGCAGTGCTGCAGGTTCCCCAGAAATACACACAGCTGATTAGCTGTGAGGAGGTAGAGATTTATGATTAAGATGTGTTGAACTGATATGGACCACCGTTTCAGGGCTCATAACACAGAACTGCTTAGCAAGCACCAACTTGGTAAAACGCTTCTACTGCCCAGTCCAAGAGAGTCCTGAAACTAGCAGACAACTGGATGTCCCAAAAGGCAAAGTGGTTCAACTTTACACAGTTGGCAGAAAGGCACAAATAATAATGATGTAAATTCACCACTGCCCCAGAGCTCTTTTGCATCAAGTTACAAATCTGAAAGCAAAGAACATGGGGCTTCAGTGTTTTTCAATGTAAAAAATGCTCGATCTCTGAAATAAGATCATGCTTAGTGCCAGTTGACAGTCATTTCAACAGTAAAGCTAACGCTTTAGCAGAAGTTCATACTAAACGTGTTCAGAAGGTACCACCTGGATATCAGTTGCTATCCACTAGTAAGACTGACTCACTTAAAACACGTACAGAAAATAAAAAGTATATTAAAAGCTTTCACAGTAAAATAGGAGGAGGGAATTTGGTGTATAAGGAGTTGACAAAGGGTGTAGTGATATTTTATTGTATTAATTTACAGAATTAGAAAACTATTAAGACCAGAAGACAACAGAACTGTACAACTGTATGTCTAATAATGGAACAGTTATTAGACGTAGTATCAAGTACATTTGCACTTCAACTGCAGTTCTATGGTATACTGCCATCTTTCTTTTTTTTTTTAATTTATGTGATATGATAATTAACCTTTAAATCTAGCAATGGTGATGAATCTCCCTTAAATAGTTATTCTACATTCATATTTCCTGAAAGCACACATCTTTCACTGAAACTCTCTCTGATAGCTAGTTAATACACATCACAGATCACTAGCCCTCTATATTAATTACTGTTAATTTAGAACGTAATTCCTATGAAGAAACATATCCATGTGCTTACAAAAAGCTCATCACAATTAATACTATGAAAAAGAAAAGCAAAGAATTCTACCGATTCATCACTAATAAATAACAGGCATTGTCCACAATACTTTCACAGCTGAAGGAAGCTGTACCAGGGAATCTCTGATGGTATCATAAGCCTTTTTCCTTAAACTGATTTAAGAACTACATTCACTAGGAATAGATTTGTTCCCTCTTCAGGGAGAAAGGGGGGGAAAAAAAGGTACCAAAAAACCCCCAAAAAACCCACAGAAGGGGAAAAGGTCAACTGGACTCTCAACACAAGTCCACTGAACTGGCAGAAACCTCCACCCCCCTAAGTCCCCCACCCCCCTTACCTTCCACTGCAATCAGTTTTACTTCATACTGTATTGGTAGGAGCTGATTATAATTAGATGTTTGATATGTATTAAAGAAAAAAAAAGATCTTCAAATGCATAGACTGCTTCCTAATTATGTGTTTCCTAATTCCATGGGGTGTTCAAAGCTAGGGTTTCGAGGTATTTCCAGAATAATAAAGATAGTAGGTATATTACAAACCATTATTCTGCCATTTCTGCAGCTGTGTTTAATTGCCAATAAGGCACTGAACAAAACAGAGAATTAAATTAAAAGTTCAATAAACATTGATCAATATTCTTGTAAATACCAAGTCTATAAAATGATCTTCTCTTTAAATGTAGTTATACTACAGGTACCGTCTAGATGATCTGCATTTGAAAGTTAAATTTCTTTCCAGTAAAAACATTTTGAACCCAGGAATGCTGTCAAAAAAAGATTATAAACCTGCCTTTATTCTTAAACTGTTGCTGTCTTCTGATTTCACATTAGCTCACAATCAGCTGAATAAAGAAGTCATCTTCTGTCTAACATGTAAATAAATCATCAGCTTCAGTTACTTTACCACTAGCTGTTTGTCATTCAGAAAAATAATGGTTAATCAATGACTAATCAATGAAGATGTGTAACGTATTAGTTTGCAGTCCTTCATCATCCTATTTTCCTCAATTGCCTGGGGGTTTGTGTTCAGTACTTACAGAATCGATTACAATTGTGAGTGATCATTCAGCTCATGTTGAGAGCTGTCAGCTGTGCTTTCTGCTAGGAGTTTTCACTCTCCTGTTTAATACGAGATGCTAATATTTAGCTGCATCTGACAAGCTAGATACTGTAGCAGAAAATTTTATAAGAAGTGCTTAAGTAACTAATTGCAACACTACATGTCACTTGATGAAACTAAACTTTTCCTGACTTCACAATAATCATAAGCATTACTGGCTTGCTGTGGAAAATTAAAGGAAAATAGCTGTCTGCTTGAGTCTGATCATGCCTGCAGGGAAGGTCTAAGAAAGGCAACTGACAATGATGCCTTTGTGCATAACTGCAGGGGGAAAACAGATAATTCTTCAATTTTCATATAAACTGACATTCTTCACCATATGACATTTGTGTGTGTGCTCAATTTCCTACCAGAGCCACTAGAAAAGTTGGAGCCACAGACTTTTGATACACAACAGCATAAAGGAGTAACAAAGGTTTCTATAACGAAAGTAATGTTTCACTGCTTGACAAGACTGTTTGCTTTGAAGCAGATTTAAGCTTGTCACCAACATAAGGAGAAAAGATTGGCTGTTGTTCCCACACACACGCCAAATATATTACTACCAATGTATAGGTTTATTCACTTTAATTATTGTTTTCATACTTCGCTTAGAAAATGCATGTCAGTGGTAGTCATAGGGTGTGATGGTGGAAACTAATAATTGTTAATGTATTTCATTAAATATTTAGAACTGAGCAGTATTGATTAAAACGGCATGTGTAAATGTGCATTTCTAGTAGTTTTAGCTCCAACAGCTCCCTCTTGTGATTGAAATGTCAAAGCTCCCTTGCCTAAACTGAGCTACATCTGAATGTCATGCTAAACTCACCAGCACTCTTTCCACAGCCAATATTAAGAAAAAGAGGGAGAAAGAAGTTGCCTTACCAGAAAATCTTGCTACTGTATCTTTTTTAACTTAAAAATTACAATTTAATTCAATAATCAAGGTTAATACCCAAATTCATTCTAGAAAAGAAAAGAAAATGCTCTCTCCGTTAATTTAAGGAATATAACACACCTAAGAATTATTTTAATATTGCAGGGTTTTGTTGAGTTGTCTTGTTTTTAGCTGATGCAATAGACAGGGAAGATAGCAATAAATTTTGGGAAACAAGCACTTTCCTACCATAGAGGCTAAAAACTGCACTGATACCCATGGTTCTGAAAATAATCAGTGCCTGGTTTTTACATAGTGCACAGAAACAGTCCAAATACATCCTCTAATTCAAAATAATAAGTGACCCATTAAAGATAGCTACAAAGCAATATTAATACCTCGCTATAGAGAAGATCATTGCTGGCATTAAATCTTACTTTATTTCTATGATTGTGCCACTCATCTGTATTGGAAATAAAGTTACCTTTTCAAAAAGAATAGATACTCAGAATTTTTTGTTATATAAACAGACAGATTGAAATAAATCACCGATTTATAACATGATCAGAGAAACTGCTAGTGTATTTGGTATTACTGCATACAGCAAAAATAAAGCCAATTAGCTATTAGCTACAAGACTAGTATTAGACAAATAAGCATATAAGACCTACAAAGTAAGTGTAGCAATAATCTCCCTACAATCAAATAACAAGTAAATATTGTAAAGGAGTAAAACTTCCTGTATCCATGTAGTCACATTATCCACAACAGTTGTAAAAACATGACAACATTCATTATATTTAGCCTCCATTTTGCAAGAAACTGGTGTTTTAACTTAAGATCGCTTGGCTAAGCTGCCCCCAAGGATCTGAATAAAATTCCTACTCGTACCCTGGTTGTTTTCCCCCTAAAGCTTGCTACAGTCCACAGAAATGTTTAGACATGGTCACCTCATCTTAACACCTTGAACACCCACCCCAGCTCCCAGCCCTTCTGAATGAAAACACAAATAATTGTTCCGAAATCACCGAGTGAAAGAAACAACACTTTAAATCATGGATGGCATTTTTAGTGCAAACTCTTATTGCATTTTATTTCTTAAGTTCCGACCAAAGACTCAAAGAACACAAATAGGCAAAACAGATCCATTCCCTCATAGTTATTCCATGTCTACAAAACAGACATATTTTGTTGGACTGGTTAGGACAGCAACAAAAATATTTGTCTGCTTATATCGAGTTCATACTCTGAATTACCTTGCTTTGTCAGCTCACACTTTGTCTTTTGGTCTGGAAGGTCCCAGCTCATGGTAACACCATTATCAATAACAGCCAGAGTATGGTGACTGTGTTACTAAAATCTTCTCATTTATGACTTTGGAAGCCAAACCATATTCTGACATTTCATGAAAATGCATCTCTAACATACTTTTGAGTGAAATTGTTAATCTTTGTGTTTAAAATGAAACATTTACACCAAAACATCTAGGCAATCATATTGCAAAACAATGACAAAAGCGCTAATTTTATCCAAACAATTGATAAGAAAAGTCTTATGATTCCTGATGCACAGAACATTTTTCTTTTTTTTTTTTTTAAAGATATAATCATCAAAACAATGACAAATGAAAGACTCAGAAAAGGTTATGACTTGACAAAGTAACATTTTTAAAACTTGGACACCAATCAAATTGATACAAGCATCAGTGATGCAACACTTTCTGACACTAAAGTCTTTACCACTGTCTAAAATATATAGAATAGCCTATTGTGATTGCTTAATGTCAACTTTTGTTCATAAGCTCTTTCATAAAAGTGAAACGGGGAAAAATGATTTAAAGCAGTTCAATTTGTCTATTTACCTTAATCTTTAACTATTCCCATATGTCTTAGCTACATGATGTATGACTCGCCATAAACCAATTTTTCAAAGATATACAAGACAGAAAAAAGTCAGGCTCCTAACCTTTTATGCACTGAACTTTCATAGACAGCTGGCAAAACAAAACACTTCTAGGCTTCAGAAAAAGCTGAAAGGTTATTTTGCTCTCTTGCTTTTACAAAACATTTGCATCTGTTAAATAAAATACAGTTGAAATATTTCATCATGGCAAACAATCTCAAGGGATAAAGGTCCTTTTAAAAATTTGAATTAAACCAAAAAGTTGATGGCTGCTATTTTAATAGAACAATTAGACTTCCATTTGGGAAGCAAACACTAGGGTTGTGCGCTCTTTCCTGAAAATCAGCCAGTGACACCATATGAATCCTGACATTAAAAATTGAAAGTGGCGTAATCTCACTTTATGGTCATATGCATAACTCAAGGCACTTAGTCTAATGACTGTTTTTCTAAGTATTTAGTAGTAATGTTCACTTTCCTATGCATCAGTCTGAAGCACAGGGCGATGCAACACAGGCCAATGCAACACATACTCTTGCTTTAGTTTAGCAAGACTAGCAATTTAAAAAATAAGAAACAATGCAGAATAAAGGTGTCTGACTTACCTGCAATGGTTGGTAAACTGGAGCAAGGGTGAGATGTGTTAATTAGCTGTAAGTCTGAGCTCCATCCAAAAGTCTCCATCCAAAAAGGATCCATTTGGGCATTAGGAGTAAGCAGGATACCAGGTAGGATTATTCAAAAACTTATTACTCAGACTCTAAAAAAAATTCAAAACAAAAACAGAAAATAAAAACATGTATAGATGGAAACCAGTTTAGTTTACTTTTATACACTGAAAACCTGTGTACTGTGGTAAACAATTAAGAAATATAATATCCAATTTATATTTTAAAATGTCATTCATATTTTTTGTTTCAATTTAAAGTATTTAAATAAAATTTTACATTAAAGGACAGAATTGTAGAATTAATAACTCAAGACATCTTCTCATATCAAGAAGGAGCTAAAGCTTTTCAAGAAGTCTAACAACATACATATTCTCTGTAATTTGGTATCACTATGCATTTCAAAAACGTTTGGTGTCAGACACAGACCAGGTAGAGATATCTGACAAAGAATGGGGGGAGCTGTGTGTAAATTTTCTAAGACTGTATCTTCAGAAACCTCGCTGTCATAAAATGTTTGTGTTAAAACAAAACATCAAGAAGCTACATCGAGGGGGTGAGCACAGAAGGGGGAGGAAGGGGGCAAAACAAACATCTCCTCAACTTGTAACTTCAGAGAAAGAAAAATAGTTTTAATCCAGACTGTGTGTTTGTATATATTTTTTGAATCCTGGACTTAAAATGACTGTTTTTTAAACTTGAAGTAAGCTTGAGAAACTGACTGCAGATCATCTATACAATGTAGGGTCAATGCTGTATTGAATTTCTAGACCATTTTCAGACTACCTTCTGGCAATGGAAGCATTTTGACCACTGACACTCCCTATGGGTATATCTGACTATCCTGGTACAATGCACCATTCCCCATTATTGAATCTACAACAAACTGCTGTAGGTTATTCATTGATTGAGTGTTTAAGTGTATTCTTTGGGAGCAAATGGAGAACGAAATCTGTAAACAATCACGTACACAAAATCAGCAGAACTCTTCACTTGGAGATGGTTTTCAGTTTCAGCACTTAATTATCTGTATTCTTTGATAAAAACTCTGTTGCTTTAAATACAGATGCACAGGAATTTTGCTTTTAAAAGATACATCAAGATACAACGTGGAGCTGCACATTTTATCTCTGAGAAAAATTAAGCCATCATTGGCCAATATGACTACATAGGGACATAAGGTTTAAGCACATCTGCCATACTTTATGCTAACGTCTTTATCTAGATCAATTACAATATGTACTATCACTGTTAAATAACCAATACAGATGCAGACTGCAACTCTATAATATTCCTAATGGGGGTTAGAACAGATATTAAGAGCTACATTTTCATAAGCTGAAGCAGTAATTGTGTGTGCTTGTACGGCTGTGCATATCTTCAATCAAGCTGTATTTTGATATCACAGGAACATGTTCCTTTTCCTACATTAACCAGTGCAAAAATGTCTGTCTTTCTCAAATATATATATAGCTCTGAGTTCGTTTGTAGAGTTTGTCTGCCACTATATATTTATAGCTACTGCCTAAATGAGTGGTTCGTACAGCACTAGGGAGAAAAAGAAAAGAAATTTGAAGCTTATTTCATCATAATTTTCAGCTTTAGTTTAACAAAAAATAAGAAAAGGGATCATCCTAAGAATATACACAAACTATATGATTTCAGCTTGAGAAAAATGCATTTGTATGTGTTACTGCAGTACAAAAGCGTAATAGAAAGTTTACATTTCTTAGAGTTAAATCTTTAAGGTTAACTTTACCTTAAATTTACAATGCAGTTTTATTATTCCTTCCCATTCTAACTGAAAAACTGTAACTGCAATATCATTACTTTCCATTTCAAAATAGCACAAAAACACCAGGGATACAGGAGTCATCATCATGTGAAGCCCTCTCTATACAGGTAGCAAAGATGTGACTGTGCTCCTAAGAGCTCACAGCTGAGCAGCTTGGAGCAAAACACACAATAACTTTGTTGCTCTATGAACTGAACATACACTGAATTACGTTATGGTTGTTATACTAAAGTATTGAAGAAGAAGGAGAACTTGGATGCTCTGCGCACAAAGACATTGCAACATAAGTTGAGCATAGACTAGGTAAAAAAAAAATAAAATTGTTTGATCTGTCTATAAACCACCCAAGTAAGCGTATTCACAGAATAGAAAATACCAGGGTGCAGCACAGCAGGACTCTACAGGTATCATAATTCAAACATTTTAGCTGCACACACACTGCAGGCAAGATTCCCCTGTGCCTGCTGGCACCCAAACACGTGTGGCTGTGTTCAGCCTGCAGGTTGGAGCCAGGTCTTCAGCATGGTCCCCTCGGACATGTCCCCTCGGAGAGAACCCTAAGTTCACAGCCAATCCAGCAGGGTTCAGTTTAGACAATCAGGGAGTAAGACTGCAAGTTGTAGCATGGAGAGCATCTGTTCTGCAACTCAGACACTCCCAATAGGCGCTTTTGAGTGGACACTCAAGTCTGTTATTAACTTGTGGTAATGTATCAGTTTCCTCTGCTGTCTGACAAGGTTCAAATCCATACCTCTTACCTCCCCAGGGGGCAGCTCAGCCATCTGTCAGTAACCCCAGCCTATACTTTCCCTTCAACTTCAGCAGAATCATACACACATACTTGATGGGCTAGTGTGGGACTGGGCAGATTCATGTTCCAAAATCCAACAGTACCAGCCTCTGGATGCTTGCCTAATTCCATAGATGTCCAAAGCTGTGCCCAGGAATGGAATTCAATTGCATCCCATTTCAAGTACTTTTGTAGGAATCCTAGAATATTTTTCCTGGGCTCCAGCTGCCATTCCAGAAACATGCAGGTTTCCCATAGTACATCTTCTGGTCACATGCAGGTATGTTGAATTCTCCAAGACTGCCTGAAACGGCACACAGCACCTACATTGTGACACAGACTATTCTTAAGCCAGCAATAGCCCATAAGTTTCCTGGGGCATTTCAGATACCAGAAGTAGTCTAACTATTACAACTTCCTTGAGATGTGATGATTAGCACAGTCAGGGTTGCCACAGCTAATACAGTTTCATTTTTTTAGTCTACAGTTCAGGTATCTCTTCACAATACTCATTGGACTATGGAGACTTACTTTCTTGTTCTGCTTTAAATACGTTTATTCTTGAGCACTGAACAAACATGTGTTCATACAACCCACTGGGAAGCTGCTTTTGTGACTGAGATTTCATGCACTCTGCATGAAACAGTTAATGCGTAAAATACAGTCACTGGCGTAAGAAACAGAGCACAGATTTCCCATTCCTAGCACAGGGCCCCAGCCAGAAGCCCTGCTTTTTCCCTTCAGGCCAATGCAACTTTTCTGCAAAGGAGGGGAAAAGCAAACTAGATAAAATATAACATAGTGAGGCCTCTCACTGAAAAGTGAGATGGGGTTTGAACTTGATCTAGGTTCAAGTCTCCGCCAATCTGACCAATATTCCTTCTGCTGAACACCTCTTACCAGTGGACAGAAATCTCTTTCAGGAAAGGAATATCCTGTTTTGCTTTTCTGTAAAGGAACAGCTCCAAGGATCAAACGCCAAGAGATAACTTAAGGTTATAAATATCACATAGAGGTAGATGTTGAAGCTCTGAAAAATTAATGTAGTGCTTCAATACCGCTTGCAATCATGATTTCTTATTGACTAATTTAGATGATTGCCTTATAAGTGTCTTTGCATAAAAGAGATCAGTAAATCTGATGGTTTACGCTATCAGTAAATCTCTACCAGGCAAACAAGCCAAAGTAGAGGTTTCATGTTGCAAATGAAGCCCTTAAATGTCAGGCATTGCTACATCCAGTATCGCAACAGCTGTACTGTGACCCTTTAAGGGCATGTATACCTGCAGGTCCAAACACAACTGTCTAGGCTATACAGAGGTCTTGGAAGCCCTTTAAACCACACCTTGAACGCCTTGTGGCTAACTAACTTCATGTTAGTTCTGTTATGTCATAGGGCTTCATTTGGAAATGAGGGCTTATGTCATCATGGGAGTTTTTTATTATACTTCAAAGCAAGTCAATCACAAAAATGGATAAAGCAACAAGAAAGGTAAAAGATTGGGGATTTTGGTTGTTCGGATATTTTTTTTTTATAATCAATAAAGTTCTACGGCATTGGTAACTATGTTTGCTTTGTAAGGTCATCTTGTAAGCTTGGGCAAATCTAATAGCAGCAGAATTATAAAAAAAAAAGTCACTCCAGATTTTTTTTATTCCTGTGTTTTAGCTGGCGAAGAAGAGAAAAGGGACTTTCTTCCTCTGCATACTAAACACGTACAACAAAGCAAACTATCTTCATAAAAAATTTTTCCTTTGGGACAGTTCTCTGCACATACCTATCTTTAAATTATATTAACACAGAAAAACTAGGGCATTCAGCACCTTTCTGCACAAAAATCTATTATGTTCTATTTCCCATACTGAGGAAGACATCAAAACTGCATGTAATCACCTTGTCACTGTTCCAATTTAAGTGTGGTCAGAACTTGTGTTGTAAACTTCCATAAGTGGGGCTTAGTCATTTGACAGCAGACGTTTCACTCCCCAAGTCAAGGTTGTTGATTTGTTGAAAGAAATTGGCTCTGCTGCAATATTTATTTCAAAGTTGTTTTGCTTTAAACATAGGGATCACCTTCCTTGTGATTACATCAAGAGGGTCACAGGAAGGAAGTCTGAGCCCATTTGGGTGAGAAAGTTGAAATCTGGCAGGCATGCAGTGCTTGCCATTAAGGCTGTGCTGGGAAGATCTCACAATCAGGAAGTGACAGGGCTGGAGGATTGCACGTACATTAGTTGTGCTCCCTGGTGCATACGTATTAGAACACAGTCTTGAAATATATGGTCACTTCCTTGTTCAGTCATAATATGTACTTTCTATAGGTAAATGCAGGTAGCATCCTATGGTACATATTCCAGGCACAGAAAGTCTTCTAGAACATCCACAATGTACATGCACAATAAGGTATATCATTCTAGAATATAGCAAACCAAGTGCGAACAACTGTTTTATGCTTTCATTTGCCAAATGCCTGGTTACCTGCTCCCAGTTTTTATGTTACACCTGTGAGAGTTCTCACTGATGGCTGAAGAGAAATTTGTTATCATGGTTGCTACTTAAGTCCATAAGCTTGCCATCAGGGAAAAAAACACCTTTAGGGACTACTGCCACTGTTGAAAATGTGTTACTAAGATCATCCCAGGTTTTACCAAGCATGTGTTAGTAGGTGCTGCTTTAGGATCTATGGGGTAAAGGACAAACAGATTAAGTTCGCTTTTCACAAACAGTCACAGTCAAGAGGGAGAACAATTATTATTTTGCTTTCCTTTTTGGGGATGAGAAGAATTCATGACACACAGAAAACTCACTGAAGATTATTTAGGCAGGGCCTATCTGGCCTGACTCCATAGTGCCTGGAAGTTATCCCTTCACCCTCTCTCTCTCATCAAGGAAAGTTTCTCTCTTCAGTTCCAATTACCATGACTCGTAATTTTATATATTCTGTAAAATTCTGAAGCAAGAAAGGCTGAAGGAACAATTTTTTAAATAACGTTGTGTTACTTCTACTATTAAACTTCAGAGTGGATGGCTGAAGTAGTCAGGGCAACTTGCAAGAATCCTGGTGAATCAAAGTCATTTAGGTTGGCAAAGACTCCTAAGATCACCAAGTCCAACTGTTAACCTAACAATACACCAAGTCCACCTCTAAAAATGATGACACATGAATAATCTGGTTCTCTGCCTGGACAACTGGTAAAGTCTCACAATTTGGAGATAAGACACAAGAATTTAGTAAAAGAAAGAATAACGTGGATCCTATGCCAGGAAATCTAAGGAGAAAAACAACTCAGAAACAGCCTTTTGAAAGGATTGAGCTCTGATCCACCCAAACCCCAATAAGAACAATTTCCTTCTTATGAAACTATTTGAAGAGAAAAAATTGTCAGTTAAAAGAAAAGATTTCTGTATTTTTGAAACTTCATTACTTGCAATTAGTAGATTTTCTGGGTACAACACTAAGATTCTTTTCTATGTTAAGGGCTTGTTGGTCTTAGAATCATAGAATCATATGGGGTTGAAAGGGACCTCTGGAGATCATGAAGTCTAACCCCACCCCCCGGAGTGGGTCTACCTAGAGCAGGTTGCACAGGATCTTGTCCAGGTGGTTTTTTTAATGTCTCCAGAGAAGGAGACTCCACCACCTCTCTGGGCAGCCTGTTCCAGTGCTCTACCACTCTCACAGCAAAGAAGCTCCTCCTCATGTTTAGGTGGAACTTCTTATACTCAGGTTTGTGCCCATTTCCTCTTGTCCTGTCACAGGGCACCATTGAGAAAAGACCAGCCCCGTCCTCCTGACTCCCTCCCTTTAAGTATTTAGGAGCATGGATCAGATCCCAACTCAGCCTTCTCTTCTCTAGACTAAAAAGCCCCAAGTTCCTCAGCCTCTCTTCATAAGAGATATGCTCCAGACCCTTAATCATCTTTGTGGCCCTTTGCTGTACCCTCTCCAGCAGTTCCCTGTCCCTCTTGAACTGAGGGGCCCAGAACTGGACACAGTACTCCAGATGGGGCCTCACCAGGGCAGAGTAGAGGGGCAGGATGACCTCCCTCGACCTGCTGGCCACGCTCTTCTTGATGCACCCCAGGATGCTATTGGCCTTCTTGGCCACAAAGGCACCATTGCTGGCTCATGGTCATCCTGTTGTCCACAAGAACTCCCAGGTCTTTTTCCTCAGAGCTGCTCTCCAGCAGGTCAGTCCCCAACCTGTACTGGTGCATGGGGTTATTCCTCCCCAGGTGCAGCACCCTACACTTGTTCTTGTTAAAATTCATTAGGTTTCTCTTGGCCCAGTTCTCCAGTCTGTCCATGTCTCACTAGATGGCTGGATGTCTTGCACCTTGACAGATTCAAAAGGCCCAAAATAGAAGCAATGCAAACATATATTTTATATCTTTAAGTTACGTAATAGTAAAGGAGAAATGTAATTTTAGAAGTTAGACTATGACACCTGAAAAAAAAGTGATTTCTGGAGGTGCTATTTTCATTTGTATAGAGTATAAATCAGGTGAGTGCATATTTTTTTTTTACATCACAGCTCAGAAAATAACTGTTGATCTAAAACAGCTGGAAAAAATTACTTATTGACAAATCAGTTTAGAAAAGGCTTAATGCAGAAGGACAAGGGAAGGGTTGCATGTTTAACATTAGCATAACAGAATGACACTTATTGCAAATTTAATTACCTAATATGCATATTTGAATTGTCTGGAAATAATCACTGACAACTTATTGTAGTTACAGCAAAATTAGCAGCTCCAACTGCTAAGGATGCTAGAAGCTGGCAGAGGCAATGCTTGCTTCTGTGAGAATAAAGGAAGAAGGTGGTGGTAACATGGTACATTTTGGTTACCTAAGGTAGGATTATTGCTAAGGTATCTGCTGCAGATGGTAGTCTTACAGTGGATAACAGCTGGGAAGAGTATCTAGTAGATCCTGAAGAACTTTCTCTGCTTCCTCCTTCTAATAATTCTGCCACTTCCAGGTTAGAAAGAAAAAACCAAATACATTTATTGTGGCAAGGAATCCAGATGAGAAATATAAGGCCACCTGATTGTTGCTCACCAAATTGACTCTTTAATAACCTATGAAAAAACTAGTTAAAGTAAACAAGCTTTGCCCATAGCCAGCTGAATGCACAAGGTGAGCAGGGATGCCTGTGATTGATAAAACATACAACATTTGGAAGCCCTACAGCAGAGAGACTAATCCATGAAATACAAACCTGAAGAAGGGGGCAAAAGGCCTCCCAGACCAGGCTGCAAGCTCCTCCCAAGGATAAGAGTTGTATAAATTTTATCCCATGCCTCTTGATGAGAAACAGCCCTGATGATGGTATATATGCATTGCTATCACAGAGGTACCTGCCACATAAGTACCACCAGCCACCAAACTAGCTTGGTCAAGGACAAAAGGCAACATAAAACTCAGCAAGAACTATTTTAGTCTCCCCTTAAAATACTCAAGTACTTCTGCATAGATGTCAGCTAAAAATCACTGACATAAACATGGAGTTATATGTTACTAAACAGAAGTCAAATTTAATTATGTTTGGTGACTTCATTCAAATATTGCTTCCAGACATCAGATAACACAATTCAGAAACTGAGAAGTTTAAACTGTGATTACTTTTACCCCATATAAATAGTTGCAAAGATTTCACTAGGACTGCTTAAATGGAAGCACAATTGTTGTTATAATAAACCATTCTTACCTATTACTTTCACTACCTAAATAATTTCCAAATGCCAAGACATAAGATGATGCCCAGAGTTATAGATTCATGCCTTGCCATTGCCTTCCATTGACTAGGATACACATTTATCCATGTTAGGATTACAGAAGTGAACAAGAGTTGCACGACGCAATCTTACCTTGCTGTATTTTTTTCAGCTATAGTGTAAATAAGGTAATCTCCTCTGTAACCCAGAGACCGGGCACAGAGAAGAGCCCATGTAAGAGTTATCCTTAGTTCAGGAAATGAAATTGGGGCCCTTTCTATCCCACCACTCTCCCACAAAAGGGAGCTCAGAGAAAGCAGTAAATTTACAAATCAGATCAAAAGTATGTTTGATTTCTTAGGGATCTGAGCTAGATACTGTCACTTACAAGAAAAAAAAGAAATTGCTTATGAGTGATCTACTGCACAGCAGGACTTTGGTTGTGGTTACTTGCAACCTGCTCCCTGACAGCTACTCATCCATTCTGTGCTCAGTGGGTCTCAGAGCAGAAGGGAACATTGTCCTGAACACTTGCTGATAAAATTAAACTGTTCTTAACAAAACAAGCGGACATCAAGCATCCAGCCCTATTAAAACATACATGAGTCTCACTTGGTTCCTTCAAATCCCGTTTAAAGTACACTGAATTTCTGATCCACAGAAGATAGTTTTTCTTCATACAGGCACAACTGCAAAGGGAGCATTTGTTTGAAATTGATCTCCCCAGTGCAAGCTTTAATGTGTTGTTAAATTCAGCCATTTAAACCAGAACCAGTGAAATAAAACTCTGATGACTCCTAAAGAATTTAAGATTAATGCAGGAGGAAATTACCTTGCCTAGTCATGCCTACTTTTATTTGTACCCTGCAGTTGTGTTTCATTTTGGATGTGGCAAAAGTATGATTTGAAAGTCAAGAAGGCAACTTCTTGCATTTTGTATTTAATTATTGAACACAGAACAATGCTAAAGCTGCATTTCCAAAGTTTGTGGTGTTTGGTTTTGCAAGTTTTACTTAACAAAACTGCAGTCATGGCAGTACAAAATTATGTTTTCCCATTACTACCTTGAGAAATGGCATGTGTATTTTTGAATACTTATGTCCAGTAATCATTATAACAGCATTGCAGAATTTGACAATTTGTCTTTTCTTATTTTTAGATTGGATATTTTATTTCTTTAACACAGTGAAACAGATGCAGTTTTCAAACATTTTAGTAGGTTACACTGATTACATACATGGAGTACAAACTTTGAGATTATACCTGGTATATTACTTTGTTTTTATTGTAGGATGTGTTTTTAAGGAGAGCGCTAGTTTCAGCTTATGGTGAAGTTGGTTTTATTTATAAGGCTACAGTGTACAGGGAAATCATTAGCAAAACAGCAAAACAAACTAGACCAACTGGGTTAGAGAAGTTCTAAAACATTTATCAAGTTCTTCAGATGAACCATACTCCCCTTGGCACATCCCAGTGTAGCATGTGGATTTCTCCCCAACTCTGCTCATGAGAGCTACACAGCTATACTCTTCTGCAAATGTTTCAATGCCTAATCACTTGCTACGTAGGTCAAAAGATATTCAATATATGAATTAATTTTAAATTAAGATAACCTCTCTGCTGTTTACTTAGGCCCACATTTTAATCCAAAACTGAACTGAATGAAGCAATTTTGTCATCTTCCTTACACTCTTATCCTTTCCCTACCTGCAAAAGCAAGCCTTCAGAAAATGCCTTATCAAAATACATGTATAGTAAATAGCAACAGGCTAGTGGAAGGCAGTTGACTGGTGAGAAACACTGAAGAATGACAATTTTTCTTTTAGCATCAGTGAATACAAGGACCACACAAGAATGGCATTTGGTGCTTCATTATTATATTTTTATGGTTGTTCAAATGACCAAGAACTGGAGGAGGCAGACCAAATAGGAGCATTAGATTTCTAAATATTTCCTAAATATTCTTTTCTTTTTCTGGCCATAAGGAGGAGAAAAAAGGAAAAAAAAAAAAAAGCAAGAGAAACTTTACAGAGAAGAGTAGCAAACATTCTTAAAAGTACTTTGAATTCTTCATAAAGAAACATGAGACAAATGGTAAAATTCTGAGCTATGAAATGCATTCACCGGGAAAGATGCTATTACATGCTGAGATTCAAATTTTCAACTTTGAATTATGTAGAACTCCTTTTAGCTACTTGTGTGTGTGCGCAAATATTTAGCACAAAGTTGACAGCTCTATAGAGAGCTAAGCAAATGGTGACTGCCTGAGTCTATGCTTAAACCTGTCTGGTCCACATTGAAGGTTATTATAGCAGCCAGGATCATCTGGCAATATTTTTGGGAAGAAAATGAAAAGTAGATATTTCCATTTGAAAACAGAAAAGATATTTTGAGGAAGACAGAATGTAATTACTGAAGCTGGAATTTGGCCAGGTCACTGGCGTTAACTTTCGTCCTCTCACAAAAAAGAGTACCATGAAATTTTTAATGACCACAGGTGGTCAGGACCTTGAATTTGCATCTTATCTGAAAGACCTGAAGTGTGTTATGCAAGCATGCATGGAAAAAGAAAGTCGTGAGCTGTCAAAAGGGTAGATTATTCTAGTTAAATATAAATGTCAAGAAAGACTTAAAAAATATAACAATCTGATCCCTGAACCCCTAAACTCAGTGAGCACTTTTCATTAAGTCACTAAAAGGAACAAACAGAAACAATTTTAGAAGCTTTAATTTCATGTCCTAGAAGTTCTACATGCAGATTAGACCTTCATTTGAGTAAGGGAAGCAAGAACACCAGCAATTTATTAAATCCAGAATACTAGGAGGAAGGGGAGGAGAAAAAAAAAGAAAGAGGGAGCAAGAGAAAAAACACTGCAACACCATGAGTGTCAGCAGTTCCAGGTCACTCCATGATAGTCATTGCTTCTTGTTCTCACGATGAGAGAGGACTGAGTGTACACCAGAGTCTTCACCTCAAGAGGCAGCTGTCACACTCCAAAGCAATTCCTGCCCCCAAACTCTGGCAGCAGTAGGGACAAGGCATTTTTCTACCACACTCCTCCCTTTGGGATCAGCCCTTCCTCCCCCTGCAGTAAGAGCCAGCACTGTCCATCATCTCAGTAGTACAGGAAGATGCCAGAGCTCATGCTTACAAAAAAAATGTAAGGAATAGAGGTAAGCAGTTATCATGGAAAAATCAATTAATACACATTCTGAGGAGATGGATTCAGATATCCTGGAAGGATGAAAGTAAAGAAGAAAAAGTAAAGAAGAAACCTCTTTTCCCCAACAACTGCTTTGATCTCAGGACCTCAAAACCAGCCCTTCTCCCCAACTCTTCCTCAAAATCTGTCTCCACCATCACCAAAGTTGTTTAAATCCTGCTTATATCGCAAAGAAGTCTTGTGTCAGCTGAAAATCCGATAGCATCAGTCTTCAACAGCATTTTAAAATTGTGTACAATTAAATACACATGCAACTTTAGGTATGTTGCGTAACACTTGCAGAAACATTTGCTGCAAACCTCTGCCTGCCTAATTACAGCCTTTTGCTAATACTGAAGACACCCCTTTCCACTTGTTGCTTGTTCTTAAGTCCTTGCTAAGTCTGATATTTGATTTGCATAGCCAAACTATATATGACTACAATAGAATATTTTTTTAAACCCATCTTCAAAAGTCAGTTCCTCCCACACACATATAACCAACAAGATTTTTTTCTTTATCCCAACTCCTCTTGTTTGTCACTGTATGTGACTAGCATTGGATGGCAAGAACATCTAGATTTTATCACTACTTTGGTCTAAGTAATTAGATAATTCCTAGGTTCTTGAAGGTAGCTTCTATGCTTTCTGAGGATTTCTGGTCTTTTTCTTCTTAACAGCCATCAGGCTTATTACACAGCACATAATACCATCTCTTTGAACACAGTAGGAGAAATTGGGACAAGGAGTTTATTTCTTTGTAGTGGAAAACTTTATAGTCACACCTAAAGAGAAAAAAATTGTCCACGTTTGGCTAATAGAAACAGGCTATGCTGTTGCATCTGTAGGTTTGGGCATTTTTCCTCCTATATTTACATATTGCTAGCATATAGCTACAATTAAACTGAATTTTCACTGTTTACCTAGGGAAAACCTTCCCTATGCCTATGCCACAGTTCATGTGCAGTCCTGGGCAGAAACTGATTTGCTTGGCCAATAGTTACATTTCCATTCTGACATCATTAAACAAGCATTTAATCATTCCCTCCTGCAGCATGTCAGAAGGTAGTTTGTACAACCAATAACTCTGAGGAGATGTTGTGATTGTACTGCCAAGGGTTGGGCGACACTTACTGATGTGAAACTGTGCTAAACTTTGTGGTGTTTCTGCTTGTCTGTCTGATATCCAAGTATTTCTAGGGTTCCTGCTATTGCAACATATAAGCCTACAGTTAAAAGCTTCTCTCTGTACTCTGAAAAATTGTGTTCATTCTACATTGAGCACAAAACAGCCAAAACCACTGAAAGCACAGCAGGACAGGGTTGGGGACATCAAAGGAGCAACAGTTGTGTCACCAGCCAGGTTAGCAGAGACAGCAGGGAAGCTACACAGAGGATAGAGGACACTAGATGTAATGAATTTCAAATTTTGAAGACTACTATAATAATTGAAAAATCAAACAGATATAGTACAGTTTGAGCAACACAAATAAAATTTAAAAAAAATAACATGGAGTGAAGAACAAATATTTCAGAAAAAAATTGGAAGAGTTAAGCAATGAAGGTTGTGGTGAACAAAGAAACAAATAACAGCAAACAGCAGTTCTCAAGGCACACTAATAGTATCACAGAATTACCAGTTACAGTCAGGATATCCAGATGTAAAATTTCCCTGAGCTCACACACAAGACTAAACAATCAGAAGAAATTCCAAATATACTTACACATATCTGTTCACTAACAGTGGTGCTCTTGCACTCATGATGTTCTACAGTTGTAAGCAGAAGAGATGACCCTTCCTTAGAAACATAGCTTTAATCAAGCTACGTAAAATTCTATTTAACAATGGTGAGAAAACAGACAAGCTTCCAAGCAGAGAAGCCCTTCCTCAGGCATTTTTTGACTTTTTTAGATTGAGAGTTTCCACTAAAATTCATTTGATTAATTTGGAAGAGATGATCCAATCCCTCTAACAGTTTCCAAAACAAGAGCATCAACAGCACAGCCTACCCAAGCTGCAAAACCATAAAAAACCTGGAGACCTACTCCACAAAAGCACCAGGCCTCCAAACAAATCAAAAATTGCCAGCATACAAAGAAAGGCTCTCAAATGCTTCTTCACTTGATCTCAGAACACCTTGAGCAACCCAAGGACACTTTGCAGATACTCCTTTCGCCCAGACTCTTGGGACTGTCCCAACTCCTCTAGGAGACATGCCTCCTTCAAAGTTGTACTATGTACATACTCAAGATAAAGCAGCAGTCAATACATCTATATCATAGATGGTCATCTGCCAGCCTTCCTCGAAACCCCATTAAGCCATTCTAATTAATACTCAGAGAAGATCACACCTCAGGAGAAATTCACTTCACAGTGGAAGATTCTGGTTTTAGTCTTCAAGCCCCAGAAGCCTAAAACGAGCCCCAACACTGGAATCAAATATACCACAAGCTATCCTTTACCTAATGGAAGCAGGCAATCACAGAGCAGTCAAGACAGAAGATGGCCATGAATTACCATAATTACACCATGCTAAAATTATTTATGCCTCTTACAAAGCTAGCCATGGTTTTAGCTAATTCCTAACAACCACTGGGAACCTTAATGCAAACAGAGAACTGACAAAAGGGATAGAAATACTCACAATTACTACAGAATATTTTTCCACAGAAGAACCATTCCATATCTAATTTCACAGCCCTGAAGTGAGAAACACCTGAAGAAAAAAGTAAGAGACAAGACCAGAACTAACAGTCATGCCTCTTCCAGGGACAACACGAAGTGATATTTTTTGGGGGGAATATTACAGTTTATTCACCAACCTTATACCCCCAAATATTGCCTTAATGTTCCACAAATGATAATTATCTGTCTTTTTCTCTGTGCCATGGAGGTTAGTGACCTTGTCACCCCTCTCCTTGTTAATACTTCCCCTTTGCTCCACAGGTCCAATCACCTTTTCTTTCAAATTGCCTAATTGATGAACATAATCAAGTTAAGCTCAGTGCAATTGTTCTCAACCTATATTTAATTTTGAAGGGGGTTTTTTGCTTCTATTTCAGACACTGAGAGTGGCTTTGTGTTCAAAAACTTGTTTGTCCCTCCCTTTCTACCCTACAGCTATACCAGTTGCCTTCTTATCGGTCTTATTGAAGAGCTTAAGATTTGTTCAAACTAACCAAAAAGCTGAAAACCATAAGATTATTACATTACTTAAGGCCTTCAGATATGTGAAAACTTTGCCTATAGAGTCAATTTATATCTGTAACAAAGTTTTGTAAGAAGAGATGGAAGAGCACCGCCTAGTTTTCTGCAGTTATTATGTTTTAGATCAATAAAAACAAAGCTAAGAACAGTATGTATCTAATGCGATGGTAATAAACCCAAGTCTGATGCAGAGTCCCATGTTAAGACAATTCCCTCCCTCTCAATCTCTAAACCATGTTTATCATGGCTGCAGCAGCAGGCTTTATGCCAATAAAACAGAATTTTCCAAGTGTCAGTGGTCCACAGATATGGCTTTAAAAAAAGAAAAGAAAATCTTAAGCCAACTTCCTCCTGATTTCCAACAAAATTGGGCTTCAAAGGCATCTCAGCTCCTTTGAAAAGATTTTGTTGATGTCATCAGACTCTGCTTAAAGCCAAGCCAGAGACACAGACCCTTCTTTCTGGTGTCAACTAATGTTAAGAGTCCCTCAACTGCATAATGTTCCAATGTTGGGCCACCAGGCACATTGGGACAGGATAATTCAGTTGCAGGGTTCAAAGAATCAAGCTGAACTTTGCAAGTCCTAAAGCATGCTACTATCTGCTGGAAAGATACATGTGCCCAGTAGGGCTCCTTGCTAATAAAACCCACTGAAAACTAAAATTCATTTTAAAGTTAGACATTGTATAAGCTTTTCATTTCAGAGCCTTATTTTTTCCTTCACACTAGCACTGATGGTCCTTTTCCCCATACAAAGTTACTCAAGTTATATATTTGTCATACTTCATCGATATATCCTTAAACAGTATACATTTTAATAGTTAGTTCAACATTATCAACAAGCTCCAAATCACTTCTGAAACTTCCAATTTTAAATGCCCTAGAAAGAAAAATAGCTTTTTTGTAGCTGAGGTGAGACTAATCTATTGCCTCCCTCCCCTCTCAACGCTTTGGGGTTTTTATTTCTGCTGGAAGCAACTATTGATTTATGTTTGCCAACTTGCTTGTCACTGAATAGGTATCCTCACGTAAGCACACCAAGCTATCCGAGAGCTGTAGTACCCCTGCTTTCCAGCTCTCAACATGCTTATAATTGAAGCTGCCAATAGTACTGGATTTTATGGGTTTCAATGGGAGCTATACCAGCAACCAAACTGTTCAGCACCTGCAATATCCATAAGATCTGAAAGCAGGTCTCCTGAGGTGAGAGTGCATCAAGCCCACCATGCCACCTAGCCCTCAGTGTATTAAGATATTAATTAGTCACTTTCCTTATTATTCAGTCAAAATATGCTGGATTGAAACAAATTAGATTTTTAGCACATATTTCACACATTGGATCAAGTCTTGCAAGGGTTTTCTTTTATTATTTATAAGATCATGTGCTGCCTTCCTGCTGAAAATGAGATGGTCTGCATGAGGAAAAAGGTAAAAGAAAAGCAGAGAAATGAAAATCAGATATTCCCTAATGATATTTAAAAATAGAAATTTTGCTACTGTTACATACAGCATGTTCCATCTTTTGAGATTTAATGGCTCTCTTGTGGTTTAATGGAGAATTACTTTCAGTAATTGATTATTAAAATTTAAAATTGCTAACCATCTTCATTATTAGATGAGCGAACATGTTATCCTTGTAATTAAAAAAGCTTGAGATTCACTTTCATCCTGTTGACAGAATGGGCAGATAGGCTCAGCACTGCAGTGTGATGGTTTCAGGGTTCTTGTTTGACAAAAATAGCCAGCAAGTTATTTGATGATGAAAATACAGAATATCCACAGAGACTGAGCAAAAAAATAATGAACAAAGATAAAATAATAATAAAAAGCCCTACAGACTAATTAAAGTTTTCAGTCCAAACTATCATAGGCAGAATGCATAGAGTATTTTCCAATGAATTTCAGTTGAGTTTAGGAAAAAAAGAAAAATATATGCATGTTGTTTGTGTTCAAAATATATATTATGTGATCTATTGGAAATTTCTTTCCTATATTCAAGGTTATTTTCACCTTTCAGAATTCCGTGCTGGACTTGCCACCTGCAGTAATACAGAAACGTGTCTGGGGTGAGTCTGAAGACTACCATCTTCCCCCTTAAGAAAGCCTTACAGCTGAACAAAGGTAAGTAGATGGACCTGGTACCTTCAGTCTTCCTATATCATAAGGAAGAAGAACCAATTTTAAGACATCCTATTAAGTACAATCCAAAGGGCTGAGAATTTGCACAAGAAACATAGTTCCTTGGCCCTTCTGTTGAGACTACCAACAATATTTTAGGTCCTAATTTTAATACCGCAGGCAAAACACAAGTTGAAAAAAAAAATACATTTAATACAAATTTTTTAAGTTAAAAAGCATACCACCCTTCTGGAACTGTTTGCATTATGTTGTCAGTTCCCATATTTTGCAAATTGATACAGGACCATCAAAAGTTCAAGACTGTTACACAGTAGTGGAGCTTCAATCAGCCTGAAAATCATCTTTTCATCCTAGATATTTAGTAGTAGTTTCTTTGCCGAAGACATTGCTTGCATGAACATATCAGTACATTTTCTCCAGTTTCTTCAGTCAGATGAGAAAATTACCACATACATTGCTTATCATGAAAAGCACAAAAATTCCCAAAATGTATTGCAAAGATATTGAAGAACAGTTTTCCCATTAGAATTAGAGTAGGAAATATGTTCTTTTTACCGTCATATTATGTGATCTTTCTAACTAAATAGTAATATCAGTGTCAAACCTCCAGACTACGTCAGCAGCACAGTCCACAAGCCCCACAGTATTTATAAGCTTATTCTCCCGGCTATTGCAGATTCTGCTTTCTTCCATTCAGTTCTTGCCCAAGACAGTTCTTTTCACCTTCTCCCCAAAGTGTAGGAATGCTACTTACTGTATGTATATGTCAGCATAGGTTGTACTGTCTCAGTACAATGCAACAGCAGATTGAGAATAAGGCATTGACACATCATTCACCAGTAACACCCTGGGATGAAATATCAATAATAGTTTCAAAATAGTACCGGTTTTCCTCCATATAGCTACTAGCAAATAAAGAACAGTAAGTATATTAACTTTGAAATATATCCTTTCCAGTGTTAAAAATATGTTCACATTCATTACTGTACCCTGAGTGGCTTACCCAGAAGCAGTCTTTCTAAGCACCATTGCTGCCTTTGCATTAGTGCTTCAAGGTATATTACAACACATCCCTAGTCCAATGCTACAAGAGTTATGCAAGAAGAGCGTTAAACTATAGTTTGAGTCAGAGTAGGATGAAATAAACAAAGCTTGCTAACTTCAGTGTACCTAAAAATCTATTAGCTAAAGTGTATTACTGAGATACAAAATACAGAGCTGTCAATATCTGGTAACAGGGCCCCTCTTTCTGATTCTATGTCTATAGGACAGGAGAAATGTGCTTTAAGGAACTATTTTTCTATTTACATTATCCAAATGAGACAAAAGACCTTATAGGATTTTCCTGTTTGAAAGGAAAAATGAGTATGGTTTTCTTGTCTAACAGGATGCAAGATGTACACAGCCATTCAAAAAACCTATGGTTTTTTCTTAAAACATAAACAAACTGGAGCTTAAGATGTTATGGTTACATGTGGCTGCTGTAACACATATACCTTTGAAATTTACCTACATTTTACACAGATCTGAGATTCTCTTTATCCTCCAAACTGCAAAAATATTTCCATCAGAAACAACACAATCAAAGAACAAATTAGAATCGATTGCAAGGAAGAATTCACTATTTCAAACTTATCTGCATGAATCATTTTGCATTTTTATGCATCCCTTATTTGAACACTAGACATCTTGAGACTCACTTGCAAATAATAAAATTCCAAAGTTAAATTATTTCTGAGAGTGAACACTGGAGGTTTAGGACCAGAGTATTATAAATTGAGATGCCAATAGGACTATTTACAGGGATAGAACCAGAAGAATTGTACATTTCATTATAAAAATCAAGTTCTCCCTGTGGTTTCAAGAGTTATGTGAAAGTTTTTTTTGCACATACCTGTGATATTCCAAAACATTAACCACCCCACTGTCCATTTTCCTTCCTTGTGCCCGCACAAGGAAGTATTTAATGCCTTAGTGCAAGGATGAGGATCAGCTTTCACTCTCACTGATTACAGAAAAACCCATGTCACAGAGGCATCTGCGGGGAGGGATGTGCTGGGACGACACTCCAAAAAGGTACAGATACAGCCTGGCAAGAGAGCCTCGAGACTCAACAATCCATCACATGGAGCAACACAAAGCTAGTGCAAATGCCCATACAATCACACAACTATAGACAGCACATGTTAAAAATCAAAACCCTGGACATGCTTGTGCTTCTTTTCTTAAGAAACTCCTCACATTCTCCTGTATGAAAACACTAAATCCCTTGAACTTCACCAAAGGATCTATTTCCATAAGACGCTTATTAAAATTACAGATTGCTCTAATTCAGTATGCCATTAACTAATGTTGTTGTGGATGGATTACAAACCCATTGTCACCCCTACACGTGATACACCGGGTATCAGTTGGATGTTTGGCTCTGTGCCTGGTTACAGCATGGGAGACCCAAACCTTCAAAGATGGCCTTGCGTCCTTCTTCCCTCCTGAGAGGGTTTCTCCTTGTCCTTACATGGCCCTTATTATAGCAACAGAATACATAAAACCTAGTGCAAAGACAAATAAATCTTTAGCAGCAAGGATAGAGTAGGAATTAACTAAATTGGGCAATATATTTTTTCCAGAAGTCCATTAATGTTAAACTTGCATCATCCTGCATTTACCTTATATAATGTACATGCATTGTTTATGCATACTGGAAACCCTTTTTCCTCTCCTTTTGGTATTATAATACTGACTAGTACTGACTACAAAAAGCTGGTTTTATAGAGAAAATTTTAAAGAAAAATAAATACAGAAGCATTTACAATGGAAAATTCCACATTAAGTTTCAGAGAGGAAAAAAAAAATCCTCATATAAAAGCAGGGAATTCACTTTCAATTTCAATTAGAACCTCAGAGATCTGAAAGAATGCCCAAAAAAACTCCACCATACCAAAAAGCCCATACACCTTTTTTACTTCTTCTGGATGCAGGTGAAATCTGATGCTAGTGACACTCGTATTAGTATTATATACTGTTAAACATTACTTTTACAATTTCTTATTCATCCTACATTAATTCAGGTAACAAAAGAATCTATCACATGGCAATTAACACTTCATTTACAAAAAGATGCACAAGAACCTAGGTACTGCATTTGGAAGGGGCAATTTATATTTTTCAATAGCTTAACTGTGAAGACAGATCAAATTCACAACATCACAACCGAAGTACCAGTTTGAGTATTGTTCCTAAAAGATAAAAGGGAAAGTGGAGTACCTTGAAGACTTTTTTCCAGACAGTGCCAGTGACACAGATATGATACGATCTTATTCTACTGACACCTTTCAAATAAGCCTGAAAAATAGCGTTCCAATTAAACTGATAATTTCCTTTAAAAACTAATAACTTCAGCTGATAATTATAACAGGCCACCATAGAACATTTTTCTCCCTATCAAGCTATATTCAATATGTGGTCTAAATTTAGAAGTCTATGACATAACCTGTGCAAGTAAAGCTGAGTATCACCAACTGAAAATAAGATTTCATTTAGAGAAGCATGCTTCAGTTTTATAATAAACTATTAAGTGATCAAAATTTTACATTATTATCTTCACCCAGAAAGTTTCTGATAGGCTTTTTCTTTCTGTTGTTGTAACCATGACAATTACCAACTATAATATAGCTATGCATTTAAAAATATCTTCATTAACATAAACAGTATCAACTTCAGTCAGTTTTGATCTTGCTGCAGGGAGTACAAAAAATTGATAACTATCTCAGTTAACAAAATTTTCATGCCATAGCAAATGAAACAATTGGTTTCCTGATACATTCAGCAAACAGGATTTACGAAACTCCCTCAGTCAGGTTTTTCCATCGCTTTAAATCTATACCTGCTCAACTTGCAGGATCTGCTTTAGCTTGCTAAACTCCTGCAAATCCAGTTCTATTACAGTGCCAGAGGGATTTATCTGAGGGTTTGCTTTTATAAACCACAGGCTGCAGACAAGCAGTGTTTGACACCTCTGAGAAAGCAACTCAGTGTAGCACACAGATGACTATGAATCCGAAATAAGTTCGCTGACAGACATGGGGAGCCATCTCAGGGTATATAGAGCTACAGTCATCCACCCACCCCACCACCTCCAAGGAGCTCAAAGCTTCACAGCACGAGTCCCACAGCACTCACATGCCCTGGGGCAGGAGACAGTTCAAGCCTCCGAATCCTAAAAGCAGCTCTGGAAGCTCCTGACTTCCATCAGCTTGCTGACTTCCTGCTACTGCTGTGCAAGGAGCTCTGCTCAGCCCCACCAAGGACATCTATTGAGACATTAGGTCCCTCTCCAAATCATTACTTAGCTGCAAAAATGAGTCTCTTGGGTCTTAGATGAAAGTATCATGAAGTCCTCTACCTTACATGATTCCATTCCTCTGCTTTTGTTCTCCTTTCCCAGAAGAAAAGTCAGTGGTCCTCAGCCAACAGTAAGTTCCCATTTAACCAAGTTGCTCATGAGCAAGAAACATCAGCTACTACCAACACTTGGATTTTGTGATGATACTAAGCATAAGGTAAGGTGCAGTAAGGTGTCTCCAAAAAGCCAATTTTAATTTGTTTTATCAGAACAAAGAAGTGAAAATAAGTAAATAAAAATAATAAAGGACAAATTAAATGCACACAGGTAAGTCTAAAAACAAAGAATACCAAGTACACTCATATCAAAGCTTTGCTAATTAAGCCGATATCCACTAATTGTACTGTAATTAAATATGGCATCTAGCCCACAAGATTTAAACAAGTTTTTCTGCTTAAAATAAACAGAAAACCTGATGTACATGCATGCATAAACACAACATTCTTAGCTTTTTATAGAAATCATACACCATAAGTTTTGTTTGTGGTTTTGGGAGAGGTTTTTTTAGTTGGTTGGTTTGGGGTCAATGTTGTGGAGGTTTGGGAGGGGTTTGTTTGGCGTTTTTGTGTTTTGATTTTGGGGGTTTTGGTTGCTTAATTCAGAGTGGACACACACACCCCAACACCACCTTGGGAGCCACATACCCTTCATTACAGAATGTTCTTGGACCAACAGAACTGCATGGTAGCCCTCCTTTAGAGTCACTGGAAACAGTGATTAAACTATAATTATGTTAACTAAAAGCATAGTGCATTGAAAATAATTTGTTTTCTGTTGCTTATATTTATGTTTTTTCTATTCCATACAGTCACACAAGTACCGTGATTGCAACATCCAAACTGTTGTATACAGTTTAGTACTCAAAGCTTACAATTTAAGGAGCATGACAAATCACAAATATACAAAGAATTCTGAGAATTTTAATCATCATGACAAAAATCACTGCAACGATGATAAAGGTATGGTGATTGCTGAACTCGTGGCTATTGTTTAGTCATGAAGTCTTCAAGCATTTTGTTGTGGCTATATAACAAACCAAATAGTTTAGGTTACAGATACTCAGTTTCTCAGTCCCACCGCCCCTGCAATAGTGCTGAAAGGCTGTAGCCAGTCTCAGACTGCAGACCAGCAGCAGAGTATGTTACAGTTCCCTGCTGTGCTCTACACACTGATGTGAGAAGTGTAAGAGAACAAGGACAAAGCTTTGCCTCTCCAGCTATAACAGTTCTGGAGTGCCCCATATAACAGCCAAGAAAGCAGGGCTTTCATTTAGCTAGACCAACCTAGAACCTAGAGTACCAACTGTCCAAAAAAGGACACCATCTCACATTAAATGAGAAAATGGATTGAACTCTCATGTTTTATCTGAAGCCAAAGCAGTGAAGAAAAGCAGTTCAGCAGCTGCTAGGAAGAAATATGTGCTGCTTCCACCTAATCAATTTTGAAGAACTGCAGTTTTAACAGTTGTCTTGTCTTTTGGGGTTGGGGGAGAAAGAACTGGCTGAAAGACATTTTAGCATTGTAAATATGTGTCTTATTACATACACATGCTACAAGCTGCCAGCTCAAATGGGATGTTTTCCCCCTTCTGAAGGATTTTGAAAGACACACCATTTTGATTAAAACCCGGGGGAAAGTTGAAGTCGTAAGAGCAGAGGGAACTGCTCCTGCTCAGAACAGTGAAAAACAAAGATCCTGTTGTTCGAAACTGCTCTGATCCCAGGTCATGTTAGCTTTTTGTGGCATTAGGCAACGGCTGCTTAAAAACTGTCTTTCTGCAGTCCAGGGGACAAAAACACAGCAGTGTAGATCATTACTTTTCTGATAACACTAAAAAACCTAGGGTACAGTTGAGCTGCTAATAAAGCCTGCAAAAGCCATTTTCTCACACCCCACATACTCTTCTGGTGTGTCTTCAAGGCACAGTTATTCCTTTTTAATCATATATTACCTGTTAGCAGCTCTTCGTCAAAAGATTCCCAGCCTCTCTTCCTTGGCTGTGTAGGAGGTAGCTATCACCCAATCTTTTAGCTTTCTCCCTCAATTCCTGCAGAAAAATCTCACCCTCCAATCCTCAAGTCACAAGTGTCCCTCTCACCACCTATCTTCTCTTGTCTGGTTGCCCAGCATATTTGATTATCTCTCTCTTGAGGTAGAGCTGAACTGAGCCTTTTAACGCCCGCCTGCTTAGGGCTTGCAGATTCACTACTCAGCCAACCAGGAAGGTTTCTAGGCTTCTCTTGCCAACCAGGAAGGTTTCTAGGCTTCTCGTCTGCTTGGTGGAAAGGAAGTTGTTCCGTAACATCTGCTGAAGTAAGCATTACTAAAGCTTATGATTCTTTTGGATCTTCACATCACTTTTGCAGTCTTTCATCAGTAAACCAAGTACAGGTCTGTGACCTTCCTCCAGTCTCTCCTGCACTGGAATATCAAATGTGATAATTGCCACATTTTGTTTCAATAGGATTTTTACTTCTATTAAATTTAAACCAAGTATGAGTTGCAAATTGCTTCTAGCCTAGGGCAGACACATCTTACTCCAGGGCTTAATATTTTATTTGACCCTCGTTTAACTTCATATCAGGATCTACAAGACTAATCAGACAGGTAGCTTCAAAGAAGCTTCAGGCATTAGCTTTTTAGGCCTTTTGCTTAGAAATCGTGCCTCTAAGATCAATCACAACATGAATAGTAGTCAGTTTCCTGTTTCCACAAGCTTTTCCTGTTCTTCCAAACAAGAACACAAGATTCAAGGACCTGCAAGTTCTCTATATATAGTAGTGACCTTAGCTAAGAAAGGTTACACATTAGGCAGTAACACAGGTACTATGTGGTAGAATACCAATGTGCATAACCATCTTAATATGTGCAATACTCAGTTTATCCTCCTCAGGAATTGCAGCCTTCTACACACACAGTCGAGAACACAGACTGTGCCTATAATAAATATGCCTATAAGTAGCAATAGACCTGTTTTGCATTTACAGTAAACTCTCTAATGGATGCAGATACACAGCACTTAAAAAGGTCTGAAAGCCTGGGATCTTTTTGTTCAGTTCATTGCTTAGCATCTAGAAGAGCTGTAGGAAATCTTTTCCCCACACATTTTCGACCCTTTTGCCAAAATTCACACACTTAATATCTTATGTACTGTGATAGATGAAGCTGCTTTTTCACCTCTGTTTGTATGCCATCCCTAAAATTCAGGACATTATTAACCTCTGTTTTTCAGCATCTAATAGATGTCACCAGAAAAAGTGTTTTAATAAATGCATCCTGGAACATTCAGTTTGGAGCTAAGGTACCATATGTGAAAGGAAAAAATAATGATAAGTGATAAATGGGATAAAGATTTTAGGGAAATTTTATTGTATTTAATTAATCTACCATTTTTACTGAGTTGCTTTCAAGTGAAATGGCTTTTTACCAACTCCTTTTGAAAAGGTTAGGAGGGTATTCCCTGAGCTACAATCATTAGCATATAGATGTCTCTAAGTGTTAATTTCTGTTTTCACTGAATGAATGTAATTTAAAATGAGGCCCTTTCAAATCAGTTAACTTTGGCCATTTGAGAAAGATAAGAAAAACGGACTCAAGCATGAACCCCAGCAAAACCTGCTTCTTAAGGATAAATATATGTCACTATTTAAGAGTCTCCATTGCCACATGCTGCAAATGATAGATTTCAGAGAAATTATGGGAAAGGGTGGGTGCTGGGATTAGAGTCCTACCACTAGGTGATAGAATCCATTAATAGGGTTAACAATAACAAAAAAGAAGGGTTATTTTTATGCTTCATTTTTAAGAAGAGACTTGAAAACCAGCCTAGAAATTAGAGTTGTGGCAATTAGTTTTATACCTACAGCAAAACTCATTGAATTTCTTTTTTTCAGTTTTATACAACAAAGGAAGAATAATTTAGGAGCTGATCCAACTCCTAAATTAGTAAGTGGTATACCAACTATCATCTGCAGCTGGATCAGGCTTAAGAGTGTTTTGAATTTTTCATTTAAAAATAGCATATCCCCCAAAAAAGAGGGTTTCTCTTCAGCAAGTCCCCAGCATCTATACACTCTATAACATAGTTAATAAAGACAGAGAATATCTGTAGTTAAACTTGCCTCATTCTCCATCATAAAATCATATCTCCACCAGATCATGAGTTTCCTGAAATTACATTTCTGCCCAGAACAATCATTTGCTTAAATATCTTTTAACTCATGGGGAGGGAGGGGGGAAGAAAATAAAAGAAACAACCAACCAATTTCAACCTTGGAGAACATGCTTTCTCATGAGAAATATGAAATTTGGGAAAGTGAGTTGCCCATGCCTACATAGAAATTCCACCTGTCCTAGCTAAGACACAAGGCTCTTGATTCTATTTAATTTACACACACTGAAATGATCATTGCCATATTTTGCCAAAGTCCTCAGAAAATGTGTTTGCTCGGAACATACCAGGATCTGGAGAAGTCAGACCCAAGCCCTATTTTCTTTGCAGCAGAAAATCCCTAAGGTGTGGCAGACACTAGAAAGAAAACTAGGAAGATCATTCATTGTTTTTACCCATAAAAGATACCATTATATTAGGGAAGGGAACAGTGCAATGATTAGAAAGTCAAAACCAAGAGTCAAGAAAAGGAGAGACTAATATCTCATCAGCTGTCTTTCCATAAAGAGAAAGCAACAGCAACCAGTAGGCTGCATCTTATAGATGCAAGTTGAAAGGACAGGAAGTCAGACCACGAATACATCATACACATCAAAAACATGAATAAAAAAAATCCCCAAAAACCAGGTTCTACACTCTTATCCATCAACAGAGATCAATAGTACTCTACTTCTAAGTTATTTCTTTTTCCCACTTCTACAAGTTGTTCCATTAAGTTAAATGAAGTAAAGATTCATACTATAGGATATACTAGGTAGACTGGCCAAGAGAGAAGTCAATATTGTTTTCTACATACAAGTTTTCTCTTGTTCTCCACTTTATAATCAAAACCAACTAATTATAATGAAATAGCATTTCAGTTCCAAAGTCAACATTCAAAAGGGAGGAAACACTACATTTAACAAGCATTGACAATCACACATGTTCAATTACTCTTTTGTGTTGAAATGAAGTTGTCTTCCTGAGAAACACAGCGTCAGTGCAAGCTTTCCCCCCCAGATACTCTAGTCAATGTGTCTCAGCCACACTTGAGATCAGTTCTCTTGCCTCAGCCTTCCCTCTCCTCAACCAACAGCCAAAAGGCAGGCCAGCTATGTCAGCTGTAGTATGGATATTTGGACTTGGACTAAGAGCAGCAATATGGTATATGAAATAAATCGAACAGATGGGTACATTCAGCTTTGATATTCTTTTTTACCCCAGTCACTTTTCAGCATCAGACATGCTTGAAACATGCTGATTATACAAACCCTGAAAATGAGCTTTATACTCTTCCAGTAAATATACATACAGTATCCAATCTAATATTGTAGCAGCAAATATATAAACAGACCAACCCCCAGCTGGCACTGCTATGAATCCTGGCTAATAAATCCAGCTTGTTTAAGCAAGTTGTACAGTGGCACTGCAGGTACTCCACTGTCTGCTGTGGATATGAGTTGGTCACAGAGGGATTTCTCACCTGCAGAATTCTTCATAAGATTTCCCAAATTTACTCTAGGTATGAACACTGCATATTGGCTTCAACAGCCTTATTCTGTTAATAAGAAGCATTTATGTGTAAAAGGCTGAAAGTTATGAAATCACCTTCCACAGTGCTTTAAACAAATTCTAAATTAGACTTCTATTTTTGTTTCCATTCTGAAAGAGATTCAGGAAAAGCATTATATACTTTTGACCCTTATTTAAATCTCTGATATTCTATTTTGCTTTCTAGGTTTTTCTACATATACTTCCCATGCAGTTTCAAAAAAGTTCAATGGCTAAAGTTCTTCACACTATCTCTTTTGCAACAAAAACATAACCATGTATTTAGCAGGGCTGTAAATAAAAAAAAAGTCACTATATTCTGTATTTTTTTTTTGCAAGGCCTTTCATGTAAGCAGAATCCTTGTACTCTGTTCTTAGCGTGTATGAAATGTGCACAGTCTTTAGAAATGCAGATAATCAAAAAAAGAGCCACTAGGGAAACAAAGTAATAACATTAGCTAATGCTACACAGTAATGTTTATTTAACAAATCTGTGTTGCATGCCTGACATTTCCCCTGGCATCAATTTATTTTGTTTTGCTTTTCTCTGATAGCAGCACAAATGCATTTAAAATGTAAACTTATTTTACACCTACCAAAGTGTATACACAATGTAATAAAAACATATACATCTTTTTTAATATCTTGTGGGAATACATACTGGAGATGCGCAGAAAGCCCAACAGCCAAAGTAAATGATCTAGATTATGGAAAATGTTCATTTTTAGCTTTCCCAATAGCTACTAAAACTGCAATTGTCAGTGCACTGTACATCACTGCATTATGTTATTTATAAAGTGCCACAATGTGACAAAATGATGCTATCCATCAGGATCCAATCTTAACTGAAAGTGGCAGGGGAAGTGGAGTGGATGGAAAGATATCTTCACAGTCCATTCAAACTGGCAGTTTGGAATAGTTACAAATGGCAATTTTCAGAAGTTTAATTTACTGGTCATTTGTAAAAGTGTACACAAATGATTCTTTGAACCAAATTAGAAAAAAAAGTTTCTACTTTCAAACTTCTCTGCAACCAAGCTATCTCTTGCTCCACTTTCCTCACAGCCAAATATCATACCATTTTATTCATGGCACTCTTGCTTTCTTCTTTAGAGTCCTAGATTTGTCAGCCTTTCTTTTCAGGATCAGTACCTTTCTTCACTTAGAAAGCCAGCCCAGCCAGCTGTCTCCAAGAAATCCTCTTTAATTTCCCTTTTGTTGTCCAGCAGTCTCTTATCTTTGCTGCCTGACCGGACTTTTTCAGAACACTGAAATGCCAAATTTTTTGTCTTCTCTTCTAAAATATTCAAGTTATGTCAGACAACACCAAGGACAACATTGGACAACATGCCAAGCAGAACAGCATCATCTCTCTCATGTATACCCACATGCAACTTTCACAGTAACTAGATTTTTTTTTAAATAGAAAAATAAAAAAAGTGTCATTAAATTCGAAGTAATGAGAAAGAATAACCTGAAGCACACACATGCAATGATTGGCCACAAGTTAAATACTACCACTGCAAAAATATCAGTTCACTGCTCAGCAGAAATTAAAAATGAACAGAGTATTAAAAAATGTTAAGGAAAACAAGAGCATAAACAAAAATCACAACATTAAGTGACTTAGTAAACCTAAATACACACAGATCTTTCACTCTAAGCACAGCTCTGAATCTCATTAAATGAGAGTCCAGAAAAGCAAGAGAAGAATAGTGAGGAATATAGAAAATGTCCAAAAGGGAAGGAGTTCAACTCTTCTACTAGTCTCTTTCCCAGCAAAGGAGAATTATGCCCCTGTCTATAAAGTAACAAACAGTGAGGTAAAGATGATGATGAGTCATCTGCTCACTTATAAACATGATAAACTTATCAAGCAGCACGTTTAAAAACACACAAAGAACTTCTTCCACATGAGAAGTGCAAGTCTGCCTGAGAGGTGGAGGACGTCAAAAGTATGAATGGGACCAAACAGCTGAAAATCTCTCATGATCCAGTAACAACTAAGAACAGACAAGATGCAGCCTACTCCAAGGAAGCTCTCTAATGACAGACTGGCTGCAGGACGTGTAACAGGGAGGGTCCCTCCATATAGCTCCCGTTTCCACTTTCTTCTACCAAATGTTTACCATTGACCACTGGTAATTTATTTGGGAGTATTACCAAAACTCACGATGAACATTTCCCCACCCTACCCAGCATTTCAGGGATGAGGGGAAGAAAAATCCTCTCCAACTAGCTGTTCTTAGAGGCAAAGGGTACTGATCTTTTATCTCATTTCTTCAATGTTCCATTCTGCTTTTTCCATCTCTCCTACAGAATCAGTCAGTCTGAATTTCCACCTTTGGCAATCATTAGCAGTTTTCCAGGTGCTGGAATCTGGGGCAGAAGGTTCCACAGGAGAGAAAATACATCAAAATTATTTCTTGACCCAAAGGAAATGATAGCCTTCAACTAATCTGCATGGGCCCATACCTCCAGTTATAAGCCAAAGTAGTCAGGAACCAAATAATGGAAGTAATTTGACTGGAAAAGGAGGTTTAACAAGGAACTGTACACATGTAGGTAGTTTTGGCTAGACTGAAATTAATACTGCAAGGTTTACATTTTGTGAAACTATCCTTAAGAAAGAGGTCTGGATATAGAAGCTATTTTATAACATGGGAGTCTTATTGCTATTGCTGCCACAGCAGAATCTGGAAGGATATGCTGCCATATGGTCATATTTGCTCAGTTGCCCAGCTCCATCTATTTTCTTCTCCAATACAAGAGCAGCTTGTGTTGTGCAAAAAAAAAAAAAAAACCCCCACCACAAAAAAAAAAAAACATGCAGTAGCAAATTGAGCCACTCTGGGAAAGGTGAAGCATCCACAAGAAGAACGTTGAAGAGGCAACTCTTGGAAAGGTTCACGTACCTCCCATTCAGAAAAAAAAAAAAAAAAACCACACCACACACAAAAACCCCCACAAAACCAACCAACTACCCATTAAATGAAGAGGTAGTCTTCTAGGTATAATGCATCATTTAAAAATCTGTTAGCCCAGATATAAATATCACTGCTTACTTATTTCACTCCTTTACCTGCCATAAAACTAGAACGTGACTGCTTACCTAAAGTAGTGTTTTGCATTACAAAAAGAAAAAAGTTCTGAAAGTCTGTTTGCAATAATAGTGACAGCTGAATGCCATTAAATGTACTAATTACACATTGATATATTTGGTATAGTGCTATTCATTGTAAGTATGTACACAGTACATAGGTTATACTTAAGAACATCCTGCTAAGTGTAACACTTGAACAAGTTCTATGCAATTATTTTGAGTCTGCCACTTTAAAAACAGTTTAGCTAATGTTTGATGAAAAGCAAACAACCAAAACCACACCTCCTTATCTGACCCCAGCGTATCACACCAGCACGATTCTTTTCCTTCTGTCATCAGGATTTACAGATATCTCAATTACGAAGTGGAAGATGCCTTCAATGTCAAGCACTTAGTTCTTTGGTACTCTTTTCCACAGTTTCATGTACTCTTGCTCTTTATTACCTCTGCAGAAAACTCTTGTTCAGTCAGCAGAGGAAAACTGGAAGCCTTACACAAGTGAGAATTTTAGTCACTATATTTATTCTGCATTCAGCAGCTTGATATAATGAACCTTTACCATTCTTCCTTCTAAAGATGATTTTTTCAGCACAAACACGGGGCAACATAGAAGTGTTTGTGTCAGACTAACATGTTACTGGCTGTAGTCCACATCGCTTGCTTTCTCTTCTTCAGTTGTTTATTCTCATACAGCATCATTCTAGTCCTTTCTCTGCCACAGCTGTTTTTCCTAAACTGTTAGTTGTCCTTGCCTGGCTCTATCCCAAGTTCAAAACCTTTGAAAAATTACAGGCGAGATTTCCTATTGGAAGTCCATGGGGTAACTGTTGTATTATTTTGGAAGTGTCAGTTGTAGAGAACATTTTAGAGCCACTACTCCTTAAAGCCTCACTTTTTCCTGGGTTTTTATGTAATGCATTTCCTATGCCTACATGAATCCTTTGGTTTGGATGGACACAGTGGGGAGTTTTAAATATTATTCATCACCAATACAAAAAATTTAATCCACTTAAATTTGGGACTGTTTCCCTGCCTCTCCTTATACCAGAGACACTAGAATGTGTTACAAATCATAAAAGTCTAATTTAATACACAGGAAAGTAGTAATGCCATGGAATTGACAGAGAACTGCTGCTGACACACTTGATTTAGATAAGCAATTTACTCTTACTTCTCTTCTACCTACCCACAAATAAGATACACATATATTATCAGAGAAATGAGAATCTGTTTCAGACCACTAATTAAAAATAAAAAAACTACTTTGCACAAACAGATTTTCCTTTACCAGATGGTTTCCACTAATATTCACTAATAAAAAGTCTGTTGAAGGAGCTTATGTTCAGTTAGAATGGAAGAGGCCAGAAACAGCACAACTATGTCAGCAATTAATTTCATTAGAAAGATTCTGTGTCAGTTCTGTCTGGGAACTCTGCAGCTTTTACAACTTCCTTTACTCTGTGCAGATTTCAGTTCTGCAGTGCAACATACCTGACAACGTTTCCATAGCAAAACTGTATATTTTTGGCTGCTAAAACAAAGTCTTAAATTGAATCTTTAAAATATTTTAATATATATTAATGTGAATCCTTGAGGATTCACCTCATAGTTCAACTGCAGTCTTCCATTTACTATCAAATTAAACATACAATCTACCTGTCACAAGTTTTGAAACACTATACTATGACAGAGTTCAGTCATCATACCAAAATCTTTATCATAAGTGTTCCTGTTGCAAGGTACTGATTTACCTTAAGTGTTAAAGCTCATAAAATGATTTTCAGCAATTTTTTATTACATCACCATTCAGACAGGAAGTCAGAGGAATATATTTTCTATAAAAACACATTCATTCAAGTAAGAGGGAAAACAACACGACACTGGCCCTTTGCCAGAAGAGCTAAGGCAACATTCTGTCACAGTTTGGGCCAGGCTGACCAATAACAAGACAACAAATGCTTTCCTCCATCTCTTGGTCCAAAGAGAGAAAGAAGAGATTTATGTTTAAGGGCCGTTTAGATGCAGTGCTAAGGGACATGGTGTAGGGGAGGACTTTGTAGAGTAGGGTAGATGGTTGGACTCGATGATCCCAAGGGTCTCTTCCAACCTAGAAGAGACATTCTATGATTCTATCTAAACTAAACTACTTTCATGAAATATTAACTATAAAATAAAAAGGAATTAAATAAATACAATATCTACAAAATCATATCAAGTTCCCAGGAAGATGTCACCAGCAGGCACTGGGAAAGTTCCAGACTGGACTCAGTGACCCATGGGAACTGGATTCCAGAACACACTGATTGGGATCAAAAGCCATGAGCAGACTTCCTCAGATGTCACTCGTTAGAAAAAAAGAGCCACTGAAGAAGAGCCCAGCCCCTTCAGTACCTTCTGCTTTTATACTGAGTATGGGCAGATGGGATGGCATACCCTACTGGTCAGTTTGGATCCACCTGTTCTGTCCACGCCTCTGCATAAGTGCAAACCCTCCACAGGGCAAACAGCCAAGGTAGCTGACTCTGGCTGCCACATCAAGCAGTAAGAGCCTCTCCAACTGAATAGAAAGTTGGCTCTGCACCACATGTATGTGTCCTGGTCTGATGTTTAAGCATTAAGTACAACCCCTTCCCAAGCAAATATAAGAAGTATCAGCATGTAAAACCTAGAAGGTATTTGCTAAATATGGCAAAAATACAAGGAAACAGATTGTAAACACACACATTTTAGGTATGAGAAGTAGCCACAAAAATCCCTGCCTACCCAAAAAAAAAAAAGACACTCCCCTCCCCCCCAAAAAAGAAAACCCAAACAAAACAACAAAAAATAAAATAAAAATAAACACATAATCACACTTTATGTTTGTTAATGCCCAACAACCTTTCCAACCCAAGGTCTTGTCCCTTTCTCAGCTTCTCTCAGTCACCTGATGACTTTTTGCCATCTTCCCATGCTCTTTGTGATGGGATTTCTCATTACTGATCTTCATTTAAAATTATTCTAGCTTCTGAATACCATCTTATCTCCACCCACACAGAGCAGGCCAAGAGAATCGTTCCTCCTCCTTCCTCCCACACTGATAAGAAAACAAACCTGAGGTCACGACTGGTTGTTTCTTGTTCTCAACAGAGTCTGCATCCACAGGCAGAATACTCATGTCTCTGTACCAATTACACTTCTCCAAACCAAGTTAATATTAAGTCTCTACTTTACTGAAAGCAACTTAAATATGCATATACCTTGAATGTACTCTGACAGAAAGGTATTGGAAAGTAGAGATTGTCCATGATCTTCTTGTGCTTACTGTGAAGACTTTATTATGTGTGCAGCTACAGTATGAATAGAAGAGAATCTCCTCACAAAGACTAGTGCTGGAGCCAAGAGATTTAAACTCACATCACTACTCCTGCGAAACAGAGGTTCTGTGCGAGAATACTGTAGAGGCACAGTCTACACACAGGTCACTTTGTTTCTTTAAAAAAAATGGCATTATTGAGCTTATTTGACACCTCGAGTCATTATATAATGTGTGTATTTTTAAAAAAAAATCATCTGCATTATGAAGTTTGTGACATCATGAAAGATTCTTTAAAGTACTTTTTAAACTGTCCCAGTTATATATGTGAAAAGAAACTATAAAAATCAGAATGAAAGAACAATTCTTAAATTAGTACAAGGGCAGAGCAACAGCTTTTTTCTAAAATGGCTTTTATGCTGAACATGTTTGCAGTTTTCAAATTTATGGGTGTAGCTGTCAACATGTATATTCACTTTTAGAATATCGTCCTGGCTTAATGAGGTCTCCTGGAATGATTTCTTTTAATAAAAAGTTAACATGCTTACATATCTGGTTTCCACCTTTCTCTCTCTTTTTTTTTTTTAAGAAGTTTACATTACTCTTTAGCAGAGAGATCACAGCAAAGTTTACTTTAAAACTCTACAGTGCATTCAAGTATTTTCGTATTTCAAAGTCAGGCAGCTTCCAATGAAACTTTCAAGTAACAATTGCTATAGCTAACCATTAGCAAGTATAGATCCATATCTTCAGCATAAGAAAACTAAAACTGAAAAAAGTCACAAGACAACTGCAATGTAGTTACAACTACATACCACCAGCAAGTGGTGCCACATTACTAAATAAGAACTCTTATTTCTATTTGGTCACATCTGGTCAAATCTCATAATCGCGACACATACCATGCATCTACCTCACTTCTTTCTGTCTCACCACCTCTCCACCTGTCTCCAGTTTATGCTGCTGTTTCTGTTAAGCAGAGCATAATAAGATTAGATTCAGAAAACAAACACATGCACCCCTCAGAACAAAATTTCCCCTGCAACATCAGGCTACTGAGCAATGAGTTCAGAGTTATTCAGTAAAAATGCTGGTGTTTCAGTAGCTCAGAATTTCTCCATAAGATTCCACAGATGACTGACAGTTTGTGACAATTTTCAAGTGTATGCACATCCCTGCAAGAATGCCTTGTAATCACGGGTCAAACAGATTAAGACTTCTCCCTTGCCCCAAGCAGCTAAAGTAGTTGTTATTCTTTTCCATTTCATCTTGTCATTCACTTTTTGGTGTTTTTCAGGGTTGAAACAGCCAGAGCCAACTTGGCTAAACTGCTACAGTTCTCTAGCTTTTGCTTCGAGCTCATTTCTTCCAACTTCTTTATCATCACAGTTCTCTTCTTCAGGACCTCTTCATCTGTTTGATTTTTCTTCTCTTGAGCTACCCACAGCCAGTCTGATACGCTATAAAGGCAAACCACTCCACTATGAAGACATTCAGTTACCTGAAGCATGATTTCTTTGTCTGTACAACCTGGTATAGCAGAATTTCTCCACCACCACATTTGTTTGCGAGGAGCCTGCACAACTCCAAGTACATTTTTCTCCTACTGTTATGACTTTGAAAGTGTCATGAACAGTACATGTGCATTAATCCATTCAGTATCATGCTTTCAGTACTAGGTTCATCAACTGTACATACAGAACCAATATTGCTTCCAGATTACATCAAAAACTTGTTAAAAGAACTACAAACCAACAAAGCTCTTCACATAGCAAAGAGGGTATTTTTCTCTTTTCCATAGAATAAGTTCTAGGAAGATAAACAACTGACAAAATATTTCAAAGAGATTAATTTCTGCAAGTAATAAAGAGATAATCTAGCAAGAATTATATACAGAGCAAAAGAAAAGTTGAAAGCCTAGTGAACATCAATAGTTAGTGTCATTGCAGCTCCTTGGATCAACATAATGGCAAAAGCATGTTCATTCTTCCCTCTGTCTCTAAAGCCATGCTGAGTAATATGGCCTTATTTCAAGTGGAAATAGGAGCAGAAGTGGAACACACATTCCTGAAGCGAAATTCTCCTTTTTCCTCATCACAGAACAATCTAGAATTCATTTGTTGCAAAACCCCATTATCTTAAGCAAAGACATAATACATAATACAGCTGTATTTCTTGGCTGTGGGAAAGCTCTTTTAAAGGACCACCTGTAATGGTGACACACTTTGAATTACTGTTAGTTTTATTTCTAGCAAAGAAATAGAAGCAATTAGATCATTCCCATAATGCTTTTTAGTTCCTAACTCCAGAGCTGAGAAGTAACTTTTTCTTGAGAAGTATCATACATCTTACACTTTCACAAGGCCAAGGCCACTTCAAATATAGATTCCTACCGCAAAGACTTTCTTCTACAGGACTTAGGGGTTTTTTGGTTGGTTTCTTGAGTGTGTTTTTTCTTAAGTACGACAATGCTATTTGCACTTTTTATCCTGTATTGCAATGTATAAGTACTAAAGAGGAAAAACATTCCTAATTTTTAACTCAATTTTATGTACTGATCTTCATTTACCTCAAAAATAGAGATGGATATTGTTCAATTACAGTGAACCTAGTGACCACAGTCCATCATTAAATATAATATCAGCTACAATTCCCACTTCAGTACCAATTGAAGTATCACCTTATTACACTTTGTGAATTTCCACAAGCCCTCCAAGTTATTTTTGACGTCTTTGACTCTGATCCTGCCAACACTTACACACATTATCTTAAGCGTACTGAAATCCATAGCATTATGCACAGCACACAGACAAGCACATATATCATTTCAGAAATGAGGACTTCATTAATTGTTCAGCACAGAAGCAAACCCCTTCAGATATGATGTGTGCAGGTTAGGAAAAATCGCTCCAACAGCTCATCTATTGTTGTTTCAAGTGTCAGTATCTCTTTTAAAATTCTTTCCTTTCCCTTCCACCCTCCTACACATATCACCTCCTTTACATTCTCCTTATATGCCTAAAAATAACTAACTATACATATGGTCTGAGCACCACAGCCCTATACCATGTAACTGGGGAGAAAGTATTTTAGTCTGAATAGCTGACCTCACATCCATCATCAGAAGAGATTTTTTCATGAGTTATTTCCCAGAACTTAAACATTTAACATAGGCTGTAGATTCAGCAATTGCAGAGTTCTTCACAATTTAACAGAATACATTTTTTGGTTAAAAATATACCACAACAAACTACAAAAACCTCAACCTGTGAAAACTTCATGCATTTTTTTCTCTCACCTGCATCCTCACACATTGTAAAAATATTTAAAACAATATATTTCCTTTCCCTCAGTTAAAGGATTTATCTTCACAATAGGAAGTTTTCACTGACAATCTAAATGTATAAACCCACTTTGGAGCACATCAGCTTACCCCATGTGAGACTAAGGACTCATTCTTTTGTTCAGCTTCAGCCAGAAGGAGAAAAGCATGAAATGCCTCATTCAATGTCCTCTAAACTTTGTCTACCAACTTGCTTACTCTAGTTAATGATCTTCCCTCTGCTCTTTCTCTTTCCTCAAGTAAGTAGCTGGCATAATATAAGGGGAAGCTGAAAAACATTTGTGAAGAGTGGTACTTTGACTTAGCTCAGAGCAAGAAGAAAGCAAAAAAGGAAATATATACATCTGAGTCAATGCACCTCCCAGGAACTAGAGGAATTCTTCCAGGACTGTGCTCTACTAAGGAAGTTCCCAGGTCACAGCCAAATTTCACACGATCAAAGAGGCACACCTGCTATTTCAGATAAAGAACAACCACTTTTACTTAGACTTACCCTCCACAGCAAGAGCCTAGCCATGCAAGTTTAATGGTGCTGGCAATACCAACACCTTCCTCAGGTCTCATTCCAGAAAAGGCTGTGCCCCTGTTTTGCTGCCCACTACGGCTAAGTGTAAAAACACACGTTGCACTTCACATAACCTGAAGCCTAAAGAATACTACACAGAGCTTAGTATTTGAAAATAAAGGCACTCCAATTTATAAACAGGAAGGAAAAAAAAAAGCAGGGGGGAGTGGACACAATGGGTACATGGCAACCCCCTCCAATACTTTCCCTTTCCCGCCTCAAGCCCCCAGTTTTAAAATAAAAACATTTTCACTCACTAGTCATACTGACCTCAATTTCATAACCAAGAAGCCAAGCGTAACCTCCAAGCACATACCTACTAGTCAAACCCAGACCACCCATATTTATTAGGGGCAACTCATTAACTCTGACAATCTCCAGCTGGTAGGGTTCATCAGCCTCACCTGAGGGGTGACTCTTCCCTTTCCAGGAGGTAAAGGGCCCACTAGCAGCTCTTAGGCTCCTCACACCCCTCTTTGCACAGGGTCTACAGGAGAAGCTGGGGCAGGTCCTCACCTTCTTTCATGCCTCGTCCACACCAACTCACTCCCATGGACTGCCTGAGGCCACCAGCAATGGTCTTCAGTGGCACCACACCCAGGACTCACTCCAGGCCACAGCTGGTGCCCACCACCTTTGCTCTCCAGGCTACTCTGACGCTGGCCATGAGGGTTCACTTCTCTCACAGAGATAGAATGCAAAAAGGCAGGCCCCAGGGCTGTCTCTCCACCCCATCTACTCATTTATTTTATTTCCCCTGTGGGAGGGGAGGGCAGGCCCACCTCCTCCAGGTTCATCAGCACCAGGCCGTTCCCACTCGCTCCTTAGCCATTTCTCCCCAGGCCGGGCTCCGGAGGGTCCCACCTGCCCTCACCCCTGAATCTGCCCAACTACTGCCTTGGGCACAGCTGTGAGGACATGGGCTCTGCTCAGCACCCACCTCGCAGGCGCACACACCACCCCTGGTGTGGGGGACAGCCCCTCTTTCTGGAAACTGCGCCTGGTATTTGCCACACTGTTTGGCAGTTCCCGAGTGGCATTAATGTACCCGAGCAGTTCCCAGAGAAACCCTGGGGTTACTTGCACACCTAAAACCCAGCATATCCCACTTAAATGTTGTTGAAACAGCGTCTTGATACGGTTTAGTTTTTAACCATAAAGTTTAGGGGAATTGTCTGTATTATCAGCGTTAATCACATAAAGTTCTGTTTTGAAAATACGACTCACTAGTGGATAGAGTTTTCCCAAATTGCTTAAAAGATTAATAAAACAATCAACTTAGCAGAGGGGGAAAAAAACCACAAACTATTCCTGTAAGGAAATCGCTTTATTGCCTATACATGTGAATGAGCTGTTCTAATACTCAGGTTCACTGCCTCCTCTGCATTTAATCTCTTCTCTTTTATGTCCTACTCTGATTTTTTTTAAAAGACTTTCAGGCTTTTTTAAAATTAATTATACAAATCATTAGTATTAAAAAGGTAATATAATGGTTTCAAGAACAAGCTTCACAGACTATCTGCATATTTAATCATCTCTGCTAATAAATTTTTAATCACTCATTGAGTTCAGGTTCTTGTCTTGAAGCTTAACTTGATAACAAACCTAGCAACTGGTAGAACTAATTGGTACAGAGTAAGTGAATAATTTATAAGAGGAAAAAGCACTGGGTGTTCTGGAGGTGTGCAGAGACCACAAGTCACAGATATTTCTGGGAGGAAGCAGGAAAACAGCAGCTGATTACAGGAATTTCGTGATACGCTGCTGACATCCAGAGGCCAACAGTCAATACTGTTCACATATGTGAACCAGGCTGTAAAGCGCGCTGTAAAGCTAGATTCATTAAGTTTTAAATATTCATGCATTTCATTAAAGTTAACATTAATTGCACTACCATACACATTGATTATGCATAGACCATAAGTGTTTAACCTCTGAAAGCTTGCGAGTATATTCAAGTAATGGTGTATGTCCCGTCTTCGATGATTTCAGTGAAAGCTTCAGCTACAAAGTTGAAATTAGAAACGGAGTGCATTACAGTGCTAAGGAACAGTAGTCTGAAATACCAGAATGGGAATAAAAATAATTATTTTACTAACCAAACAGAAATGCTGGTGTAAGGTGCAAGTTGCTTTGTATTTTTCTAAAGTAAGCTAATGAAGGTAAGAAAAATTACGTATAAGACTTATTAATGAAAAATGCTAGACTGATTTGCAAGCTACATCTATTAAATAGGTTTAAACAGTTAAATTAATTGGTAGCTGAGTGAGTTCCATTTAGTTGAAGATGAGTAGCTTTTAAACAACGTAATAACAACAAAAAGGCTATTCTCTTGAAATAAGCTGATTTGTGTCTTAAAATGAGACACCCCAAACCTACTTACACTACAGAATAATTCTACCCCCAGGGAAGCACAAAATGCTACCATTCTTAAACCAGGATATAACAGACAACATTTGACAGAAATTCAATTATCCTTGAAAGATCCCACTTGTAGTTAGTTACATACGTAATCCTCTTTTATTTAATGGGTTAAAGCTCTCTTTCAAAACATTTAGTTTGATGAACTGGAGACTTGCTACATGTCAAAAAATTCATTAAGTTACTTAATAAGATTGTTAAGTAAAAACACTCAGAAGTTAAAAAATGTCATTTAATGCCGCCCATGCAACCTTAATTCTAACAGTGTATGTATATGCATTATGAAACACCAATGAATTAACTTTTAATCTCCTCTGAGCCAAAAAGATTTTAAGATTGGAAACTAAGGCACAAAGGGCATGCCAACAAATACAATGCTGCACTTTAGAGCAATCTCTGAGCCAGCTCACATCTTGCAGAGCATACCCCTACAGGGCTAATTACCCCAGATAGAAAGCTGGACTTGTACAGTTCCACTGCTTCCGGTACCTCTGCATGGCAAGCTTAGTTCTCTCTTAGTTCTCTTGGAGACAGAGAGACTGGTTTGCCCAAAATAGTACTGATTTCTCCCTGAGCTGTTAACAACTCCTGATTAGCCAATTTTCTTCATGAAGGTGGGCACTAAAGTGTCGTATTCCTAATTAGAAGCCACAGTTAACACACTGAAATTCTGTTGAAACAGTATTGCCTACACCCTCAGACAACTTTATGGTCAGACATACCCTGAATGGTATAAAAAGCCTTGCCATTTTTCTGACGAGAACATACTGATTGCTAGCAAGGGTCTTGGAAGTCAACGACCTGTACCCATTTAACATGTTTTAAAGTAGTGGGGGATATCAAAGAGTTTTGATTTGGGGGGGAGTGTGTTCGTTTGGTTTTGTTTTTACAAATAAGACCACCTCCTTTATGCTTCTTCCTTCAGTAATATTTAAACAAGAAGGTACCCTGTCAAGTCACTTAAACACCAAACTAGATTTTATTAGTTTTATCATTTTGGTGTTTATGACATAATCATGGATAACCATACAGCTCAGGAAGGGTATGCACATTTGCAAAAAAAAAAAAAAAAAAAAAAAAAATTTAAAAAAACTTTTTTCATTTTGTGGAAGGGGAAGGACACAGGAAGGACATAGTAGAAAGGTCAGTGGGTGATGTGTGAGAGGTAGCTGAGGCACATTTTTCATATATATAAGCTGGTACAAGTGGAGTGCAACACTAGCACAAGGATTGTATGGCTTTATGGATTGTTTGACTGGGCACAAGGTGACAGCTAAATTATCACTCAGGTGTAAAAAAAAAAAAAACTAAAATAAAATCGAAGTGTAAATATAAGTGACATTTAACAAAGAACTTTTCCAAACAAGAGACAACTGAATATATGGAGCTAAGAACTAAATTAAAAGGTAATTAGAAGTCTGAAAGGTTAGAGGCCCTCGTTCAGGTAAGCGTGCAAGCACGTGTTTATTCCTATTCAGGCCAGTACGTGTGCAGTAACTTCATCACTGAACTGGGTAGGAATGCTTCTGGGGGACCCTGAAGAGGGAAAATGCTGGTGCTCTTCTTGTGTCAGAGCATTACTGTTTTTCTCCAATCATACACCGGTTATGTTTAAACCTGTGTTTGATGCTTTCTTGTTGGATTCTTAATGAAACTTTAATCTAGTTCTTATTTAACTTTCTCTTCCTTTTTTTAACAGTAGCTTTAAAGAAACATCATGTAATTGTGTGCAGATTGATACTATGAACTGTGTATAAAAAGAAAATCAACCTATGAAGTAGCTCTTACCTACCATGTAAACCAATAATTAGAAATCCCTCAATACTTATTTACTGAATAGTCCATAGTTCTGGGACACATGGGTTATTCTGTAAATACGTAATCATAGACTGCTTGATTTGATGGCCTATTTTAGCAGCTTCTCTGGAGTTGTAATAGGCTCTCGCATATATGTACTTTTAACTTTTTAAAAAGAGTGGATTTATGGAATCTACCATGATAACCGAGGAGGGGTAGACACATTGAAAAAAAAAAAAAAAAAAAAAAAAGACTTTAAAAAGACTTTGTATTCTCAGTAAGATTTCAATTTAGATTTTCATTAAGAGCTGTCAGAATGGAGGAGACAACAATTTTACAGAGTAAGAATGCTTTGAATACTTGCCAGTTAAAAATTTTCAAATGTCTAAAAATCATGCTCATTAAGCAATACTTCCTTTTTTGGGGGGTTTTATATGTTGGCTTTCTGTTTGTGTTTTTTTTCAATTTCACTTGTGAAAAAAACCCTGAAAAAGCAGGAAGGATTCTTGATGGTTGATGTCTCTCCACCATATGGCATAATCTCCACATTCTCTTTTCTTTCCTGATAAATCCAAAGGTGACAGGTGCTCATTCACTGAGCAGTAAGCTTCTCTACCAAGCATGCTAGCAAATACATAAACACAAATTAAAATTATGGCAAAACTTTCACATGTCCAAGTAGAAGCAGACTACAGTAGATAATTCATTTTGTTTGTCAGATGATCAAAAAAATATGGATGCAGAGAATGTTTCTCCTTATTATATACCAATCTCTGACAATACTAGGCCTAAGAGGTAATCACATTGTTAAGCTAAATCTGAAGAGGTTTTAATTAAAACTATATCTTTGTAATTACAATTTGAAATTATATTTGAGGTTTAAGTGTTAAATTTATTAGACTGTGAAGAGTTTTACAAGGCATTTCTAATGTAATGAGCTCAGGCACCACATATGTTGCATCTTTGGTACACGTTATGAAGAGTTGCTTTTTTAATGAGCTTTAAAAACTGTATTTGCATACCAGAGGAAAAGGTCAGTGATGTGTGGATCAAGTCAGTAAATTAAGTATCACAGTATTATGTTATTATGATTGCCTTCCCCAGACACACAATAACAAAACCATAGGCTACAGTTACCCTACTATTCTAATGCTTCCATCTATATGATCTTGTTGGCTTACACGTACTGGCGCTGCTGTCCCTCAGGTCCCTGTTATCAGTCCCTTGTCTTCTTCATTTTCTCTCCCCACCAACTCCTAAAGCAGAACAGCTGGCATGTCTGACAGTCAAAGAATCAAAGCAAGCACAGGAAGGAGGGGCTGGATTCAATGTGATGGCCCATCTCCAAGCACCACCTCGGGCTCCAGCCTTTACCCCAAGCAAAGATCCCGAGGGCCAGGTCCTGAACCCTCACGACAAGATCAAATCTATTGGACAGCAAAGCAACTGGACAGAGACAGCCCTTTAATCCAAGCCACATTCCACCCGAGTCTTTGCTCAAGAATGCAGCACTATCATCTCTCATTCAAAACAGATACCAAAAGTATTTCTAATGCTATGGTCCAAAAACTGACTCTGTTGACTCTTTCTTGTTGGAATGTTAGATGTTTCATAATCTCTAAGGATGTGCACCTATATTGAAGGTGCTATGCTGCGATAAATAATAAAATAAACTAGGAACCAACTGCAAACACATTCTTATCAGGTTTTCAGCAAAGATTAAATTTCCCTGGATTTACCTTTACTTGTAAATACTTGTTAATGTTGTAAGAATTACAATGTTACCTTTATTTTTTAAGGGCAATTGAAGTTGATTCTCTCTCCAACAGTACTTAACAGCACTCCCATTCTCTCTCAGAGACCGTAGGCATACTCTAAACCACCTTAAGCACTGCATGATATTTTATGCATGTTTATGTATGTCACAGCCAAGTGACACTCCATCTGCATATAAAGATGTAGATCTAATCATCAAAGAAAGAATCCATTAAAATATTACAACAGTAAGAGCAATACAACTGATCAGTTATAAGTAGTTTTAATGGTTTTTCACTTTTTGTATGATAATCCTCAAAGTAGCATTCAAAAATATAGTGCAAAATATTTATTCATTTTATTTACAAACAAAATGTGCAGTTCAGCTTATCCTCACCACAATAAATGTCATTATTCTATGTGATGAATAGGAATTATGAGAAACATTGGAAGAGACAAAAAGTAAATTTTAAACTTAAGAATAAGATCTTCCCTTCAGTTATACTGTTGTTAAAGTTACACAATATTATCTTTTTTTAAATTATTTTCAGTTGGAAAAAACCCCAAGAAGTCCAAGAGAACACTAAAGAATTACATAGGAAAGAATGTTTTTTTAAAACCATAAAATTAATTTTGCTGTGACAATCACAATGCAAAGTTCTTATCCATGTAGAATATAAATTTTTTGCATCTAAAACATAGAATCTTTACAATGTAATGCTTTATCCCTTCTTACTATACAAATTGCCTTTAGGGGAAAAAGTATTCCAATATCTTCCTTTCCCTCTGATGAAACAACAGATGCTTTGGTTAAAGAGCAATTCGTGCGCAATAGTGTTTTAACTTGCAAGGCAGTACTCCTTTATTAAGTTGGTAGAATTCCACTAACTGGATGAGATCAGTAAATCTGGTATGACCATCATCAAGGGTATAGAATAGCTTCCCATCATCTTCCAACTGTAAAAATGAAAAAAGAAAAAAACAGATAGAATAAAATCCTCTTTTGCTATGGTATTTCTTGCCGATTTAAATACTTGTTTGAGAATTCTTCTTGTAGACCAAGATATTCATGACTACTGACAGAATGAAAAATACAGTCATCATTCATAGCAAGATCAAAAATAAAAAACAGAAAAATAATGCATTCTTTAACTTCCCTCTTAAGTTAGGTACATGCCTAAAAGAGAAGAACAATTAAATAAATATAGGAACATTATTTCTGCACTAACAGTACTACTTTATGCCTTTGGCATGATAGCTGGTTAATATGAACACTTGAGTTTTTACATATTGACAGGAAACAACCAAGTTTCAACTTACTCATGGATTTCAACCTTTGCTTCATTCATATCCTGTGTAACTGCTACATTTTGTGTCACCTATTTTGTGAGGTGCAACGCATCTACACACTAGTGCATTGCTGTACTGGATGCTACTTGCTACACGAGAAACTGCCCATCACAAAAGTACCATGCTTCATGTAGTAATGTGTTCTTTGTTGTAGGGGAAAGAACTGCTGCAGATCCAAATGCATGTGTCAGCACAGATACAAGAGAGAAAGAAAAAACTGCAAAACATACCTTGAAAAATTACTTTTGACTTTTAAATGCTTAAAAATTCACAATCAGTATTTCCTTATTCTAGGTTACTGAACATCAGCTCTTGCACAATTTGCACTGCACTGCTGACTATATATTTTCTCGATTTCTTTCCTCTACTGCTGATACATCTAATATCAAGAAGCTTCCGTGCAATAGCAAATAATCAGTGTTAATGTAAATAGAGGGTAAAACCCCACTTTTAAACTCTTCTAAAAAAGAAAAGGGAAAAAAGATACTTTACGAGATTGAGAGAGTAGTGTACAGAAGATTCTGAAGAAGGGCTAGCTAGTAACAGATGGTGTGCTAGGGAAAGATGCAACTATCCTACTTGAGTGCAGGGGACGGGAGAACATATAATTAGTTCTCTTACCTGTAATTAAGATTTCTTATCTGAAGCAGCTGTTGAACTGCTTATGATTCCTGGTTATTCTACCCCTTTCTATCATGTCTGGAAGTAGTTTGTAATTTCTTTATTCTCAGACTTTGGTTAATCCAGGTCAAACACTGCTAGTTAAGGAATTATCAATTTGTGCATGTGTAAATTCCTGTGCTCCAGCCAAGAATCTGAAAACGAATTATCATCCATCGGACCTTCTGATGCATTGTATGCATGCAATTTTCCTGCCAACACACTGAGTACAAGGAAGAGCTGACAATTCAGATGTCTGTCGACCAACACATCATTTTTAGTATATTTTACTCCTTCCAAATTAATCCCAAACCTCAAAGTGAATACTAGACAGATTGCTAATTCTAAAGCAATCAATATTTTGCAAAGTAAAAATTCACATCAAAGTTATGTTGCCCAGGAACCTAACATCTTCTGCAAGCTAACAAGGCTGTTATGAGAGAACATTTATTGGAAAAAGACAGTTCCAGAAATGTATATCAATTCTTCTTGTTTTGCACGGACTACAAAACAGCTAATTTCAGAAGAGACTACACTGAAATTATGTTGTATCAACTCAGAGTAGTAAGGATTAAAAAAAAGTTTAAGCTACCAAGTTCTTAAATTTTCACAGTATGGGATCCCAAATGTATCCCAAAGCTTTTATTTTCAACTTTTCACAATCAGTTCCCTGCCACCCACATGCAATACCTGTTGCACACGTTACTGATGCTAACATTGCACCTGTTAATGTGGGGGAAGCTTGAATTGGCAGGCTGCATGCCCTATCCGAAAGGAAACGTTTTTAAATACCGTATAACCTGAAACAGCCTAAAATGTAAGAGAAAAATAATTACTTTAGAGACTGAATTATTTTTGTCTTGTAAAAAGACTTACTAAATATTTTTAACTTATTTATATTTAGTAGGAAATTTCTCTCCTCTTCCCAGTAGCTGGAATAAGGCAAGAGTTTGGAAGAACAGTAGAATTTGAAGTTCAAAAAGGTAACATTGGTCTCCAATTAATAAGCTACTAACTTACTGCAGGAACACAAAATGCCTTGTTTCTTAGGAAATTATAACTTCACTTAGAAGATCAGCAGCAACTGGAAACGAAATCTTTCCCATATCAAAAAATAATTTTCTGAACTCCTTAGACTGTTGTTCTAGCAAAAACAGAGCATGCGGTAAGTGAGAGTATTGAGAATGCTATGAGGGGTACGAATGCAACTGGAAATTAAATGACAGAAGGGAATTGAAATATGCCTATGTTTGGGGAACTAACAGTTTCCAGATACACATTCTCTCTCTGGATTAGGTTGTTGTCGTTACAGAGAGGGTCTGTTTCCTCATAGGGAAAGAAAAATGGTCTCTTAAATTTGAGAGGTAAATGATATCCCAATGAAGTATAATCATACAGTATTAGTACAGAGTTCAGAAGGTTCTCCTCCATTGTTTGTATATAACACAATGAAAAACCCGAGCAACTCTTTTAACTAACATTGATTCACTCCTCTCCTCCTCCCAAATATTGCTTCAGTTTTCTGAAGTTATTCTATGTGAACTTTTTTAGGGGGTGCTATCAGCTACAAGCCCTAAGTAAGATACACAGAAATTTGGGGAACAATCATAGGGGATGACCCGATCAGAAACAAAACCAAAAAAGTGCCACTACTCTCATTTCTTCTACATGGAGGGTAGAGTACTATGTGGTCTGGAAGAAAGGTTCTTGTGAAGAAAGAAGAGTAAGCTATAGGTCTGCTCAGTTAGTCAAGCATCTGTGGCTGAAACCCATAATGCTGAAGTCTTCCCCATCTCAACAGAAGCAGCCTGTAAAGAAAACAGTATAAACCACTGCTGGAGGGATTGGAAGGGAGAGTGAAAGCTGGCCATTCTGGAAGGAGAATTGGATGATATCTTCAATGAAAACTGATGGAAATGTGATTTCAATTTAGGAAATTTCAGCTTACCTATAAGTAGCTGCACTAAATAAAGGTATCGATTTTTTGCTAAAATTTTCCCCCTGAAAAAGACTTGGAGATGAATATACCACAATAACATGAATCAAGAGAATAGGTCAGCAAAAAATGTTTGACTCCAAATATTGAGAGACAGTATCCTAAACAGATGAGTCAGTGAGATACACACACACATTGACCGCAGTCCATCTAAACAGATGACTAAAAAGAAATGGTGCACATATTGAAAAATGAAAAGGCATTACGACCTTTATTAATACATGATTTTCATGCCATCAGAGTTGTTTCTATTCCGTTTCAAATAGATTTCTCTATTTTTTCAATATACTTTTTAGGATTTTATAATACTAGTCAAGCTTTATAACAAATCAAACAGCAAAGCTCAAAAATGTTCAACTCTACTCAAGAATACTAACTATTTTTAGTGATGCAGGTATTATGTTTATATCATCCATACAAGAGCAAAATAAAAAAAGTACATCAATATTCTACCACAATTATTCAATTATTTTGTTTTTCAACTGTATATATAAACTTAAAAATTTACTTACTGGTACAATTTGAAAATGCTTTATTTTTAATCCATGACTCAATGACAATACAAACGTTTTGGGGTTACTTTGGCTATCACGTACCAGGAATACCCTAAAAGAGATTGAGAATTTTCACAGTAAGATCACTCTGGAAAACCTTTTCAAACATCCAGTTAAAACTGTCATAAATTCGTTGCAGTATGTATTTGTAAAAAGCAGAAATAATATAAATTCCCTGAAGTATGCCTTTAATCAGTATTTCTTTGCAAACGCGTCACTGGAAATACTTTTCTTAAATTCTTCTTCACTTCGTCTATTACGTGTAAAATATGCATTTCTCAGAATGAATGACACTGTGGGCGTCAGTTTTTACACCACATAGAATTACAACGTATCTCTTCAGACAGAAAAGCACCCTCAAAGTTTGTGCTTCAAAAAAAATGGACTCTGACAGTCACCCTAAATCACAAGCACTATAGGGAAAATTCAAAAGGTAGATCAACTGGAAGTTTACAGAAAAAGTAATGCAGGAAATACCAGAATAATTTTCACAGCTGGCCAATATTCATAAATGCACACTCACTTCTGCACATTGGCCAAATTCCCACTGAGAGCTGCACTCTGCTCACTTTATGGCATCATTATTCAAATCACAACACTCTCAATGGCCAACAGTGTCACTGCAGCTAGTTCACCAATAACTTATTCCAGCCAGGTTATGGACAGACATAATTTTGCTATAATCCTGGCAGGATAATCTGGTAAAGACAAAGGATGAATACCAGTAAGAGAGAACTTTAATTGAATCACTGGGTTTGGAATAGCGGTACATAACAGTTCAGAGGACAGAGGGAAGTACCTGATTCACAGCTTTGTAGTGGGAAGAGTCTGAACTATTTGTACTGTGCAGGTCTGGAACAGTTATAGCTAACGAATGCATCAAAGAAGGGAAACGGAGGGACAGCCATTGGCAAGCATGCTCCTCTTTGAGGACACCAAGGAACAGGCAAGATGGACTTGCAGGTATCAACCAAGCAAGCACTAGTGGCCACCTACTTTCGCCCAACCACATACCAGGAATGTGAGCATAACCACATGAAAAGAAAGGATTTCAGAAGAAGAAAGCAGACAAAGGCTTACAGTGGATTTTAACTGACTAACGGCATGGATTCAAACTACTAATTTAATCATCAAAGATTTTAAGAGTTCTATTTGTACAAAGTAAGAAAATACCTGGAATTAAGAAATTTGAAGTCCATAATCATTAACATTTATATCAAAATCCCCATCCAGTCTAATTCGGAGCTCTGATACTAATTCAGTTATTAAAGAGGGATAATTGTCAACTCAGCACATGGTTTGTAAGAGCTCACGGCAAATATAAGGACGACTTCTCAACAGACTTGGGCTCTCCTAACAAGCTCTCTCTCACCACCTAGTGGCCTCTCACCCTCTCCAGGACATGAATGAAAATTTTCAGAGCAGTTAGATATATTCTTTGCATAAACTGAATTTTTTTATACGTTTGTCATTAAGGACTAGCATTAAGGATTTTATTTTATTCAGAAAAATGACACTATAGGAATGTGCCCCTTTGCAGACACTGAAAATGGGGTCTCTACATCCAAATACTGAGATGCACGTTAAACAATACACAAAGTAATCACATTGGGTAGGAGAGAAAATAAAGGTTGATTAGGATTTATGTTCCCATTCTTCAAGTCTTTTGAAGTCCATTTTCTTACTTTTTTTTTTGTATTAATAGCCAAGATAAGCAACATTTGTCCTCCGTCACATAAAAAGATCTTTACTCTTTTCTAACTTTATCACAATAGACCTACTTTAGTTGTCAAAGAACCTTTAAAAAGATCACTTTATTATGAAGAAAGGGTTGTAGTTTACAGAATCTTAGAAATGCTGGTTGGAAGGGAGCTTTTTAGACATGCTGCATGACTCCAAACTGCTCCTTCATAAACTCATAAGGAATTTGCTGAATGACCAGTTGCGTTTTGTCATGGGCCTTTTGGTAATGTTATTGTCCCATTTATCAATCAGATGCCAATCAGTTCACATTCCTATCAACCGTTTATCACTAAAAAGTCTTCAAATGTCCTTTAGGGAGTAAAGTATGAAATCTACAATATTGCTATATAAACTTCTTTAAGAAAGTTGGTTTTACGCCAGAGCAGTAGATCCAAAAAATTTATTCCTTGGTAGCACACCTTAAGATTGTTGCTATCCCTAATTGTGTTATTGGGTTACTCAAATACTGAGACTACCATATATCCTTTACATAATAGTCTCTTTATCTTTTATAAGCCATTGTGAACAGCATATTTGTTGGTACATACAGTATTATAGAGATCTTACCACCTCTGTCATATATGAGGGAGATCTCCCTGCTTTGGATCACCCTAAAAGGAGATCTGGATCATGGATTATTTTCTCTGCCTACCCTCCTTCCCCCAGAATCTTATTCCCATGAAAAGATTCCGTATTTCTGGTGATAATTCATTCTTTCAGCCCATCAAAAAGCACAGTATTTATCACATGCTTAATGTATTCATGACTTCATGAGCGTTCATACTACCATGTTCTAATCAATTCTAGACAGTCTACACGAGACTATCATCCTCACCAAAACCATAATGCATATCTATGAATAGATCCAAGAATACAACATGAACAACACTGTACTAAACCAGTGTTAGCAAGGTATTCACTTTCTTATCTCAAACACCACTGCTCTTTACTTGCCAAGTCTACTGGGTCTCATTTAACATTACGTGTGTGTACCCACTGAAAGACACTGGAAGATTCATCAGCCCTAGAATAACAAACTGCTCAGAAATACATGTTGCATTCATCCCCATATCCTGTCCCTCTTGTGTAACAAACGCAAAAATGAATGCAGAGTAGAGAAGCAGTTTCAGGATGATTATCCAGGCTTAAACACAGGACCCTTGAAATTAAAAAAGGAAAAAGAAATACAAAAGGAGAAGTCCAACTAGCCATCATTGCCAGTTATGACTATTTATGTCTCCCTTTCCTTCCCATGCTTTTTTTTTTTTTCCTAGAGTCCTTTCTGCAGATGTAGAAAACAGTATTACAACATACTTATTCTAAAACTGAAGGAATTTAATGAGTCATCTGATGTTACAGATACTAACTAGGAACAGAGTTTTATAGAATTACTCGTTGAATGAAGGAGGCTCAAGTTTACATTTAATACAGAAGTAAGGATAAAAACACAGAAATGAAAAACAGGAGGTTTTGAAAATATAATACCTACTTGCTTTGCCATTTTTTAAAATTAATATTTAAATGAGAGAAAATCAAAAGTGAGTAGTCTTATCCTAATGTTTATTTTTCACCATTAAGGGATACTACAATTTTTAGTCATTTCATGAGGAAAAACATATATTTTTTTTCAATGGCTGTCCCTGCACAGTTCATCTTATAATAAGGTTAGTCAATGTTTTCAGGCTTTCTTTTATTCTTTCATCACTAATAAGAGATACAAAAGACACTGGTGCCAAAGTTGATAGTTCCCAGAGAATATTGTGCAAATACAGAGCTCAAGTGCCTGGCTCTGAGCAGACATAAGTAATCTGTCAGTGACAGAATCGAAGTGTTAGATCACCACTTTATTGCTTCCAAAAGATATAAAATAGAAACCAACTGACCCCCAGATAGCCCTATATAAAAGAATTTTTATTTCTATTAGGTAAGTGCAAAATCTTCATTCCTCCATCACACACACATCCCCATCCCCCCCGCCCAGTAAGAAGTACATGAAAATAGCAGTTGTTGACTAGAAATGTCTCAGAAGAGTTATGTAAAGAATTAACTCACCCATCTACAAGTCCATGCTGCAAAATAAGTCTCTGAGCCTCTTCTCTAGAGATTTTATGATGAAACCATGACTGAGATCTGTGTATAGCTGTAGAAATAAAGGTTTTAAAAAACATTTTGTATTTATTGAAAGAACCAGCTATTGCATTTCTCTGGCAATGAATTAACTCACACGTACCCATGTTAGACATGGCAATAGGACTACCATGTGAGTTGAGTCGTAGACACCCTCTCCTCTGTATGAGAGAGAAGTAAAAGCATGATTTCAAAGCTTTTTTGTTAAAAATAAAAAAAAAAAAATCAGAAAATACTATTCTGATAAAACAAAGGTGTTTATACCCGCCATGCTAATCCTTCTTCAACTGCAACTGAAAGGGCTTCTGTTGGATTTTCTATAATTCTGCTTCTGTGTCCTGAGAAATCCATTGCTACTAAAGAATTTTCTGAAATGCTTCTCTGCAACAAAGGGAAATAAATTTAGTTCATTTTTTAAAAGGTTCATCATTTAAAAGCGAGCTTCTGAGAAAACATTATGTTTTGTAAGTGGTGTTTCAAGTATCTGCAGTGTTTCCCATCAGAGCCAAACTCATATTACCCTAGGGAGCATTTGTAATTCCAGTATGCTGCTGCAAAGCTCAATTTTACAGTCTGGCAGGACAGATGATCTTTGTGCATTACTGCAATGGATAATAAATATATTGTTTTACCATAAACTCTATATTTTTAACTATACCTAGCCCCTTTGCATGTCAAAACAAGCCAGCAAACTGTTACTAAGTTGTTCAAGTAATAGGAAAAAGGTAAATCCTTATACATAACCATCAAATTAACAAAGCTTTGAAATATTTTGCTATAAGCGTGTAATAAATTTAAATATTTTTTAATATAAAATGTCACTCAAAGTTAACTGGATTTAAGCATTGAAATCAGCCATTTCTATGGAGTTTAACTTCAATTTTAATACATCTCTTCTAACTCTTATTACAGACTAAACAAACTGCTTGGGTTTTTTCTCCCAGTGAATATTAAGTTTGTTACAGTAGAATAAAAAGCATTGAAGTTGACAAAACAGTCTTAAAACTCATGAAAACACTTCTCAGAAACCAAGGTTTACAAAATAGAGTTTACTACGGACTGTAATGGCTCAAATGTTGGCAGGCACTGGAATATCAAATAATTAAAAGAACATCCTAGCATTCTGTAAGTTAAAGTAAATTCTGGAACACAAGAGGCCCAGATTTCTGTACTGTTAGCAAAGCTTCACACTCCAAAACCAAAGCAGCTCTGTTTCGTTCCTGTTTGGTTACACGCATGAATGTAACTAGAAACGGAAGACGGCAACTCTGCAGTTCTCTGTAATTCTTGACACTGTAGTCTAATGTCTGCCTGAGTAACTGTAACTTGTAAAGAACTTTTCAAAAGTAAAAAACCAAGGCTAAAATAAGAGAAATGTTTGCTTCTAGGAGAGTGGAGGGAACTCCTTGTAGCTTGGAGTTGGTTGTGACTTATTGAGGAATATGAAACATAGAGGTTGCTCCCCTAAGAAGCATGTTCATTAGCTTGTGCACTTAATTCCCAAGTTTACCCAATTTGCTGTTTAATTCATTAATAATGCACAAGTAGAAAAACAATGCCATGCTTAATATGATTACAGATTATGCCTGTGTTAGAAGCTACATGAGCTAAAATGCCCTCAACAGTGCAAGAGGAGAAAGAATCAGCAATGGCTCCCCGATCCATTATAAAAGCAGCAGCTGGCTACAGTAACAGCTTCATATAACAGAAAGTAAAGACAAGGTCAGTGTATTAAGCACAATTTTGGAGCCATGCTTATTAGCAATATCACTGAAAACTGTTTCTGTGAATGCCTATAATAGTAAAGGCATCTTTTAGGCATTTTAACAGCAAGAACTATAATAAAAGCTCAAAAAATCCACGATAAAATCACTGCCACAAGTCCCAGAAACAAGTAATTTTTAACCAATTTAGCCAACAAAAACCAAAAAAGTGATATAAATCATCCATGAAAAAGTCTGAAATCAAATAACTCAAAAAGAATTGGGATAACATAAGGTATTAAAGAAAAGGACAACCTGATCCAATTCCAACTATCTGACTGAGAAAATGGACACAGCACTTAGTATAGGCTGTTGTTCCTCCAAAACCCAGTTCTGGCAAACTATGGTGTTCCTCTGAAGCGCAGTCAGTATTACACCAGCTGAAATTTATCTCAAGTACTTAATGTTTTATATTACTGTATACTAAAAAGGATTTGTTATAGCTTTCTTATCATTTACAGCATGCGTAACCTTAAGCACTTTGCTTCTTTTTAAATGCATATATAGTTCTGTTACTCTGTTTTCAAAATCCTCTTTCCACTTTTTTTGACAGTGATAATAAGCCACTGAACTCCCAAAAAACGGGAGATTTGACAAAGGGAAAAAGCCTGTTAACTGGTCTGAACTACCCAATTTTTATGAAGTAAATAAGTTAATTAGCTTTCTAGTCAACCCTGACAGCCCTAAAGATTTTGGCAAGCATTTGCACATGCAAAGATTTGCAGGATCAGGTCAGCAGTATAACTGACATAAATTACTTAAAAATAGCATAATGGCAGAAACAAGGTATTTATTCATGGAGCTACTGTGGGACATACCATAGGTGTTACATTCAAAGGGCTGCAGCCACTTCTACCTTGATATGGTTGCATGTAATTCTGATACAGCTGCATCCCATACTAAAACCAGAAAATAACACAGTTAGCATTTTAAATTATAAACCTAAGCCACGTAAATGTTTTTCCGGATATAAAAGATAACGCGTGCTTTTCTTTACCATTAAAAGCCAGGGACAAACGCTGTTAGGATAAGGAAAGGCACAACATCATTGTCATTGCTGCTGCCTTTATAAATGTACTCTCTGCATTAAATACTACCCATTTAATACACACACTGACCTATTCCTACTTTGTGACAGACACATTTTCAAAACATATTGAAGTTCCCTTCTTGTGTATTCTCATAGCTTTGTTTGACATTACTGAACAATCTCACTGAATTCAATATGGTTACATATAAGCATCTGTTTAAGTATTTGCAGGACTTGAGGCTTCAAGACATCATCCCATCCCCTACAATGATTCCAGTAATTTGGTCTCTCCCTTTTTGTTGGGATGAAGAAAAATAAGCTTTCAGAGTACAAAATTGATACTGTTATTGTATGGAAATCTAGAATTAGGTTACTTCCCTACCATACAGTATCAAAATTTCACATAGTAGACTTAAGCAAAAAGTTAACTCCACACAGATAAATTACCTTAAGCAACCTAATTGCTGTCATCCAACAGGTCCTACTTTGTTCATCATCTGCACAGAGCTGTTTCAGGTCTCTGGTTCCTCCTGATTTGTTAGGCTAGAAGGCCACAGCACATTTTTTTAGCATTAAAGCATATCTTGAAGATAATACCTGTTGAAATAAAAGCCACTAATTCTCCTATTTTATAAGAGACAGCTGAATATTGTTTTCAAAAACCTTAAAGAAACTTAAGCTTACCTAAAAACTGTGGCTTGCTTTAATACGTATCAGAATAATAAGCTTGTACCTTAAAGCAGAATCCATAGTTTGTTGGTGCTCCAAAAATCTTTTTGCTCGTCAAAGACATGTACATATCACTATTGCTGAATTCACAGAAAAACTGCAGATGTCTCGGCTCCTAAAAAGAAGAGCAATGTAATACAGTTAGATTATTTTTAGCCAGCCCCCCCCAATAAGAAACTCGACAAGAGTATAGTAGTTATCTTTTTCCAAAACACAGTCCTACATACTGCAGTTTTAACTGTGATATTATGAAATCTAGAAAGAGACAAGTCAACTTTAATTTTATAATGCAAAGTAAAAACACATCAAACTACTCAAAGAGTTCATTTTTCCAGAGAGGGAGAAAAACCAAAGTACAAGTGATATCATTATCGGGAAAACATCCACTAAATTCAAGCCACAATATTACTACAGTAGGAGTAAAGTTTTGAGAGCAGTATCCATTTCAAACACCAAAATAAAATACACTCTTACAATCTGAAAAACAATATACTGTAATAATTATTGTCCAGTACTATTTCTAACCATTATCTCCACCCTCTAAGGTTAATTAAGTAAAGGAAGCAAGAAAGAAAACTGCTAAAGGGTACAAAAACAGCTCAGTGAATACATTGGCAGTTAACACAAAAAATTCAGAACGAGGAAAAACATTGTTTTAAGTGGTTTATGTGAACGGTGTCACAACTCCAGTGTACCTTGTTTAATATAATCAGATTTAAACTACTGCCATCCAAGTACCAAAGCTGAACTAGTAAAATGAAAACTGTCCACTGACAAAACTTAAGAATGCTTAAAATCTTCATGTAAAATCCTTTTATGCATAGATTTTTTGAATTGAATATTGAAGTATTATGTCCACTTTTCAGAGCATCTACTTATACTCCAAAATTTTAGCTACTATTTGAAAATTCATTTTTAAAGGGCACTCTGTTAAATGATTGGAAAGATATTGACCAGAATGAAGCAAAGCTACCAGGCAAAAAGAAACCACTGTTTCTAAGACAATATTTTCCCAATTTTATACCTCTCTCTATATCTCTCTAGATTTTATCTACAATAAATAGATTTCTTTTTCCTTTTTATCACTAAAAGTTGATATTCAAATTTTCAATATTATTACAACAAATGATAAATACATACAAATTTGCTCTAACTACATAATTTTCTCTCTCTCTTTCTTTTTTTTTTTTCTTCCCTTACCTTAGAAGTACCTTTAGTGGAAAAATATAGGCCAGATCTTCTCAAGAGAAAGTACAATTTTTTCCACGATTTTTTTCCCTGCTCCTTTGCATGCAAGTAACCATGAATCTCAGGATACGTGCTGGAGCTTAGGAACATCTGAAAGAAAATATCAAACATGCATTTTTTCTTTTAATCTGAAACCAGCTTTCTGTTTCATTAACATACTCAGACAGGACTAAGGGGAATAAACCCCTAAATCCACTATGACACCACAATAATTCAGTTATGATTGCATCTAATCCCATTAACAGTACCTCTGATTTAAGGCGTGTAGAATGTTACACAACTCCAAGGTATGATAAGCAAGTTACATATTTATATGGAACATATGGTTTGAAATGAGAGCATTAGTTATGCAATATGTTGACTTCAGCAACAAAACCAGTGTAAGAAGTTCTGATCCCATGCCTCAGACCCTATTTATATAAAACTGCAAATCAGTTCTACCAAAAGAAGAAAGGAAAAGCCATCCCTCCTCCCTGCCATGTTACAAACCAGACAAGAGAACTGATCCGAGTTAAAATTAATTCAGCAAACAGATCAGAAAATCTGAATCACAAAACCATGCAGGTCGGTCAGATCTTACCATTTTCAAAAGGAGGGAACACAGGTCTCAGGACCTGAAGTGGTGCTTAAGCAGGAGCTTTAGCAGAACCAAAAAGAGGAGAGGCTGGGCCAGTCACCAAGACAGCTCCTGTCTGTGCTCGAGGTCATGTGGCAGAGAGTATTGAAAAAGAAATGGGTCAGGAGGAAGGAAAGAAGACTTAAAAGTCTGAGAGATCAGCCATTTTGCCTCCAGAACTGCAAGAAAAAGGTGTGTACCCTCACAAGCCACAGAAAGGCAGAATGAGATGGTCTGACAGAGAAGTTAACTGATACCTTGAGTAGAGGCAGTGTATTCGGTGGCTTCTTTTTAGCCCTTTCAACCAGACATTGTTGGAGTGCAATACAGCTTTTATCTTGCTAAAACCAAGTATACAGTTCTATTCAGTCTCCAAAAGTATCCACTAAAAGCTGGCAACCATGTTAACTTTATTCTGATTCCATGTAATGCCTTCTTTTTTATTACTCTTCTTGCAAGAAAACTACTCAGAACTATGACTCCTATCTAAACAGACTAACCTAGAATTCTTCAACTTCCATATATGCAAAAGAATATGTGTTATTGCTAAGCTCTTCAAGGACCTTGCCCTAGACTGGCCTGCAGCATCACAAATACCATCTAGGCTTACATAGAGGAAGGAAACAAGGGCTGATATCTGCAGCTTTCATTGCCACATTTTCCTCCTGTCCACTGCCTCTTCCAGAAAATCTGATTTGAGGACACAAAACAACAGATCCTCAGGCAAGATACAGACTGGCCAGAACCACAGCAAAATGATGAAGTGAAGTGATTTTGGAAGTACACCATAGTCTTCATGTACAGCCATTAAATAATGCAATCCAACCAAGATACACAAGGTTGCTTTCACTTTTATTGTTTTCCTACCTTGCAGTCAGGTGCATGACTGTACCACCTGCAGACCATCCTGAGCTAATTAATTTCAGCTGGTGTGAATGCAGTAATAGGGGCAGGCTTCATTTGACAGGGGAATGCCCTAGCCCACGAGTAGGAATGCATTATGAGTAGCTTCATGGTATTCATCTGAATAGTTAAGTTACAATAAGACTAGGTGTATCTATCTACATGTGTTGCTGCACACAGCTGTGTGCAAACACAGTTTCAGCTTTTTCAGCCACATTGAAGCAGATGAGTAGGTCCTGGTAGGTGTTCCAGCCTGTTAATCTTCCCATTTGCCACGTATTAACAGGGTCACTGATGGTGAATACAAAGGCTGCATTGCAAAAGTATTTTAACTCCATAAACAAGTCAAATGGAATCTAAATGAGTCAATATATGTAAAGCTAGAAAAGCATCTTTTTAGGCTTTAGTACCTCTGCTGAAGATGAAAGGAATGACTGGCTCCCACAAGAATCTTCCCCAGCGTTTCTGCCATAAGAGCTTCAAACCAGAAGCACTGTCATGAAAAACGCTTTTCTTACTCAGCAGACCAAAGTGGAGGAGCAATACAAAGCTCAGCTTTGACAGTCCCTGTTGTACTCATGCTATCAATTAAAATAAAGTAGCAATACTGCTAGGAAAAAGGCAATCCTAGATCCATCTTTTTCTTTCCAAGACAGCTGACAACAGTGTGAGAAAATATAACATGAACAAGCTGTAGTCAAAACCATTAACTGTCACAAGGAATGAGCAGTAAAAATATCTCAGAGTGCGAACTGAACATCTGTAATAAATACCTAAAACTAAAGACAGTAGAAAAGATAACTTCTTTGGTTCTTTTTGTTGGGGGATGATTTGGATGGGTTTTCCTGTTGTTGGTTTGCTGTTTTTTTAATGGAAGTACATGCAAGTTTATTATAGAAGGGAATGGATCCCTGCATTATGCAGATAAAAGGTAATCAAAATAAGACAAATTAAGAAAAATATGAAAAGTTCTTAATACAGGAAAAAGTGGGGAGAGTTAAATGATGACATGCTACGGACAGGGATTATTGGTCCGCAATATGCAGATGATCTTGCACCCTCTCCCCCATGCAGTGAAATATATAACATGATATGTAGGGTTATGTAAAGTGTTACCACGTCATACTAATATATGACAGCACCAAGGACTTGATTATGATTTGATTAGATGTAAAACTAACCAATTTAAAACCAACTGAATAAAAACCGAGGCAAATAATGTCTTTTGTTGGGGGGAAAAAAAAAAATCAAATCAATCAACAAGTGGGGTAAAAAAATGGAAAGGAAATACACCCCACTGTCTCAGATGAATATAATAGTAAAAAATGCAAAAATACTAGATGTCACCAAATGCAATAAAGATTGAGAGCTGAATTCCTAACTATACAACTTAGTTGTCCACACCTTCAACATATTCAATAAAAGAATGGCTGCAGTAGCAAAGACAACATTTGCTAATGGGCTTCTCAAGCTCTTACTACTTTGCAGAGTGAAAGAAGCCACCATTTTCCTAAGACTCCATAAATCAGGTTTGAATTTGATGACTGATTTCCTCAAAGATGTCATGACAGCTGGCCACAATCCAGCCCAGTGCTACTGTGAATGAGCAGGACTTTCCCCCGAACCTGCTCATGAATTTTGGAGGCATCAAGTAACTCCAGTGAAGAACTGATATCAGTTCTCAATATTGTCTCCTATAGACTTCAGTCAATCTGAAGAGTTTAAACTGGGAGAAAGGCCAGCAGAGTCTAGAGTGGAAGATGAGGAAAAGCAACAGGCAGACTAGAACACATCTAAGAGATTGACAAGAGACTAAAATTCAGTGCATGGCTATTTCAGCCTGAAGACTGGAATGGAGTCAGATGAGAAACTGGTCAGGGAAAGAAGGACTTGCTATGGCAGAGTAATTAAAGAAATTGTCCTGATTTGAGCTAAAACAGAACCAATTTTCTGTTCAGTAATTTTACTTGAATCTTTAATCTGTGAAGGTAGAGAATGAGAAGTAAGAACATGGGGCAAGAGATGGCAATGGAGAATGGGCAAAAGGAAAATACACTATCGATAATTCTGTGTTTTGCAAAATTATGACTGTCTTGGTAATCCTGTTTTGTCTTTAACTTAATTTTTGCATATATAGCTTTTTTTTTTAATGTTTATTTAGGAATGACATATGCTCCATTCTTCAGGTGTAAGGTTTTTTTCACTGCTCTGGAAGATGACTTGGACATGTGCTATCTACAATAGTTTTTTTAATGTATTCACATTATACATAAAAAGCTATTAGAAAGAAGCAGCCAAATTAGTCAATACAAGACTTGAACTCTGAACTTCAAGTCTTGCACCTATTAAACAATAAGAGGAGGGAGGATGGGTCTATTCTTAAAGAAAAAAAAAAAAAAAAAGCAGAAAAAAGTGTAATTACCCAAGTAACGACCCAACCTTATTTTTTGAAAATGTAACTGTTAAATTTAAAACACCAATTGACATATTTCCTAGTGAAAAAATATTCGGATAAAAATACAATTAAAGATTAAAAAACCAGAATTACAAAATTGGAGAAATGTTATTCACAGACAAAAAGAAAATGAAAGAAACCTAAGATAAGATTTTGACCCTTCCAAGTAATTAAAAAAAATAAATATTGACTTCAGTGAGGTTAGAATTTTACCTACTAACTCTGAAGGACTCAATTCTGTTAACACTACCTATGCTGTGCAGTCTATTTATTGGAAATGCTGGCATGAATAAGAGAAAATAGAAAAGGATCTAGCATGCACATGTATTCATCTAAAATAAGAGTTGCTGCAATAAGCAAATGTTTTAAACAAATCTCAAGTCCCATTTAAAATGGCATTAAATAGTTTCACATGTAATTAGACCAAGTGATACAATTTGTTGCCCACCTATGAAAATTGCTAATTCTCAAAAAACAATCAACCAACCCACCCCAAAATTCGAAAATAATAGAATATTTCTTTACTATAGGGAGAGACTCCAGATAAAAATATTCACACTACGTTAATTTTTGACATGTTTTAAAGCCAACTTGCAAAAATAACCTAAAGTAAATTCCAAATGATCCATATGGCCTAGCACTAGACAGGTACATAGTGTGTTGTGTCTCACAGCAACCATACTCTAATCAATATAGTAACACACTTTTTTTTTTTGGCTAAAGATCTTAATGGCAGATTAAACCTCTCTCTTTGGTATGCATACACATTCAGTATATGTCAGACCTACTAATTTTACTTAGCATATGTTAAATGGGTAGGAGATAAGTAAACTTTTTTTTGCTTTTGAGGCTATTTAGATGCTTTAAAGTCATCACTTGCTTTTACTTGCTTACAGCTCAATCCACAAAAAGCTATAAAAGTATCAGAAGTGATTTTTTAATCACTTGTAAGCACTGAGTTGTTAAAACTAATGTCTCTCTTGATACTTGACCAAGCACATCACAAATAATAATGCAAGGCCATTAACTTGTCTTAATGAAAGTTTCCAAGGAAATAGCGACACACTGTAAACAATTTACCCAACTGCTTCTGCTGAAACGTGCATAACGGCTGCACAATCCACAAATGTATTCTCTACTTTGTGCCCAGGAAGTTTTATTTGATTAAATACAATTAGACAGAAAATAACAACATAAAATGGCAACAGAGGAAAGTTTGTAACAGATTTTTCAACCTATCACAATGGGATGTAACTATATATATTTAGAACGACTCCTAATCTTACCCATAAGCTTTGCACACATTCTACATACCACAATATGGGCGTAAGGAAGTTCTGTGCAAAACTATATGGCAAACAGTTCCATTATAAAAGTCTATATTATTTTTTTTAAACTACTAAATTACATTTGCAAGTAAGAAATATTAAGTTCTACTAACACAGGGGACAAGATTTCCTAAATTAAATGTTAGACTGCAAAATCTATTTGCTATTTAGGTAGCAAAAGTGAACTAATTTTCATTAGATATGCAGCATCTTTTGAAATTACAAAGTTTTTATTTACGTTTGTAAAAATGATTTATAGAATCTAGCATATGTAAATTAAATTTAATTAGAAACTTTTTTTACTATATCTGGGATAATCTTAACCTCCTGACTTACATTTGCTTCTGTAAGGATATAACTATTTAATACAGAAGAATGATTAAAGAATTAGTTCTTAAATGTTTTTCATTTACTGGTGGACACTAAGGTAGAATTTATCATCTAGATGCAAAAAAAAAATTTGTAATTTCTATATTTCTTTCAGTTCTACCTTAAATATCTTGTGTTATTATGTTGCCTTTCCAATCATTCTTTATCCCCAAAACTCCCACATAGGATTGTTGTCTTAAGACCAGTGAAAGTTCTTCTATTAATTAATTTTTCTAGTGACAAGCAAACAAGAGTGATGTGCATGTTTCCACCTTTATTACTCATTTTTCCCCTCTTTGAGAAGTAAGACGATGATCCCTGATATGGTCATTCTGTGAAATTATTCCCACTGTAAATTAAAATCTTGTGTCCGCTTAAAAGATGACTAACACTGAGTGACCTACCATATTTTTTTTTCGAAGGCTACAGTAGCCTTCAAGCTAACAAATCATACTAGTCAGTCTAAATTTTCTACTCATTAAGTTTAACCATTTAACTCTTTTTTATATCCATTTGTGTCATATTACCAGTTCCTCAGTATTCTACCAATGCCAGCTGTTAAGTGTGTGCTGAGTACCGCAGCAATCCACCCTTCTAAGGAACCGGGGTCTTTCACCTGAAATACCCAATAAAGGTATTAACCATTTTTACTGCATTTTGTCTGTCTTGGCACTCCCTGATTCTGAAAGAACGTGTAAGTTTCCAAGTGTGGAAACTGTCTGGAAGGAACACATCACTTCATATCTCATAAGAAAAAAAGTTATTAATCATGTTTTGAGTTATTCAAAACCTAATAATAGATCCAACAGAGACAAAGAGCTATGCTCGTACAACACAGACATCAGGAAATTCTGAGCTATGCTGGTTCATCTTCATTCAAAGATCACATACCTGCAATATCCCAGAGTGGCTTACAGCTGCATCAGTCTCACTTGGAAAAGATATCATATGATCTGGAAAAAAGCTCTGTAACAATATATTTTGTATCAAATTTCTGTAAAAAGAAATATTAAACTTCCTATCTCTTTTGGACATAAAATTGAAGTTCTCAATGCAGTGCAAGACACTGCCAATTCTCTGATCCAATAATTTAAGCTTACCTTAACATCATTTCTGAATTTGTGACATCCTATATATTATTTGCTGAGAAACTTAAAATTTTGAGAAAACATCAACAAACTCTGGAAGCAAGAGGGTTTCATAAACCAGTGCAAGTCATATTGCAGTACTTGGGCCTTAGTGTTGTTTTTCTAGCTGTATTTTATGTTGACATGTAAGACTTGCCTGGGGCTTCAATACGCTACCAAGCAGGGAGGATATACACCAGCATGCTAAAAAATACATTCTTTTCTATTGCTTTCATTACACTAGAAAGCCAGTAAAATATTTTGGAATAACTTCCATTAACAGAGAACCAGTCCTCTCAGGTTTTTTCATTTGTCCATTCTGTATGATATGAATACAAATTAACATCAAAATCTGACTACATCAATACGGTGTGGTTAAAAAGTCCATATTTAAAGTGCCAATTTCATTACCAAGGAAAACTCAAAAGGTAATTCATAGGACAGACCTGCAGCTGGGGAGTTCGATACAGTTATACAGATATGAACCTGCCAGAGGTGATCATTACTAATAGTTTTCTCAAGGCTTGGACAAATTTGAAGCTAATACTCCCTTGACCATCCAATGTCCACTGACTCATTTTTGATAATGGCAGGGTTAATTCATATCAACTGATTTCTGATAAAGCATTCTTGCTACACCTGGGACCACAGTACCCAGAAGAGCGACTCAACAGCAACAGTAAGGACTCTGATTAGCCACAGATGCTGATACCAGTCATAGTTGCATGTCTGTCACCCTCCACAGCTGGTTCCACTCACTGGTTAACCGATACACAAACATATTTATTCTTTGAATGTTCTGTACTAACTACAGACCATCTCAAGCTTAGAATTTTTCACTAGTGCACTGATATCTCCATGTCAGGGGAGTACATGATTTGCCCAGAGAAACACAGATGGAACAAGAAAAAGCCCTCACATCTCTTACATCTTTTGGTATCTTAGTATTTACCTTTTCATCCTGTTCACAAGTGGACAGTTTGGGTTCCCTTCCACTATTCACCTTTCAAGTCCTCGTACATTTCTGCTATTTTTCCCTTTGACATCTGAAACAAGTTGGCTTTACCAGAGACAGCATTTGGAGTGATCCAAATATACCATGCATTTGAGCAACCAGATGGTGAGTTTCTCCTGCTGAGCCAGGACTGTTTCCATGGCCTTTGCCATCAGCCAAGGTCTGAATCAGCAACATTAACCTTTGGCAACATTCTTGTGTTACGAGTTGTCTCTGCTCTCTTTCTATACCTTACATACACTAACTCTGGCTTCACTTTCTCTTTCTCCTAACAGGTTATGGCTGCTCATGGAATTTTGTGTCCGTTGGCATTTAGCTGCAGCTGTGAGAAGCTGCCATTGGACAGCACTGGGCCATAACATTACGCTCTGTCTGGCTGTGTGTAACACAAAAGACTATTTTGCAGCAACAACTGCATCACTTCCAGATAGAACTTTAGGACTTACCAGTGGATTTTTAAAAAACTCATACTTGGCATAATTTTTTCTAAAATACAGTTTGTTTTCCTCTTCCATTACCCAATTTGACTGGACTTCCATCACTAATTCATGGTCTTCTATAGCTCTTCCTGTAAAAAAAAACAAACAACTTTTAGAAAAACAACGAACAACCTGCACCTAAGAGCAGAATGTGAAAACACAAAGCTCAGACAATAAAAATATTATTGAATGTTTGCGAATGTTTATGTAAATATGTTTGAATATTATTTGTAAATGAATACAAAACACAAAACAAGCAATCAGAACTCAGCCCATTAATCAGGTCCATGTTACACCAAGTTACTGTTCCACCTTAGTAGGGTCCAACATCTGAGGTAGGTCACATGTCAGGTGTTTCGTTTATGTTTTGTTGTTGTTGTTTTCTTTTACAGGGGCAGCTGAGGGCTTTATTCTATCTCATGGCGAAATCCATGCTCTCCCTGCAGAAGCCAGGCAGTTCCTGCTGCAGGACACATGGGGCAGCAGGCAGCAGACCACTTCAACCATTCACTCAAGCCTGTCTGGGGTGTCAGGAGTGTCATTCTAACGCTCCTTTCTCTTAAGGCTTCATTTGTAAAGTGGATCTGCAATGTAGAAAACCATTAATTTGTTCTCTTCTCCCCAGGCCCCTACTATGTCCTGAAGCATTTCTAAAACTAAAAATGAACTTAGGGCATTTCAGTGTTTTAATGATTTTGCACAAACTAGGGATTACTGAGAATTTTGGCAGGTATAGAACTAGTATATGCAAAAGGAATGGTAAGGCATGAAAAAAAAACCAAACAAAAAAACAAAAATTAACCTACAAAGTGAACCCTAATGTGTAGTTTGGCTTTGCAGTGGGTGAGGGTAAGAAAAGGCACAGAATTCACTTATTTGTACCACAGCACTGGCATTCAGAATCGGTATTCTCACTGCTTTAGACTGCTTAGGCTGCTCAGATTCTTGAGTGAATTTTTCTATTTTACAGCACTATGAAATGCACTTAAAGGAAAGAACTGTCCTGTAGATGTGTTGTGCATGTTTAGGTGTTACATACTCTGAGTAATGGAATGGGATTACTCACAGTGCAGCAAGTTAAGCATAAATTCTGAAAGACTACGGATAATTTCTCTAAAATACTATCTATACTGCCTTCTTTTTTAAAAAAATAAATTTCAGCAGCTTATGAAATCATGTTACAAAAAAAACGATGAACATGCTTCCAAATGAGTATACAGTTTTTGTGGCCACTTGTACTTTGTTGTGGACTCAAAAACTAAAGAGAACAAGATGGAATTGAACAAAGTTGTAGATTTTATTTAAATGATCATTGGCATCTCCAAATTTAAATTACACTCCAATAATGAGTTACAGGTTAAGAACAGGTCTGAGATCTCAACTTATGTCTCCCTGCCATTTACAGGGTTTTAACATCCAATTCTGGTCATACGGGAAAAGGCAACTAAAAATATATTATAAAATCCATGTAACTCACAATTTTCTGCTCACATTTTCTACACTTCATTGCATTATCATAAGGGATCTTATGATATCTTTAACTGAATGTTGATGGTGTCCTGTAACTATCTGCTATTAGAAACTTTTTTAAAAATCATAACATAAAAGAATAATAGATTTTTTTAAAAACTTAATTAGGCATAATATTAAATTAATATAATTTTTTTTACAATTGGTCCTGGCTAACTTACATTAAGCGTAGCATGCACTACCTTCTAAGAGATAAAAATCAAACCTCAAATTTGAAATCATTAAAGCCTCTTTAGAGCTACAGCATCTTTTTATTGATCTTCTCTTGCCACCTCTTTTGCCTGTCACTGCTTCATTCTTTCACACTGTCCAGTCTGGTGGGTAACAGCCTGAATGTAGCCGGCAAATCTATAAGCTTCTGCAAAAATTTTCCAGGTAGCAAATTTAGAGACAATACACTCATACAGATAAATTTCATTTCATCATCAAGCTCACAACTAGCAGAAGACAAATCACTCTCATGATCTACAGATCAAGTAGGGAAAAGTTAAACTTCCATTGACTTTAACTAATTCTTCACTGAATTTCACTCAATCTTTAGTCCATAAATACAGAGATTAAGGATGCGACACGAAACTCACATTTTGTAACCAGATCAAATGAAGCAAATAAAAACATAAAACAATTCAGAAAATGAAAAAATACCCCAAAAATACTGAAAGAAAAACGAGCATTTTAAAGTCTTGCACAGTCTACTGTACTCCAAAACACATACTTCAGATGCAGGAGTAAAGAGACACTAAAGAACTAAAGCTCTTACTCAAAACCAGAAGGTTTTTTACTTTCAGTTTTATAGAGAGGAAGTGCTCCTCTGGGATGACATTTAAAACTCTTAAATGTATGGCATTGTGACATTTAAGAAAATACCATTCCCTCAAGACTCACTTCTTGGTACAAAAATAAGACATTCTGCATCACCCCAATGGATGGGTAAGGATGCTGGCATTTATTTTTAAGGTGTCACATCACAGAATATTTTACAATTGATTCAACTTCATTTCTTGAAACAACTGAAACATTGAGTTAGTGACCTCCAAAACACAGCCCTGTAATCAAATCCTTAAATGCTTCCATGAAACAACTGCACTTGGTTTAGTTAGAACATTTTTTTCTCTCCCAGCTAGACTAGAGATTTTCTGTCTTCCTCTCTACCATCTCTTTATTACTACTATCTCTAACATGAGGAGCACCTGCTACAGTACAAACCAAAGTCCCCTTAACTATGGAAAATAACTAAACCACACGAAAGATTTATCACTGAAGTGCATGACAGAACACGTCAAATAGCCTCCTCTCTAGCCACCCGGTGTGGGGAAAAAATTAAACTAAATAAAACCCAGAAAAGCCTACCAGTACTGTTGCACCGATAGTGCTTTGTGAGCCTTTCCACAGGCTACCAAAAATAATGCAGGTAGTGAAATCAAAATGAGAGACTGAAGCACAACAATGATGTGTCTGGCCAAGGCACTATCACCTACTCAAAGAGGAAGCCTGGAACACACGTCCAGGGTTCAGAAGCAAATGGAAAACCGTTTACAGTCAACACAAAAATTTCTCACAAGAAAAGGAAAAATTTCAGGATGAAGACAGTATTTTCCTTGAAAAGGAGAATAGCTATGGAAAACTGTTCTGTTTCCACAGCCTGCCCTGTACAGGGAAATTGCAGTAGAAGTATGGGACTCCAACTCCAAGGTGCCTGGTGGTAGAAATGACGTGGCATCATCCAAATCTAGGCATACCTCAGCTGCCTTCAATAATCTTAGACTAGGTGAAAAACATCCAAGAATTTTTTTGAATTGAATAGCTTTGAACAAAAAGGACACGTATGAGGAGCACAGAGTTCTGAAATAAATTGTGATTTATACTGCTGTAATAATTGTCATACTTCAGATATTTGAAATAAAGCCCAACTGCAAAACTTCCTACCCGGGTGTGTAGGAAGACTGAGCATCCCCGGGTGATTAGACAGCAGCAGTGGGCTGTGCACAGCGTGGGTGCCCCAGGGCAGGCAGATGGGGGGCACCAGCCAGCACCCCAGAAATGCTGCACAGGTGGAAGAACCGTCTCACCTGCCCTGCGTCAACACCATCCAGTCAGCACTTGCCATGCAATGCAGCGAGGACACGACCATGCTTAATGTTCAACAATCTAGGTCCACACTAAAGAATAGCATATAGATTTGTGAAAACAGGAATATACAGACCATAGATTTATGTTTGGTTTTTTTCCCTCTTTTTTTCCTCTTTTTTTTTCCTCCTTTTTTCCTCTTTCCTCTTTTTTTTTTCCTCTTTTCACATGCAGATATCTCCACACAGCAATGAAGGCACACTCCAGTGATGTAATTAATGTCTGTCTTGATTAAAAGCAGAACACTCTGCTCAGCTCACTAAGATTCGTGCAATCATATAATTCAGGAGTATTCAGACAGCTGTTAGATATTAAAGAAAATGTTCGCTAACTGATGAATGAATTATTAATCCCCATCATACTGGAATTTACACAGACACACAAATCACTCATAGTACTTCTTTCTGTATCCATTCATTTAACTTGGGAGCAGAAAGAGATTGTCCAAATTTCCATGGATAAAGCATACAACAGAATAACAAACAGCAAATGGTCCAAAACTAAATCACCATTTGAAAAATATTTATTTATGCTACTCATCCAGAGCTTATGATTATACTTAAAGCAAGTCAAGATCAATATGTTAAGCCTTTCAAACAAAGCCAGACCTAATGGTATCATAAAAATAAATCCATTATTATTCAGTATTATTTAAAAAAAAATAGAACATATCTCAAGTTGTTCCTTTCCTTGTCTAGTAATGCTGAATTGCCATCCTCATCATCTAGGAAATAACTTTTTTTTAGAAACCAAAAATTCACCTTTTTCTAAAATTATGTCCAAAGCAGCTGCAGCAATCAGAAGACCGTATGGTGAATGCAGGTCTTCAGACCTGTACATTAGCAATTTTCAGAATTTCAGAATCTTAGGAAAAGCAACGTCACTAATGATTTGATATTGAAATCTTCCAAGAAATACTTCAGGTTGAAGTAAATACAGTATTTGGCAAAAAGCGTATTGTGCAAATAAATAAACCTAGAAAAACAATGCCACTATTGTTCTGGCATAGTTTGTCAAAAGTGTCTTCTTCAATAGTTACTACACTACTTAAACACCAGCCATACTATAAAATACAGAAAACACTTCTACTATTTATAAAGTAGTGTTGTCTAAAGCCATTTTTATACCTTCTTTTCTATAGCAGTCAGTCATTTACAGCCTCGACCCAGATTTAACTCTGACCTTACTCTGAGCTGGAAGCATCTTACAACTGATAGATTCAGTGCAAAAGGTTATAAATATCTTTGAAATGTTCCAAAGCAAAAAAAAAAAAAAAAAAAAAAAAAAAAAAAAAAAAAAAATGTTTGTGGCTGCCTTCATAGGATAAAGGAGCAGAAAAGGGCAGAAATCAGTTATAACTTTTGTAGTTCCTCTTTAAAATACAGTTGTTAAACATAATACAGCCAGATATGCACACTCAAGTTTATTTTGCACAAATGCACGAGTCCAGATTCCATAGATACATACACAGAGAGTTTTAAAATAGCTTTTAATGATATGTAAATATTGAGAGAGGTGTGGGGGTATTTTTTTGTTGGTGGTGTGTATTTTCTTTTAAAATCAACAGTACTTTAGTTACCAGGTACCAGTGCAATCTCCTCTGAGAATTAGGACTTCAAGGAGTTTTCTATGTATTTTAGAACATGGGAAAGGCCCCCAAAATGTCTTCTTTCTCAAGTCACACTTTGCACTAGCAGCTGGAACTGCCCTTGAAGTTGCAGAAGTACTACCTTTGGTAACTCTAGTACAGTGCCAAAGTTCAAGAATAATATGGAAACTTTGAGTGACGTGAAACTAAAACGAGATTTTTTTTAATAGCATTGTCTTTTAGTAGGTTTTTCTGATATAATTCCCTATCAAAACCAAACACAATACAGTACTGAAACGTAGTGCTGTAAAAGGAAGTAAGATTGTCTGACGACGGTATCATAGAATAATAGAATTGTCTAGGTTGGAAAGAACCTTTAAGATCATCTAGTCCAACCAACAACCTAACTCTGATAACAAATCATCACTAAACCATGTCACTAAGCACCATGTCAACCCTTCTTTCAAATACCTCCAGGGATGGTGCCTCAACCACTTCCCTGGGCAGCCCATTCCAATGCTTAATAACCCTTTCAGTGTAAAAAATTTTCTTAACACCCAACCTGAATCTCCCCTGCTGCAACTTGAGGCCATTTCCTCTTGTCTTATCACCTGTGACTTGGGAGAAGAAACCAACCCCCACCTCACTACAACCTCCTTTCGGGTAGTTGTAGACAGTGATAAGGTCTCCCCTCAGCCTCCTTTTCTCTAGGCTGAATGACCCCAGCTCCCTCAGCCTCTCCTCATAAGACTTACTCTCCAGACCGCTCACCAGCTTCTCTGGACCCACTCCAGCAGTATCAGTTCAATAGTACATCCTAGCAGTGGGCTTCCAAACTCATCTTTTGCTGACTGAATTCTTCCTTGTGTTCCACATTACTTACATCTCTGCAAACATCTCCTTTCTCTATATATTTATTTTGTCTTAATGTGTTTTTCTACTGCAAAATTATGTCTATACACTACAAAAAGGAACACAGACCAGAAATTAAAATTATAGCTGCACTCTGAAATAACAGAAAAAAAGGCTTTTTACTACACTAGAGGAACACTGACGATGTGGAAGGAGTTCAGAGCATTTCGTTTCCAGCAAATTAAAATACTAAGCATGAAGTCACTTCAACACAGTTCATTGTTCGATAACTGTAAGTTTAGAAGAATGGGTTTGTTTTGCTTAAGTAGTCCTGTCCCAGAGTTCACAATAAATCTAGCGAAACTGATTGTATTGAAAGAAAATACTAACAGCCTACTCTGATGTTGTTTCTGAAGACTGAGTCCTATTGTCCAGATAGAATAGCACTGTGTAACTGCTTTCTGCCCTTGATGTCAGAGATTTCACTCAGGTGTGTTGGGGACAGCAAAAATTTTATTTGCAATGAAAAGAACTCAAGTCTTGCTAGAGATAAGCAGGAAATACCAGTAGAAGAGGAAGAACTGCCAAAGAAAAGCAAGGAAGAGTGAGGAAGAATTTGCAGTGAGAACCTGTGTCTTCCAAATCACTCTTACAGATGCAGATCAAGTAGTGTGAGGCAAACGTACCACAACAAAATGTATTTTCTAGCTATGCTTTCAAAAAAACAGAAGTGAGAAGCCCCAAAAGAACAAATTCACACAAGCCCTTCCCATCATTTTGCTCCCAAGCTTTTCTATTACAATTGCATTTCTATAGGAAAACGAAAACCAAACACCTTATTTACTGCCATATCATTGTGTAGCATTAGTCTTACCTAAACCTGTGTGGGTAAGTTGTTCAAACAGAGTCCAGCTGTGGTCATCAATATAGTGGTTCTTCAGTATCAACAGCTGACATACATCCCTTGCTGTTATATCACTTGGTACTTCCAAAGCTCTGCTAGTATCATCTTCACTATACACTTTAATTACCTGCAAGAAATAAAAAAGCTAAAATATTCAGAAGTTTAATTTTTGATTCAGTTCATCCAAATATGTTCCCCTCTCAGCTTCATGACTAAGACAAGAACCTCTAATGCATGGGATGCAAAACTAAAAACAGCCATTTCTTTCTAGTGCAATGGCATAATTGAGAACAGAACAACTGAGCAAAGAGTACCCTACTTCTAGAATTGGCTGCTGGACATCCCTTGCCACAGGACACTGGACAGATTGCTGCATTTGCTTTAAAAAAAAATTGTAATGAACAGGTAAATAAATCTGGTGAAACTTTACATTTTCATATAAGCTAAATAAGAAACCACAGAGGATGAAAAGTGAAATGCAACAACTCTATGACTGCAGAACTGTAGAAAGATTTGACAAAGGTAGAGTTACATCAGAGAACAATAATGAGATTCAAGATGCTCACAGTTCTGTATACAATAAAAAAAAGGAGATGCTACAGTGCTGCTTCAAATTTTGACAAGCAAGAACTGGAACCATGAGTGAAAAGAGCTATTTATACATACAGACAGAATCAAAATTGTCATACATGGAAAAGAATTACCACCATATGAGGACTGGGAATGTAAATAAAATGTTCTAGAAGATCTATACTTAAAGTAAGCAATTTTTATCATCTTTTACCTCAGTAGTTTTTCCAAGTTTCTTTACTCTATTAAGTATTTTGGGGGAAGGGGAGAAGGAGGCCACATAAACTCTCATGACTTCTCCTCATCCTTTCCACCTTTTAAATTTCAGTTAAAAAATTTTATTTTTCTACATTGATACACATTTTAGCGTCCTGAAGAATGGATGTCCATTAAGTTCTTGAAGAGGTGAAGCTAAACCTGCTTATGCTTAGTTTAAAATGAAGAGGCTGAGGAAATCTTATTGTATATCGACTGTTTGAAAAAAAGGCATGACCATTTAGGTGGTTTTTTTCTACATTTTCTTTGAAGGAACTAATGAATCAGTGAATTGGATGAAATTAATGCTAGTGCATCACTAGTGATCACTAGCACTCTGTCCTTGTAAGCTCTGCAGTGACTAAACCCATTAAAGTCAACACAGAATTTTTTTTGCATAAGAAGAGAAAACAGTTTCATACTCCTTGCAGCAGTTAGGAAACTCAATACTCTGCTAGATTTCCTCTATTTCTCATTTTTTTTTAAAAGTAGACAAAACATAAAAAGGGAAAAGTACTGAGGCTCCTGACACAAAGATAACTCCTCTCTGTGGTACTGTATGTCGGAATAGTAACATAGCTCCTAAAATAAAACAGATGTTTGAGATTTTATTATAAATGCAAATAGGCAGGTAAACATGAACAGGTATAGAAGATTTGTTGCAACACTAAACATGCCATAGAAGTCTTCCAGGTAGTCAGAAACATACTAAGTAATCAAGTCTGGAATGCATCTTTTTTAGTCTTTGCATTTTCAAACAAACATTTTCACCCAAAATGACTGAATGTTGTGAGATTGGGAAGTGAATACATTCATTCATCTTTAAGAGTGAGATTTATTCCCCGATATTTACATTTTCCAGTAGTGTCAAGAAACACCGAGCAACATTATTCCCTCTCTAGCAAAATGGTAAGAGTCTGAATGCCCATCCCCAGAGCAGTGCCTGCTGTGTACTGTGTCAATGGAAACACTAAGCAGCTAATTTGCTAGTGACAGTCTGGCCACAACAGCAAGGAACTCAGCACAGGTTAAACAACTCTGCCTACCCTGACTGTGCCAGAGCATAGACATCCTCAAGACAAAGGGTGTCCAAGACATGTTTAATTTATCTCAAAAATCCTCCTCTTACTTTAATCAATTTATCGATATTCGTGAGAATACATGACACACCTCAGCTGCACTTTATACACAAAACCTAAATACCATTGCAAACCCTTCATTAAACAAAACAGTTTTTTACTATAAAGACAAACAAGCATGTTATTGGCAGTCCTTAACTGTCACCTTACTAAACATATGCTCCTTTCAAGTATTTAATGAACAATCAGCAATGTATTGTTGCCCTAACTTGTTACAGCAACTCCTTCTCAGGTTTGTGCTGAAGTTGGTAGGAAAGTGAGGAAGGAGCTGCAACTGTATCTCCTGCCACCTGCTTCTCCCTCTAATAGAAGAAATCCAAAAATAAAAATAAAAAATCAGGTCAGTTCACCCATGCTTTCAAAACATCAGAACAAGGACAAAGGACTCCGTTTGAAAACTACATAGAGATTAAAGCACATCGATGGCCTTACTCCTCTCCCAAAACCTGCTCTTCTCTATGGAACTACATATACAGCACTTCTGTTACAAACTTTGGCCCTGCATATTAAATCAGCATGAAGTCCGTGATGATTTGCTTTAATATTTCAGCTAATAAATGTGACAGCTCAAAAGTGCCACACGAGGTTCAGCCACCCTTGCCATGACACTGATCTCCAGGATACGGCAAACATTAAAAATGCGCTTCTAAAGTGTGAAAATCTCTCTCCACTCATGAATCAACCCCCTCAAAGCAGAGCCTTCCAGGAAAAACAAGCAGACCTTGGAGAAAGTCAATTCAAAGTTTCCATGGGCCTAAACTACAGCCCAGTTTTGCATTTAAAACAAAAGCCAAAAAGACCAAGATGATACTGAACACAATGATCAATCCTGCCAAAGCAGCCATGGTTGGTGGCTATGGTCGGTTTTCTAAGATATCTGTGCTTTGGCAGCATTCCCACTGCTAAGCAAGTGAGACCAGTGGCCATGCAGCCTGCTTGCAGTAGGGTCTTGTTCCACACACACAACTTAAACTCCTACTCCAGTCACACAGAAATGATGTTCTGCAGTTCAGGATAAACCGGCATGAATTATTTAAATTCCTGCAGTATTTACAAGGATTCAAAGATGAAATTAAAAGAGGTGTCTGGCAGGATGTGCTGTGAAAGGGATGGAGGGCTGTACAGGTAAGTAGACAAAACAGCATCCCATCACCTTAAAATATGTCCTACTCTGGGCAGTACTGAAGGTCAGGGACAGCTTCATTAGCCTCTCCAGTAAGTCTGTGCCAGGTTAAATCTGTAAAAAAAGATTTTACAGGCGGAAGTGCCAGAAAGGAGAGAGACAGTATAGAAGGGGAAAGAAAGGGAGAGAATTAAAGCAACTTTCCTAATATTGGACTAGATGATCGTTGTAGGCCCCTTCCGACTGAAATATTCTATTCTATTTCTCAATAATCTCAATAAAGTCAGAGTGAGAATTCACGCCAGTGCCCTGGCAAGGGACCCTGCCAGCACGTACCAGCTACTACAGTTTTCTCCAGCTACTCATCAAGTTAGGTGGTGTGCTTATTTTACAGCAGGAGCACGTAGAGCCCATGCTGAGGCCCTTGACGGACGATTTTTACAGAAATTCTTTTTAAAAGGGTTAAGAGTTGCAGTGCAGATGACTACACTCTTATTGCTGAAGAAATAGAAAAAGACTTTTTAAAATGCTGAAGACAGCAACACAAGTCATGATAATGAGCTGCCTCCGGCCATTCAACTCAGGGAGCAGGAAGCCTTGGAAGTGGCCTTGGACTACAGGAGTACAGCTAAAACAAAACAACACAACAAAAAACAACAGCAAAACCCCCCAGAGTTTATGTTCTCTATGAGTATTCTCACTCGGCTTTCTCAGTACAGGGAAATAAATCCTGCGCAAGTCTAGGACAACGGATCACCCCAGCTCACAGCTGCGACACGTGCTGCCTTATAAAACACAAATGCTGTGTCCTTTTTCTCTTCCTTGCAAGGGATTCAAATACAGCAGGACACAACAGACAGGCAGTCACCTCACAGGCCCTTCTGAACTTCTGTTACAGTTTTAGTTTAATGAATTGAATGTGATGGTGTAAATCCCATCAGTTAGAGTGACCTTTGAAGGGGTTTTTAATTAGAAAAAGTTGCTTAGTCTGCTCTTCTCCTGTGTTTGAAGCAAAGCGTCTTGTAGGATTTGCTGGGAATGTATTTGTTCCAAGGGGAGTAGATCTGATGAAAAAGATAAATTCAAAATCCCATTTTTCCTTGGAAATATGTTGCAACAAATATTTCTCTTCCCAGAAGTAGAGGACACTCCAAGAATTAAAGGGTGGCAGGATTATGCTACAGATGCAGTTATGCTGAGCTCCTACAGAGATGAGTAAATCTGAGTGACCACTTCTTTATTTTTATTAGCAGTTACCATCATGCATTAGGTTGGCCAGTCATCCCAACTTTCTCTCATTTTTTCCCCTTAAATTTGTCTGAGAAATAATACACAAGAATAGAGCTGCTAATTGAAAACAAGCTGTCATTATAGTTTTCATTACCATACACATGCAAGCTTTTTTTCTAAAGCAAGCTATTTAAATTCCTTTGACCATACCTACTAGTAGACAGTTAGAAGTTGCCTCAATAGTGCTCAAATCTTCTTCTTTCCTGTCTAGTTTATAAATAGAAGTAGATTTTAGTTCTTCCCAAGGTCAGAAAAAGAAACATCTCAATAGCTTTCATTTAAACCACTGGAAGTAAGAAATTAGCAGTTCCAAGATCTTCTTATAGGAGGAAAGCACCAAGCTGAGCATGACAAGCATTAATCATTTTCCTTGCCTATGGGAGCAGGCAAGGAGGTACAGCTTTCCTACAGGCTCTTTTTTCCATTTTTCAACATATTAAAAATCAGCCAAAATCCAAGATGTGCAATGTATCTTTAACCCACCAAAAAATTATTTTGATAAGAAGTATTGCTTGCTTCAAAATAAAATAGATTATCATTTGTACTTCACTAATATCTGAACTCAGAATTTAAAATCAGTGTTGACAAATATAACTTAGTATTTAACACAGAAAAGGAAAAAGGAGACCCTAGCTTTTATACTAAAAAAAATAATCAGAAGAAGCAAAAAAAATCAGCACCTGTTTAAAAGCATAAGTAAAAGAGCACATAAGGTAATCAGTGTGGGAGGAGGGAGGAGCAAGAGAAGGCTAGACTTTACTCCCTCGAGTCATCTTCAACACTCAACCATCATCTCCACTACAATAATTAAATTATATCTTTCATAGACTTTTAAGAGAGAGTGTCCAAGTCTGGTGCTTCAGAATCTTCAAGCCATCTGTTTTGGAAGTTCCAATCTGCAGAAACAGCACAAACATATGGATAGACCATACCCTGCAATGAGGAATTTCAAACTGAGTTCTAACATGAAAAAAGCCAGGTAGATCCAACAGAAAAAGAACCACTCAGTGCATGGAGTCCATATTTAGGTGTCTACATCAAAATGATCTAACATTTACACGATTCTTAATGCTCCTGTACAGTCATTAAGACAGTGGATGGACAGCACCTTTGGAAAAAAAAAATCAGGCCACTTTTATTTAAAAAGATACAAGCACCTAACTTCAGCTTATCATTTCTACAATTATTTTTTCCCCCATGAATAAAACATTGCACATTTTGTACTTACATTACAATTTCAGTCACATTTATGTTAAATGCACAGTTATTGTATGCAAAACCAGGCGTTAAAAAGTCTTACACTCCAGGGTGCCATACTTCCCCTGAGATCTTGCCTGATACCGTGCTAACCTCTGTCTTTAGTGTTAACTAACAGGCCATTTGCCTGAAGCATTTGTTCTCCAACTTCCAACCTTGCCTCCTGCTAGACAAAGTTTTTTGCTTATTGATATTGGCAGAGGGTAAGGGAATTTGGAGTGTATTTGAACTACAATGGAAGCACTTGGAAATTTCTAGCATTTTGAACTATTTTATGACTTATAGCAATAGGCTGTCGTGGTTCTAGAGAGAATCAGCAAAACTCCACATTCATAAAAATATTTAAGGGCAGGTTAACTCATGACTAGTTTAAAAAAAAAAGTGTGTTAGTAAAGTTTACTGTCTTTGTTATCAGGAGTGAATGCAAGACTTTCTCTTTAAATATCCCAGTCTACAGTGAGAAGGCCAGGTCCCAATATTTCCTCCAAAGGGAAGGTTTCCAGGCCAAAAGGATTCTCAGTTCACAGAAATCTACATCTGTCATGAAAAAAAAAAAAAAAGAAAAAAAGAGGAGAAAAAAAAAACATGCACACATTCGCACATTGATAAACTGTAGCTGCTCATTGTAAAAAAACTATTTTCTTAATCACCACAACAGAAGCTTTCAAAAATTTGTCCTGTACATGTGAGGAATGAACACTGAGAACTGAAGCACAGACACAAAACAACAGAGGATTCGTTAGTATTTTAGGCACCCAGATCTAAAATGGTGGCCGTTAAGCCTGTGAACCTCACTTCTGAGGAGTGTTCACAAGGCACCACACACGATGCCTGCACACACAGTTATACACACATTGAGAAGTCGTGTGTAACTGGGCAAGCCGGAACTGTCACCCAGTGATTAGTGACAATTACCTGGAAGCCTGTCCATGGGGGAAGAGGGCAAATTCCAGCATGCAATCCAAACACCAAATTTAGGTAAAATACACATCCCAGTGAATCCTGACTTCTTATTTGGAACATAGCATAGCTTCAACAGGCAGAAGAAACACTGCTTCCATGCAGAAAAATGTACAGGATATATATGCAGTAGCTTAGGTGACACGAGCATTAGACTTATAATCTCTTTCATGCACAGACTCCCTGTATTCCTATCAACTTCAGTAAGAAAATTTTAAGATCCTGTTGCCAGCAACATTTTCTATTCTGTAATTCCAATGTTCTAGACTACAGAATCACAGAATTGTAGGGGTTGAAAGGGACCTTCAGAGATTATCTAGTCCACCCCCTCTGCCAAAGCAGGTTCACCTAGAGCAGGCAGGACAGGAACATCCAGGAGGGTTTTCAATATCTCCAGAGAAGGAGACTCCACAATCTCTCCGGGCAGCCTGTTCCAGTGCTCTGACACCCTCAAAGTAAAGTTTTTCCTTATGTTCAGACAGAATTTCCTGTGTTCCAGCTTGTGTCCGTTGCCCCTTGTCCTGTCACTTGGCACCGCTGTGAAAGCCTGACCCCATTCTCTTGATACCCTCCCTTTAGATATTTATAAGCATTGATAAGATTCCCTCTCGGTCTTCTCTTCTCCAGGCTAAACAGACCCAGGTCTCTCAGCCTTTTCTCATAAGCTTAAGAGATGCTCCATTCTCTTGATCAACTTCATAGCCCTTGCTTCCTTCTCAAGGTACAAACCGGAAAATTTATAAAAAAACAGTCAAAATAGGCAGATTGGACACTTTATAAGTGACATAAAATGAACTGAAACTGTCATCTTCAATAGGACCATCAAGGCTATTAAGGAAAAGTTAAGCACCTGGTATGGCTTGTGGAGCCATATATTGAAGACTTGGGAGATCAATTTAAAGAAACTGAAGATAAGCCAAGTCCCTGAACACAAGGACAGCAAACATCAAAGAATGAAGTAGTTGTATGAAGGAGGAGGAGCTTCTTCCACATGACCAAAAGTGAACTTTGCATACACTTGCCTATTACTGATAGATTGATGTATGGCCTTACAAGCACTAAAAGATATATAAACACTAATAATCAATTATGCCTGTATTACAACAAAACCAAAGTGCCAAGAAAGGAAGAGTAAAGACTATGAAAATTGCCTACCTTTCCTTCCACAACCTAAAAAAATCTCTTATCATTTCCAAAATCTAACCATTTATAAAATGACATTTTAAAGAGCAAAAATAATGTTAATTTCCAGCCTTTATTCAAATATATGACCACTGACAAGAACGATTTCCCCAACAATTCATTAATTTGTTGCCTCAAAACACAATGAATTTTTTCAGACCTAACTATTTTGTTAGAAGGTATTAAAAAAAATTAATTTCACAGTAAGAGTATGCACACATTATCAACTAAAACAATGTAACTATTAGTAGTATTCTGTTAGTTTACATACTATGGCAACTGTCTATATCATATAGCCCATACAGTCACTTCCCTCCCCGAGACAAGCACAAGATTGACCTTCCCATGAATGGAAAAATCACACACAAAAAAGGAATTAAACAGTAATGAGAAGAAGTAACAAAAAATATTTGAGATTACCTAAAGACAAAAAAGGTCTAGTTCTTAGTTTTAAAATATGTTTGCCATCTGACTTTGGGCAAGTCAGGATTAATCCCTCAGTTTCCTTTTTTTAAAATGGTTCAGGGGAACTGAAATCTATTTCTGTACAGCAGGGTAACAGTTTGAACTCATTAGGATTTGTAAAGCACGTAGACTTGCTCATATGACTACTGCTTTAGATGTGTAAATATGTTGTATTATAAAAAGAGAGGTTAAATTATGCAGATCTCCAAATTATAATAAGCTACATGCAAAAATATACCAGCAAAGTTCTTTCAAACAAAGGTTATGACAATCACATTATGATGTTAGAAAAAATGGCAGAATGAGGACAATGCTGACATGCAATCATCTCAAAGACAACGTCAGTAAAACTGAAGAGAAACAAGGTTTGAAAGACAACAGGAAAGTTAAGTATAAATATCATTATTTAATCCTGAATTTGATACATTCAATTTTTCAATGTTGGTCAACAGAAGCAAAATATAGTTATAAATAGTAATAAAATAATTACAGAATATTTCATTTTTTGCATAAAACTGAACAAAAGGCAAGGTCTAGAGAAAGCAACTTCCACACTTTGGACAATTAACTCATAGTACAACTACTTTTAGAGCAGAAAGTGAGATTATTATTAATAATACGATAACAGTAATTATATGATACTTTACTCAAAAAGTTAACATAGTTGGAGAATTAAATATCAACAGCTACATCATGAAATTCAACATACTGTAAGTAACAATTGCAGTAATAAATAACATGTAGATTAAACCTATATCATCATCAACAGCCATTACCACAACAAAGGACCAAATCAGGAGTAAGAAATGCAAAGGGATCTATAGAAGTAGAAACCACAATGAAGTCCTTAAAAAGAATGCACATTATTTATAAGGAAAGGCGGGGGTGGATGGGACAATTTATTTAAATAGAGAGTCTCAAATTATTCTGCCTTATCAGAGATCTTTTTCAGAGATTCCAAACAAAAGCACCTAAAGAGGCATTTCAAGTACAACTGGTAAAATGTGTGTGAATAACCAGAAATCTGTGAGGAAATTTAAACATCATTAGCAAAAATTCCAAACAATACAATTCCATGGAATAGCAAAAATGAAAGAAAATGAGCAGGTTTGCTAGATGATTTAGCAGTCAAAGGATCACTTATACAAGATAAACACACTGCAGAGCAGCTAAATGATTTATTTGCATTAATTATTCACAACGGATATGGAAGGATATGTTCCTACATCTAATCTTTACAGGTGAAATAAAATTGCCAGTTTAAAAAAGGGGACTCTCGAAATGAAAAGGCAAAAACAAATAGTTAACAGAAGTTATACAGCCTAAAACTTAAATGGCAAACCTCAATTTCTCCTAGCATCAATAGAAATGGAGGCTCATGCTCCATCTATCACTGCATCCGATGTACATAAGGTATAAACTCCTGTTCATTCCTGAGAAAGAGAAAAAGCCCAAAGGCTATTGCAGCAGATTAATTCTGGGGTACTGCATTGTGAATTTGTGAGCCACTCTTGCCAGGCTGATAGGTACTAATCTACTAACGTTACATGAATCTGTCTCTTCCTAAAAGAAAATACACTCTTCAGTTTATGAAAACTTTTCCCCATCTTGTTCACAGCAGTTACTAGAATGGTTCAGAGTAATCATCATACTTCTGAAAAAACTCAGTGGGATAGTGCTGTTCATATTGATTGCTACCAAGAACTTTTCCCAAGTTCTTCAAAAGAAGAGCTATTATGAAGATTAAGCAGTCATGGAGTAAGACACTGCAAAATAAATACAAGCTTGGAATGAATGGTTAATTTTCAGAACAGCTGGCTATAGTCAAGTAATTTTAGACTCTTACTCTTACTCACCTTTAAATCACAGTGGAGAACCCTTTCTTTACAAGCCATGATAAAAATAAATCTTGGTTATTTTTCATTACATTATTGAGTAATGCGAAGTGTGTACATTAACATCTGACACAACTGTATTTGAAGAACCTCTTGACCCTGGGAAAGGTAAAAGGTTCCATATTCTTCTCTTCTATGTGCCGCTTACAGACAGCTAATCAAACATAGGTCACTTCGGAACCTCAGTGCACAGTATGCCTGGCTCCCCAGTTAACCTAAACCCAGTATATAGACACGTGGTTCTCAATTAGGAAGAGAGTTTCCATCTTCCTATCCACTAAAAGAAAATAAACAAACGATTACAACAATCCAGTGAAATTTGGGTAAAATTCTTTAACCAAGGGAAAGTAATTGTAAAACTCAGTGAAGAACATAACATAATCCAACTTCTGAACAAGTGCATTTGTCCACAAGTTATTCTCCCTTCTAGCCACGCATCACCACCTCTTAGTGTCAGAATCACCACACTCTTTCACGTAGTTCAGTATGTCCAACCAATACAGCTCACAGTATGAAGCTTAAGTTATTTCGGTTAAACGTACACGCTTTATGACTCATTATCTTCACTCAGAGCTACCTTAATATTTCTCATGAAATTCAGAGAAAATTGCTAAAATAACTAGCAAAGTACAAAATTCATCTTGGTAGCAGCTAAGAGCTTCATGTTTTGCCCTGAAATCAAGTTCTTTGGGATAAATGTTTAAAAGTCTCATTGTTTGACTTAAAGAGATCAATATTCAGACTGGACTTGATTATTGCATTAGGGTTATTAAGAAGGTAATTTCACATGAGCTTTTCTTCATGAAAAGTTAATTTAGTGGAAGTGAACAGCTTATTAGCCGCATTTGTAAACATGTTATTTAGTATATATTCAGCCCTTTGCTTCCATGCTGCCTGCTAAGTCTTAACTTTACATAGCTTTTATATATTTAATAGTAACACAGAGCTTTGCACTTAACTATGTACAATAGCAACATTTAGAATGCACTTACAATATACTGATGGAAAAATATCCAATTAGACTAAGTGGACTTAAAAAGAGGGATGAAATGGAAAAATCATACTAGCAGATTCAAAGAATCTGACTTGAAGGAGGAACTTCAGTATTTCATTTTTTTTAAATAGTTTGTGAAATACAAAATGAACAGAAAATGGAAAAAGTTACCAGTGCACTGGGGAATAAAGTGTTCTTTATCCCCCAAACTAGAAATATGGTAAAAATTATCCACACACTACTCTACTTTCCAAAGAAGTCATGTATGAAGATCGGGGAGAAAGAAATTTGAACATAAAACCACTAAAAGACACTTCTGGGTTTGTTTTCTGTGTGCAACAAAGTTAAGGGCAAAATGTTATCAGCCTCATGTTTGAATAGCTTGTCCCTATTTATGTCAAAGCACTAACATTATTTAAACGAGGCTTTCTGTATTTAATAGTGCAGTTTGTCCAACATATCCTTCGCTTGTCAGAGATAAATAGAATGCTGTGTTCCAGCACAAGAAAAAGCAAATCTGTTGCTGCCACATTCTGGCTGCACTCTATGTTTCTGAAAAGATACCAGCTATAAAAAGAAATACCTATTGTTTCTACCAGGTTTTTCACACTATGTTGCTGGTTTCTCAGTAGAGCAGATCTCTTGCTGAAGCTGAAAAAGACCAAGTTTCTGAATAACACTATTAAGACACCAGTTAGTTTCTCACTTCCTTTGCAACAGTCCTAAAATAATTTTTTAAAATAAAAGGAAAGCAAAAATATTTTTTCTTAAAACATTCTTTCACTTTTACAATTTTATACAGACGTTCTGGCTTAAACTACAGCACAGCTTCAAAGCAAAGAATGCCTTTGTCATCACTTTTGTCACCTATGTATTCCCATGGAGGTCACTAGAGGAGAAAAGAATGTAAACTCTGTAAGACTAAGCCAAGTTTAGATTTTTAGCTAAAGAACATAACATTTGGAAATTTTCTTGGAATTTCTGGAGTGGTACAACGAATGCCTAGAACAAATATGACAAAGGCTATGTAGGTTAAATCGCTAAAATAATTGTTGGTTTAGAATGCTGAAGCACTTTCCATTTGGTTTAAGACCAAAAAAAGTGCTTTGCTGGGTCAGACTACAACATCCTAACAGCCCAGCACTGTCTCTGGGTACCTGTTTCTAGTCACTGGTGGTATATAACAGCAAGGTTTAAATGCTGTAGAATAGTTATTCTGACAGAACATTTTATCGCTCAACAGTTTTCAACTTGTCTTTCATTTTATTCACATAGCATTGTTCCCTCTGGCCAAAGCATAAAATCAAAATAAAGAGTAAATCCTGCAATAAAGCTAGTAAGTCTACTCAAACCATGTAAAACTTTCAACTATACATTGCCGCGTTATTACAGATTTGTCAGCAAATTTTGCCAACAAATCCAAACCACTACAGGAACAGAAAGAAAGACCAGGAGTGCCTGGGCGTGGAAATTAGGCCTTGTAATTGCAGGCAAAAACATCATAGTCATCTTATGCAGGAGACACTACTCACTAAAACATGTGAACAAAGTGGAACATAATGCTAATGTTAAGTGGATGATGTAGGAATAAGGAATGACTAATCATTTCAGAAATTCAGTGTATTTTGATATTATTTACCTCTAATCATTTGTTCTAAAAGAAAAATGAAGTATGTAGACTGAGCAGGCTTCAGTCGTACAGGAAAACTGAGAAGTCAGTAGCACATTTCTCATCTCTACAGATGCTGTTATATCCTACTCTCAGAGGTCTTCTGGGCTGTCTGGCGGCTGCTTCTGTTCCTCACACACAAGTCTTGTTCATATCATCATGAATATATGCGTTTTATTTGTGTTATGATCATCCTAAAAGTCTTGTCAAACAGGATGCCCAAAAGGATGGTGACAGACACCAATCCAACAAGTTACACTCAACAGAACCAAAGGCAAAATGACAACACTGAGGGCTTGCGTACACAGCTGGTGGGTAATTTGATGAGCTAGTTAAGTCTGGCTGTCAAGCCAGTCCAAGACAAGCAGAGGGCTCCAATTGCTATTCAGTCTAGATACCACTTAATTGCTAACCTCTTGGAGAAGGGAATTAACTGGTTCAGAAAAGCAGTCTAAGTGGTCTAAGAAAAAAAGCACAATGTTATGTTAGGGCAAAGTTCGGGGGTGGAAATGACACAGTATGCAACAAGAGTGATGAAAAAACACTGTGAAGAAATCAGAGTATGCTGAGGAATGGTAGGAAAAAGAGGATCCTAGCAAGAAAAAGAGGATTTGTAGTAGAAAGGAAAAGAGTTAAGGGTGCTGACACTTCCTCCCAGGTGTCAGTCCTTCATAAGAATTTTAGTGGTGCCAAATGAAAAGCAAAGACACAAATATCAGGAAGTTGTAACCTCAGGGATGTGCAAGGCATGGGAAAGAAAGGAACCAAAGATATGTCTCCAAGTTAACACAATTGATGCCCAAGCATGTGTATTAGTAGAGATACAGGTCAGCAGTCCAAGACAGCCATTAGGATCTGCCAGAGAGAGAAGATGAAACATGTTATGAGAAATATGAGAAACATGAGAAATGAGATGAGAGTCTATCAACTCTGGATCAAGAACTGGATATGTACTCTTGGAAAGCGTGACTTAGGAAGTTTGACTTGCCTTGCTTTGTATTGTTCCCTAGGCACCCATTAGGCACTGTGCCAGAATAAATCTGTTCTCATATAGCTACTTTAAACTATGAAAAACACACTGCCATAATGTAATCATGAATAAAGGGTTGAAAGCAACCGAGTAAGGGCATCTTCAAAAAAGAAACTTTAGGAAGTCACTACCAAGGGTAAGATACTAAGATGGACTGGAACCAGAGTAAATTTCCCATTGTTACAATAGAATTATATTGGTTCACAAGTTTTGATCGTAAAACCATAACTTCTTTTTTAGGTCCTTAAAGCAGCTGGTGTTTCGTTGGGTTGGTCTTGCCTCTGTTCCTGACCCACAGACAGAAAAACAAGGAGTGGGGGGCAGCATGGTGCATGGCCAGTATCCATAGCAACAGCATGAAAATGAGGAAGAACGCGAGTTTAAATATGAGTAATTCCTGGATGCAAGGTAATGAATTTTCTTTGTATACGTGAGTATATCTTCAATTTACCAAAAGTAAATAAAAAATATAATTATTCAGGTACTTGCTTGTGTATTGTAGAATGTTGAAAGTAATGCACAGAGAAGACATATAAGGGAAATTTGATTTTTTGCATAGGACTGACACCAACACCTTGTGTGCAGTTTTGTTTAGTTTCTCCCTTCATACACAGCAATCCAGCATAATCAGTATGGGTTTTACTACCAGTAGAAATAACTATTCAGCAATAGCTCTTGATATACTTCAAGGCTAGATAACACAGTCTGAAGGTCAAGTTCTGACTTCTTGAAGCCTAATTTATTCAAGAGGAGACTAAAGTACTAGAGCTAGAAAATGGCCAAGCACTTTCTTCAATTGATGAAAAAGCTGGTTTTTTTCCAAAGGATTTCTGCCAACAGAAAAGGATTATGAGCAGAGTAGGGCACTAAACACTGCCAATTTCCTTGGTTACTGTATGAAGAATGTTAGATGTTCAAAGAAGGCAAGAAGAAACTGAAAAACATATCAAAGATTTGTTAAAGAACTGAAGACAGAGAGGAGACAGAGTGCAACGTTAATTGTGCCACTAAACCTTGTCAAGCTGTACAAGGGACAAGTAATGACCAAGTGTATTAAACCATTGATATTTTAAAAGACTTTTTAAAAAGCTCTGTGCACTTATTATTCACTCTCTCATACACACACACACACACGTTCTTACCTACCTTTCATGGCAACTATGAAGCATATTGCTATAAATTTTAAATTCCAAGATTGTTGACAATTTTGTGTACAAGATATTCTATGAAATTTGATTGCTTGTAGAAACCGGAATGTCACAGTATAGAAAATACCCCCATCCCCACCCCAGTAGCTGAACCATAGGGATTGCTAAAGTTAGTCCCATTTTTATTTCATTTATACATGTGGGATCATTTTTATACACAATAAAAATCATAGGAAGCTTTACTGGTTTTATGTTATTCAAAGCAGGAACTATGATTCGCCAACCTGTATATGACTTCTGTACCAGAATCCATTTTTAGGTACCTGCTTGAGTATAAAGAATATGTATTCAAAGCAAAAATTGGTCCCAGAACCCTTCTTGACTATAGCATCAGATCTAGATTTATTTGGCCAACATCATCACGGAGGGGAAAAGTCCTGCAACACCTTCCCCCAGGGAGGTCCTGTCAGTAGCTCTCTCCTAAACAGTCCCTAGACCTGACAAGATCTCTTCCGTAATGACAGAAAATGTTAGTCTGCCACCTTCCTTCTTCCCTATCATTCACAAACTGGATCTCTAGCATCATGCCAGCCTCTACCATGATTAGGTAATTTAGTATTTACAAGTACAGCACAACAGATAACTGAAGTCTAGGCAGTTCATGAATCTTTTCATAGCTAACATAAAAGCTCAAACAAGTATCTGAAGGAGAAACTTGTGAAACTAGTTTCACAAGTTTTTATGTATTATCAAGTGGAAGCAAGAATTCCAGATCTCTCTAAACAAAATGCAGCTATCTTAGCACAGATTAAATACATAAAGGTGGCAAGACCTTTCCTTGAACATATTAGCTTGTCCTTCTAGCAATTTTAAACATAAACTTCTTCCAAAAAACACACTACCAGTCTCCTGAATTCAGTTTGGGTCTCTGCCCATTCCCAAAGATATTCCTTCTCGTCAACCTTCCTCAACTCTTTTTCTGGATCAAAACCTTTACTATTTCTATCAAGCTCTGCAGATCCACTAGCAGCACATGCTGATGCTTTATCCTAATAATTTATCTCTAAGGTCTAATTCTATACTGGATTTCCAGTCAAGCCCATCTTACTTCTTTACCTGTGGTTATCCCCATTATTTTCTCTCAGATGCCTCAGTAACTCACGAAACAAAACAGTCCATTAAAAATAAGACCTTTAATGATTCAAATAACTCACCTCAACCACCATGGGTTTTCTGGCCACTGTTCCTAAAGTATTTAAAGCACACTCAATTCCATCCCCCATTTAAACCTCTCATCTGTCTTCAAATCTTCGTGGGATGTTACTCTTTCTTTTGCTTTATTATTGTATTTATTATTATATTATTTATTATTATATTTATTTTTATTGCTGTACAAAAGACAAAGAGGGCACGGGTGTTGTTTATTCATCTTTAAATGACTATTTTTCAGACTATCCTTATGAAGAGATGTTTCATACATGAATGCTTTGTCTGCCTCTGGTTATTTTATAAAAGGTATCCATTTAATGACACCATTATCATGTCACTTAAAGTGCCTTATGTAAAATTCCTGGATTAGCACATTGGCCTTTCATCTCAGGGAACCCAAATGCAAAACCGAAAAATTACTTTCATGCTCTTAGCCTTGCAGACAGACATTACTAATTCTCAGTACAATTTGGCTTAAGTGACCACTTTTCCTTGGGGGAGGGGCAAGTGTTGATTAAAGCAGCGTATGATTTCAGGCCAGAAAAATAGATGGAATAAAGATGCAAAAGAATCTTGAAATTTGCATGCTTATACCAGTCCTAGATTTGAGCAATCTAAACCACATTCTCATTTTCTAATCAATATTTCTTCCATTTAAAAGACACTATGCAATCTCTTCAAGAATCACTGGAAATCATTCAGCTGCAATAAACATCACCTATGTACACAGAGCTTTTAACCCTGTGTGACCTAGTATGCTATGAAGTTCCCAGCTGCTGTGGAAAAATCTACAACTCTCACTGTTTATACACCTCGCATCTAACATCAGGCACATAAGCACTCTTCCACTAATCACATAACAAGTCTAGTAGACTTGTGAGTGTTTATCTTGAATAAATGATTGCTCTTTGACAGTAAAACAATGTTTTGAACGTCATGTGACCTGTTAAATCTAATTTCTTTAAAAAAAAATTAGCTGTGTGCAAAGTTATTTATACAAAAGATAAAGAAGACATTTACTCTAACTGTGTTGGATTAATTGTATGTCTAGTCTATATACACACTATAAATCTGGTTTTAATAGTATTCAATATGCAGAATTCCCCATGCTTATTAAGCAAGTCATTTTTCTGCCTGTGCTAAAAGACCCCTTGGAATCTAAATGAGGCCCTGTAGCTTTAGTTAAAAATATATTACTTAAGAATAAAACATGTCAACTGTGATAAGTACTTCATATCAGATTTTAAAACGGAAAGAAGTGTGAGATAACTTTGGACAAAGCATGTGAGATATTTGGAATGAAAATGAGAAAACCCCATGTATTTAAGAAACTGGCACAGCACCCAGATTAGCACACTGAAAAAGCAAAATTTTACTTTTTATGAAGGAGACAAAAAAAAAAACAAGACTCGCGATTTTTGTAGTGCCATAATTAAACTAGACTTCTTACATGTTTACGCATTCTATGCATTTAAGAAATAAAGATTGGGGATAATTGATAGCCTAAAATAATACTTTATAAGCTAATGCTTAAGTTTCTCTTGACTACGTAGTGCTAACATAACATCTTTACATTTCCAGGTCCTTCTTGCATTACAAGAAATAGAAGTTGCACTACTTTAAGTCAAAGGTGGTGTCTGAGGTTCTAATGTCTATGAGAAACAAAAGCAAATTTATACATGCACATGCATTCACAAATGTCAGCCCTTACAAGCAAGGCTCTTTCTTGCCTGCCTTCTTGCCTTCCCTGCCTGTACTATTCCAGTTCCAGAAATTAGGGTATTGCTACAGAAATAATGAAAGCACCTTCTGAATAAAGAGGAGCTATTTTCAGGAGGAATTCTACATGCACAGATACAAACACCACTAGCACAAACAGGGCTATTAAACTTAGCACACAGTGAGCCCTCAGTGAGGACCACATGCCTTTGAAAATTTTTGCAACTGTGTGTAACCCAATACCTACCTAAAGCAATATCCTGTGCTGCTTCCTCCTCCTACTTCCATTATTTTTATTTTGGTCTTACAAAGTGCACAGATAAAGAGAAGTAAAGCCAGTAGCTGTTGACAGGTAATTTGATAGCAGTGTGAAAATATTTGTGTTTTAAAATAGGAGGTAATGCACAGAAAATGATCTTACTCACCGTGCATTTGTCAAAAGAGAAAAAGCCTTGAGTTTCCTTGGAGGATAACGCTCACCTCTCAACAGCAAAAAAAAAGCAAAGCAACCAATTAAAACATACAGCACAGTTAAAACTGAGTTTCCTAGCCTTGTGAAGGCTAGATTGAGCAAAGTTACACATCTCTCTCCTCCCACACAGCACCAAGTACTGCTGTGTGCATACCACAGGAGTCCAACACAACAACACGCTGTAAGAACAAAGACCTTCGTCTCCTAACATACAAATAACCAAAGAACAGCCAAAAATAAAATAACTATGACAACTGAAGATCTGAGACCAGGTGGAATATTGGAGGGAGGGAGAGAGGAAGGGGAGGTAACCACAGGATTGAAAGGATAAGAACTGAAAAGTTAAATCACAATTTTTAAGAGTATTTTTGAGCAGCATAACAGAGATATACCAAATTGTTAGGATAAAACTCTGTAAGAGAACATCTTGCACACATCTAAATCTAAAAGGGAAGATATTATGCCAGAAAAGTAGTATATGATCATGTTATTAAGACAGTAGTATAATCTAATCTGTACCAATCAATCGCACTAAAATTGTATGTTCACAGGCTTCCACTCTAACTCAAACAATAAGTTAATCTGAAAAAAATACCATACATCCCAAGCCAATAAGATCTATGTGTTCATATACTACTTCAGACCCACTGGACTTATGCCATAAGAAATATGCTGTTTCCTGTGTAAATTGCTTATGAGAACCATTTAATACTGTAGCAATATTTCAGTGAAATTTCATTTTTCACACTGCTGGTATATTAAAAGCCTCTGAGTAACAGAAGAGCCTATTAACAGTGATTCAGGCACACTGTGAAGCAATGAATTTTTGAAAAATATCTGCACATTTACAAAATAAATCGAACTAATGAATTACAGTTTGTTTGAACAAATTTCTAAGTAGTTAATATATCTGGTTTAGCAGAGAGTTGTATTCCCATACTTCACTTCCATGTATATTTTTAACTTCATAGACACCCCCAATGCATGGAGTTACACTTGGCAATGCTGGTGCACATAGGCATAATGATTTTGCATTGCTTCCACTTTTTCGTAAGATAACAGAAAAAGGCAAGCTACAGTGGCTATGGAGAAACACTGTACAGCATTACTCTGATTCCCAAAATACACGATGGACCATCCACTGCATCCCCTGTTCAGGCGATAGCCAGAGAGGGTGAGGAAAAAGTACATTGTGTTTAATTTGAATATTCTGAAATGTAATTATGACATTTTATATTTTAAAAAATACATTAATCTGTAGGCAAAATCAATTTCTTGCACAAGGTACAGAATTACAGTATCAGAGGAAAAAAAAAAACAGTAACAAATATTCAATTGTGTACACATATATATTTCTGTGTATTAAGCAAACATATTTCACATACTTAAAAAATCAACATTTATCAGAAAAGAAAAACATCGTATTACACTAGAAAAAAAAAAGAAAAATTAAATTCAGCCCTGTTTATTTTCAACATTGTTTATTTACACTAAGTAAATGTACTACCGACCCATACTAAAGTCAGAATTACAAGACTGATTTAAATGCCATACCCATTTCTGCAGAGTTATTGGCATAACTGCAGGCAATGTTACTCTTCTTGAAGATAAACTCATGTCTGTTTTTCACAGAACTCGCCAACCTTCATCCAGGTGATAAAATGAAGCAGAACAAAGCAGTTAGCAATATTCCTTGAAGCCTAATTTCTCATAACCCAAATATTGGAGAGTCAGTGCAAAGAAAAGACTAAGGATGTAGTAAATGTCATTCTGTTTATGTGAATCCAGTCCTACTCAAAGCCAATTACAGAAGACCCTGGGGTAGGACTAACTAGAAATCAACCAACCGAAGAGCTTGAAAACTTGTCTTCTGTCCTTGGAAAGGCCCACACTGATATCTCTGGATATAAAAATAAGCATAACAGCAAGCATTTCTATCACTCAGAACTCTGTTTTCACTGTCAAAACAAAAACCAAAACCAAATCATTAAAGACTCTATTCTAACACTTTACAGAGTGGTTATAGTGTTGTTGGGGTTTTTTTCCTGACTTTTTCCAGCAAACAAAATATTCTTCAGTGCTTCTGATCTTAGGGTTTTAGGAAAGTAACTGAGTAGAAGAATAGATGCACAGAATACACAGAGTTTAATTCTATGATTCTTAACTACCTTTCTTCAAAGCAGCAATAAATGTCCCCTTTTACTTAAAGTTATGCAATTTCTACTTTTGCAATCCAACAAAGGCCTGAAAATGTGGCACACATAATATTACAAGCAAGAGAACTTTAAGACTGTTTTATGAACTCAAATTGTTGATCATCCCCCACTCACATATTTACTTTATGTATCAAATAACTGCATAACAAATCTGGTTTCATTAACATGGTTCTACTAAGGAAGCCAAGGTTGTTTCTTTCCTTCTATGTCAAAAAGGGTAAGATTTTACATTGCTTATATGATAAGTTCTATTCATTTTTTTAAGGTCTCATAATGTGCTTAATAGCAGAAAACCAGTTTTGCTTTTATGGAGCATGAGTATGCAATAATCCTGTTGTAAACCAAATTATTAAACAGATGTTAGAACTGAGATATTCGATATTTCTTTTGAACAAGCAGATCACATCAGAAACATTGCTTACCATAGATGAAGACTGTAGACATTCTGCAAAAATTATTTGTATTAAATATTCATAACATCTCAAACAACAATACATCAGATATGCAGACTGTAGTTTCATAGAAAGTTAATGCAGATGTATTATTTAGCACACATCTGATGTATATGTCCTAGAAGCATTCAGAACTGACTTGGCAAATATAACAATCCATGCTAAAATTCACTAGATCATATTGATAGTGTACACTCTGTAGTAATCCCAAACTGTCTAGGAAAAAAATTTTGTCTCAAGGCCATAAGAAACTATATAGTGGCAAGTAAACAAAGTGACTTCCAATAATTTTCTGTTTCAAGAATTTTCTAAGTGGCAAAAGTACATAACAAGTCACTGGCACCAGTAAGATATTTCAGAATCCATCGATTCAAAGCATCTATTTTCATGTTAAATTACTTTCCTGAAATCCTAAAATCAGTAGGGCTCTGGTAAATTCTTTTGAATAACACCATAAATACTAAAAGAATACATCTCCCTCCAAAAACTAAAACCTGCAACACCCTGGCATTTTACCTGCAGCTCTCAAATAGTAATAAAATTCTGTCAAGGAATAGGAACTAAAGATAAATATGTTCCTAAACTTTCAAAACCTGTTGTCCTTGATTGAGACATACAGGGTGGAAAAAACCTGCTAACAAACCGATGCCAAGTCACAAAGAGGATTTGTTTGGAGGCAGACATTGGATCCTTGTTCAGTTAGCTTTAAAACAAGAGCTTTTAATAAAGCCATTAAATCAGTTAAAATGCAGCAGATATTAGCCGTTTCCTTGGCTTAATAATAGAGTTTCAGTTTTAACTTTGACTCATTTTACATTGAGTCTGTAGCAGCAATAGATGCACAGTAACTAATCTTCCAGGCTTAAGATATTATATTTATTTACTTTTATTTTTCTCTCTTAAGCTCCAGTCCAAAATCCTTATGACTGTTTTGAGAAATCAGGAGAATAAAAAGCTATTCTAGAGATCAAGTTTAAAGTGCTAATTCTGTAACACTTGGAATGAACGTCCTTTTCTACCAGAGATAGCTATGATAAATGTCAAGTGTTTGCAATTAGGTTTTTACCTTTCAGGCACAAAGTTTTTATTTCCTGTGGGAGCATGTTCTCAAAATTCTATAATACACCTTCAAAATTTTGCTGTAAGATTCAGAAAACAACTTGTAGAACCAGACCCTGATCCTGTAGGCATTTTACTCCTAGGAATATTAGACACACAAATGTTTGCAGCATCAGAACAAAAAATTTCCTCTACAATCTTTTTTCCTTGGATCTTATGGAAAAACGTTTGGGAAACAGTAACTGTAAATCTTGGTGCATTGCATTAGTGGCTTTATTGCAAAACAAACAAAAATAACCCAAGTCATTTTTCCTTACCCCTGGGTGCTGAAGGTCCTTGGCTCTTGAAAAGCACGTGCAGCCTTTTGTTCTATGAATAATATTGACCTATTTGTCTGCAAGGTGAAGCAGAGGATTACTTTTCTCAGTGTATTTTTTCTTCTCCAGTCAGATATACAGACCAGACCTATTCAGAAAGTAAGTAAACACATGTTGTGTTCGACTTTGTAATAAAATTCCAGTATTCAAATCTGGTTTGACTGGGGCTCCAAGCAACCTGATCTAGTTGAGGATGTCCCAGCTCATTGCAGCGGGTGTTGGACTAGATGACCTTTAAAAGTCCCTTCCAACCCAAACTATTCTGATTCTAAGATTTTAAACAAAAATACTACAGTAATTTACTTCTACTAATGAAAATACACATCAGTTGCAACCAAGAATACTAAAAATGACATTGAGGAATACCTTCATCTCTAGAATTTCAGAAACACAAAAAATAAGAAAAATAAAATTAAAACAAAACCAAAACAAAACAAAATAAAATAAAATAAATGACATCTCAACTTATCAGTGCAAACCTTGCAGAATCACTTCACAATCTGAAAGCCAAGAGGAGTTCTGTTGTAAATATGAGATACGGAGAGGCTTTGAAAGCCAATTATGCCTTCTGGGAAACATATAGAATCACTTTTTTTTTCCTACAGATAAAAGGTTTGACTTGTCCATGGCTGGTTTGCAAAGACTTTTGCTGGTGCTGGTGGACAGGAAGGAAATCAGATCCCGCTCGCTTTCTTTAAAGCCCTGTAAAATGAATATGTTAATGCAGCTTTTCACTCCTATTTTTGTCACTAAGCTACCAGATACAGTTCTGAAAACATTGTGCAGATACTCTTCAGATACTTTAAAATATAAACTACTTCTTGCTGCTAAAGAAAGAGTGACTAAACTGAGTGGGCAAGAATTGAAAAGCTCTTAGTAAGAGATAGTAGCTCCAAGTAAGGGTTTTAGAACAACATATGGAATAGAGATATCCCGCTAGTAGAGGAAGGTCAGTGAAGTACTTAAGGCACTGGATATGGAGTCACAACAGCTGATCTATTCCTGGCTCTGCCAGACATAACGCAGGAATGTGGGCATTTATAGGTAACAAGAGCAAATCAGATTCAGCTTTTGCTTCTGTAGATAAAAGAAAAAAAACCCTAGAGAATATAAATTCATTAAGGTTTATAAAAAACTTTGATGCTATTTTTTGTACTAGTTTTTCCTTTAAGCTAAAGAGGGAGATTATTACACAGGAGTAGCATACAGTCAGGTAAGTTGTGATACTATCTCACTTCCTTGAGAGTCCTCCTGTCGGTTTGGCACAGAGAGTCACTTTGTCTCTTTACTAGAAGAATTGGTTAATACCACCAATGTGACCACAGAAACACAGGCAAGGCATTTTTTTGCATAGGTACATTTGCATACGCTTGGCAAATAACCATTTTCTTTAAAACCACCCCACAAAAGAAAGGTTTCAAAGTGATTGAGTGAGCTGTTGTCCTTCTGCTCCTACAGTCACTTGTACAAAGAAAAGTAACCAGGTTTTATTCCTCAAACAGAACATACAGTACGCCCTCTTAGAGGGCTGATAATGATTGGTTTCTATGCAGAAACAGTTGCACCAAAACAGACTATATTGCCTGTAAAGCAACATACATGTTATAACATACCTAGGAACTTCACTATGAAGTTTGAGCCATCATGACCTGTTTCCTTCTGTCTCTTTATATAATTATCCACCTCTTAAATGCTTCTAATGTGCCACCAAAGAAAGAACCGGTACAATTCGTAGTTTCAGCTCTTCCTCTTCTAGCCTTTCCAAGGATGAACCAGGCATTACAAACAACGCACCATGTTGGGCAATTTTAAGGGCAATTTAAGGGCAAAACAAGATAACCCTAGATCCCAAATCCTGCACTGAAAAGCCATCTCCAAATAGTTCTCAGCAGGTTCCTGTCCTTTTGCTGGTCATGAAACATGTACCACATGAACTCCGAACTCCTTTTTAATGTTATCTTTGAATTACTAACGCATGTGCAAGCTTCCCTCTTCCCTCTGGTTATAGCAATGAGCTAACTGGGTCAAATTGACCCTTGAACATACTTAAAACAAGATTCTTGGACAAAAATTCTCAGCAACTGTACTTTCTGACAGTCAAGATTACAGACTGGTTGCACTAGAAAACAATTTGTTATCAAGTGTATATTTTCCATAGGAAAATGTGTTTAATAATATACATAGAACCAAAGCAAAGAGAAACACAGGTTGCAGGAAGAAACTGAGCGGACAAAACAATATAAGGCAGCTTCTTGGTGCCATGGCTGTATCACTGGCTTCGGTTTTACTGTCTCCATACATTTGTTCATCTTCTGAAGGAGCTAGTTTCATTTGAGAAAGAGAAGCCTTTCTCATATTAGTATTTCTGTTACACAGAAATCAACCAATAACAGCAGTCAGTCAAGCACGTACCAGAGCTCCACAAACCATGTATTTTCCTCACTGTACATTGAGACTGCTTGGACTGCATCAGTAACGTGTTTTATCTCAGAGTCACAGGAGTTTATAGTCTCTTAAATCTCCAAGGAGTCTATATGAATAATTTCCCAGGTCATGACTTTTGTACTTAGGTAAGCACAACCCCTACTTCAAAACTGTAATGCTGCTGGAATAATTTAGGAAGAGATTAAAAGAAATTCATATAAGGTTTGTTCCAATGCATAAGGCTCAAATACAAAGACTGGGAGTATTTTTTCATCACTTCTCCACAATACCTCTGTAGAAAAAGCCTAGACATACTCACTCCTTTCCTCTCCACTAACTTCCAGCTTATTTGCAGTTATGCTACAAATACCCCTCCTTTGGCCTGAAAACGCTGAGTAGTTTCCATTTTATAAATTCATTTAGGATTTGGGATGCCTCCATCCCAGAAGAAAAATAACACCTGACCATGATGAGTTCATCATTCAGCTTTTCCAAATATCTCTTACTTTAAAGTATCTTACATCTTCTATATGGCTTGAGTGACACAGCAGTTACACATTCCAATTTTCCATAAAGTCTATTCTTTATGTAAGCTTTTGCCAGCTACTGCCAAAGTGTTAACAGGAACATGACAAGACTGACATTATTTTCCATACCTAAGAGTCTTCTATCTGTTTGCCCAATGCCTGCTAAAAAAGAACAAAGTTACAAAACTTCCATTGGATATTTAACTTCAAAAATGTACTAACACTTAATCTTCAATGTTATTTAATAAGGCCATTGTCCCATGGGCAGATGTATAAAGGACAAAGTACAAAACTTTCTAAGAAGTAACTTAAGAGGAACCATTTTCCAAAATCCTTTCAACTCAATTCTGATCTTAGATTAAGCAAAAAACCCCCAAACCCACAGCATCTCCTTTTCATAGTTGCTCCTCATTTCCATGAATGAGAAGGATATTATCCTAAGATCATACTAATAAGTAATTACATGGACACTTGGGTAAAAATGGATCTCATTGCTGACTGCTGCCCAGAGGACAACAACACACAAACTTCCTTTGAAAGCTCCATGTTCTGAAGTTACCTGAATATAACAAACTCAAAGTAACTTACTGTCACAAAAGTGACTAATCATGGACTAGAGCTATCAGAATACTGCCAATTAAAACTTGTAGCTGTGAAATATCTCTTTTTTTCCCAGAATTATTGGTTATAAAAACACTAGGAAGAGCCAGCTTTGCTCAATTTAGAGCAATGACTTGCTATTCAGATCACTTCAAATTAAGGAAAGGATTTAAACCTTCATCTTCAGCATCATAAGCAGGACCCTTAACCTTCAACTCTGTAAATCACTTCTTTTTCCCTATTTGAGAAGTCTAAATGACCTTGCTCTCTCTCAGGTCTAGGCTAACTGAGCAATTCATATTTTACCTAGGAAATTAACATCCTAACACAAACCTTAACACACTACAGCAGAAGTAAAACAGCTTTCCAGGACAATCTGAAATTAGACAGCTGTTACCTCCTGAACAAGACACACACATAAATACTACAAACTTTGAGAAAATTTCAAAGAAGAAATCACTTTAAAATATAACTTCATGAGAACAATCAGGTACAAGTATTAAGTGCAACCAGTTAAAATTACAGATATGGGAACTAAATTGAAGTATGACAACCAGGATAGGGACACTTTTCTTTTAGCCATAATGAGTAATTGTTGTACTAGAGAAAAACTAGGCAGATCCTGTCTATATCCTGACTATTCCTGTATCCTCACGCTACAATGCGCCAATTGGAGAGGGGATGATGTTAGAGAAAAGCCTAATATTGAAAATCACACCAGCCTGGAAAAAAATTCCCTTTTACCAGGTTATTAATCTCCCCTTGAATGATTATGGAAGGGTTCACATTGCAAGAACAATGGCAAAAAGCTGAGCACAGCTCTCAATTTTGCAGTATCAAAGAGCATAATGCAGTTTTCCATCTTTGTCAATTCTCCCCACAAACTCGTGGGATCTTAAAAGCCTTGTTATGCACACTCCTTGCAAAGCTTTTCAGCTGCCTATTTTTGCAATCAATAGGTTCAAGCCCGATTGAAAAGTACACTGATAACAAAGTTTTGTCAATTGAATCATAAGAAAACCCTCATATTGCATGGGCTTCCCTCTCACTACATACCAGTAAGTTCTGGTGATTATGAGAAATTCTTGCAAACTTCCAGCCTGTTTCTCAACAGTTGATACCATTCCTGTGCCATTATCAAGTGCTTGCAGCTGTTCATAAACTCCAGATCTTAATGTAATCAGTAACAGGAGTTATCATAACATAATTGATATAAGAGCTATTTATAGACTAAGAATGCACTCATTGAAAAATTCAATTCTGATCACAAGGTGATCTCTTGTATCTTGTTTTCCTGTGGATATAATATCAAGTTAAAGAAGCAAACAGATAGACATACCGGTATGCAGCGTATGCATACATGCTAGAAATAGGCAGGAACAATCTATCAGTATCCTAATTAGAAGCACAGGCACACCTCTAAGATAACCGATATATATTTCTCTCTCGAGACGTTAAGTATTAAATATCAGGTACACAATTGGGCTAAAATATGAGCTGATTAGCTGCAAACGAATGTTCTGTGACTGAAACAGAAGAAAAGAAAGTTCATGCTGTTACTAGAGCACAGAGGTCTAATTTCTTCTCCCTCTTAATTCCTCCTCACACAACTGCCCTTCTTGAAAAATTTTCTTTGGCCTGATTAGCATTTTTTTTAATCTTTCCACTTGAGGTGACTCCCATCAGGACTCTAAAATGAGAAACACACTTAAGTACACTGTCTTTAAGGTTTTCTTTTATCCTCTTTCCCAAATTAAAGGCAGTCATAAAGGCTTGAATTCCCTCTTAAGTAACAGCTTTAAACATGTTGAAGACAAACCAGGTGAATATGGCCAGTGGTCAACTGTCATCTCCTGTTTATCATTGCAGGATTTCACCACTTGCTAGAGATATATGCCATCTTATTAATAGAAAAAATCAGCTGCTAGAAAAGTTTGGAATCCCTGGGCCCTGAAACCTCCAGCTGAAAGCTGCATCAGTTCTTGCCTTTGCACACACACACAAATGAGACCAACATCAAATGTCAGTAACAGGATTCTGATGCCTTTCCACTGCCTGGCCATCATGGTTCCTACTATACAAGTACCAAACAGAAGAGTACTCTTATCCCAAAGATACTAAGATTTCTTCAATGCAAAACATCTAAGTTACCAGCTTTACCAAACCCATAGCATTTCAGATAATTTAACTATTCATCATTGACTACTGTCATCTCATTCTATATTATGCAACTATTAAATTGTTTATGTTTTGAAAATAGCAGAACATGAAATAAAGTAGGTGTTTACAATACTGGTCAATGAGATGACAAAAGTAGACCAGAACAGGACCACAGAGGTTTTATGAGACCAGAAAAGAAAGTTGAGGAAAAATAAAATGGAGAAAAACCAAATGAAATACAAAAATGCAGGAGACTCAGTCTCATTTTTATCTGGTTGAAAATGAAAACTGCTGTGGCAACAGAAAAGGAAGATGATCTATGGAGTTCTCACACATGCAGACATGAACTTTAATTCTAACGTACATGCTTAAAAACACTGTCACTTAGGTCTTTAAAGATTGTAAAAAGCAAACCTTTTGGGAATATAAAAGCTCTTAATATGAGTACTGCTTCAAAAAGCAACAGAAAGAAAAAAAAAAGCAACAAGTCTTCTAGTTTAATAATGCCTTTAAACAGCAATCCACATAATTTCTTCAATATGAATCATCAAGTTAATCTAGAATAGGTGATACAAATTATGAATGTTACTAAACACTGTTCTGATTAACCTAGACTGTGTGTTCCTGAAAGTCAGATGGGAATATTTATCTGTTCTCATCAAAAGACAGTTCAGACAGTGGTCAGTAATGGGAAGATGTCAATAGTGTTCTGTTGTTGCAATATAGACGTCTTGCATCCCACACTTACCACTTACTGACAGTGCTACCAATGAGAAGCCACCTGGAAAAAAGATCTATCAATAAAGTATTTATTTAATCATGGATTTTTTTATGGCAGGTATGGACCTACTACAAAATGACCTAAATTTCTCAGTTCTGCAGTCTAACCCTAAACAAAGGCACCCAATCCAAGGAACAATTATGACTAAGAACTGTGCTAGTATCTATCACATCTCATTCCCTTCTGAAAATTATGAGGATTCCAGCTCCATTCATCAGAGTTTATTCTTTTAAAGCCAAATTCAATAAAACTTAGCTATCAAAAGTGACTCAGCAACAGTAGATAAGTACCCTACAGATTCAGCTAGCTTTAACTGTCAAATCTCTTGTATATTCAAAGAAATTGAGACTGTTTTTATCATTGTCTGCTCTAGCCACCTTGTAATTACATAGTACTTGAGAGACATCATGGGACAAAAATACCAGGTAGCCAACTCAGTATTCAATAGATGAATAATAAATAATTGCTTTTTGGAGAACCAAGGTTTCCAAATTTACAGGAAAGGCTTCCTACACAAAGAAAAAGATCTACTGCAATGTACCAGAGGCTTCTTGTTCCAAATATAACTTCCCGAATGGCACAGAAGAGGCAGCTTCTTGCATTGAGAAAACAGTCCTAACAGAGAAGATAAGAAACTTCAGTTTTGACTTTCAGGCTGATGAAGCCCAAAACAACCAAAATCATTCCAATTTGACAAACATTGGCAAGAAGTCTACCAGAATCCTTGACAGTACTGATGATACATTTTATTTTATATAGCTACAAATAGTAAAAATATAAGCCTTACATTTCCCTGATGTGAATTAAGCAACGAGCTTGCTGGGGCAATATCTCAGTAACCAGAAAAGTTAGAGTGACCTTGTTTTCTTGCTCATTAGCAAGAAAAAAAAAACGCTATTTTTGTGGAGTTAGAACATTTAGAGTCTCTGCTTGGGTTGTTTTTGGTCAGTAACAAAGTACAAGGTTAATTTGTAATAACATTGAGGGTTGATGTGAAGTCTGACAGAAAGTGATTTCTTTTCTCTGTAAGAAAAATACACTAATGAATGAACCAATGTAAAGAACATAAAATACAAAAAAGAAAAAGAAAAGACACAAACAGGTGATTCTGAAATTTCCCCAGGTTGATCTACCAGGCAGCTTATGCTAGGCCACTTCAATATAAACCAGATGATATTCATTATTGCTAAAAGGAGAAGTTGTTCAATTCTGCCTCCTCCTGATTTTAACTATACAGACCTGTGACTTTCTGCCACAGTGTTAAGGTGACTGGTCAAAGCACAAAGGTACATGCATGCAAGTTTTAACAGGGCTCTAAATAATTTTAATCCAACATAATAGCAATAAATCTTTCCTTGGTGGGAGGGTACAGCCATTTAAATTAAGAATAGAGCACAGAAGCTGGAGCAGAAGACCACCAGATGAGACACCACAAAAAGGAGACTAACTCAATCAAGTCTTTTATTAGAGACTTCATGTAAAAACCCTTAGTTCTTTAAATTGGTTCTGTATAGGATGGTTTTTCTGTTAATCTGTAAACTGGTTGGAAGGACATTTCCCTTCCCCCTTGCCTTTCAAACTCTTAGTCTTTTTTTGTGTAATTTAAGGGGAAGACATGGAAAAAACAGATACATGTTTAGTACCTGGAAGGGAAAAATATTGCGAACTGGTAAAGGAGAGTATGTGCAATGGTCTCCAACCTGGAAAGAAATCTGGCAAGAAACAGACAGACTGGAATTAAAGACTAAATTTAACTAATATATCTTTTGGTTGGAAAAGGTATTTCAACCTTTGGAAATTGTTTGGAAATTCATTAGTTATTATATTTCAATAAAAAATCCCTTCATATTTGCATTGTTTAAAAATCAAGAGAAAACAGGTATTTTGGCCAAAAAAACTGTCACAAAAAGGTCTAAGTACCAGACACTTAGTCATTTATGTCTCCTAATAGAATTACATAAAAAATTATGAGGAACGAGGCTGCAAGCGGGTATCATGGAAGACCCTAAACTGTAGCTGTAAAAAAAAAAAAAAAAAAAAAAAAAAAAAAAAAAAAAAAAAAAAAAAAAAAAAAAAAAAAAAAAAAAAAAAAAAAAAAAAAAAAAAAAAAAAAAATCATACTCAAATGCTCAATATGATTCATAATCTTAGAATAACACATATTTAAAGAAACATCTGCTCTTTGACATAAAGTCCCTCTCAGTTATTCTTTGCCAAAGAGCTTTTTATTACAATCTTTGTTAATGCAAAACAAGAAGTGATGTTCCACTACAATCAAATGTGTATTTGAGGTCTCTTTACACAATTGATTTCCTGGAAAGAACATTGTGGGAGTATATTTGGATTCTAAATGATAAAAATATCTACTTGTTTAGAACAAAGAAAGACGAAAGAGGTAAGACAAAATTCCAAAGATTTGAGTGTTCTTCACCTTGAGATTTACTTGAGTTTTATTTTTGCACTTCTAATTTAATTTAAAGAAACAAGGCACTAATTACCTTGAACTACTTTTGTGATGAAACACTTTTTGGCTTATCCTTGAGCAGGGCAAGAACTGTCACTCAGAGCAAATGATTCAGGTTTTGTTTTCAGAAAGATTTAAAAATTAAGCTTTCATAAAACTATAGTAACTTCTTTTTAGTTCATTTGACCAAAGAAAATCAAAAGTATACTGAAGAACAGAATATTTTTTTCTTACAGTTAAGTTTTCCCTACTAACATCCATTTTGATCATAACTAGAGACAAAAGTATAAAGAGTTTTGTATTTTCAGTTCCTTGTCACTTCTTAGAGAATACAGACTCTGAAACACAATTAGATTTTCCAGATGAGTTCACACACTCCACCTAATAACAGAAAATGATCGATTCCTCAGAGGAATGCAACATTTCCCGCCATGCACGTAGTTGATTGTGCTGTGTTGGACCTGTGGGAAAAGCTGGAGTTTTTGGTCTTTTCAGCCAAAAGGCTTCAACCCTGAAGCATAAAATTCAGTTTATTTGAACATATATAAACATAAGACTATTCGCGCCAAAAGCACCCAACCCCCTCCTACATGTCTTCCAAGGATACCAAACTTCATCATTTCTTACAGAAGGGATTACACAGTCCACAAAGTGGACTTGCCATCCACATGTTCAGCTGTTGATTTCATCTCCACGTTATTCCCTTGAAGATGATGATGTTAAATACATAATCCCACTTGGGATACATCTCAAAGTTCCCCCTTCCCAAGCACGGGTGTGATACCCTAACAGCTCTGCAGGGTCACCTCAATGAAATGCTCCACTGAGAACAGGTCCTCCAAGGCACAAACCTGCATGATCTCAGCATCAAAATGAAAATCTATTCTTTCCATTCTCCCAGCTCCTAGTCCTCCCTCTAGGATAATAACATTTGTCACTATCCTGACTCTATACTTCTTATTTTGATTCCCATCATTCCCTCTCTTCATTTTTTAAATGAAAAGAGAAAAAAATAGTCAAGGTTGCCTCTTAAAGAAAGTTTCTTCTAATTACTGCTAACATGTCAGGATTATGAGTCTCTGAGGATATAACACAAAACCTCTTCCAAACTGCAGGTGGAAAAGGAGATGGGCAGCTGTGTTAATGAGGCAGACCAAATAATGTTCAGACACACAGATGTCCTAGTTCCCAAGCACAGAGGCCACTCTATAGTCTGATACATGGCTTTTACCAATTTGCTTTTAAATACTTATTTCCAGTAAGTCAACCCCACAGACGTGCTCTTCAAGCAGCATGTTCAATGTTTTGAGAAACACATGATAAAAGATCATCAGAAGACAGTAAGAACTTCAGCTTAAAACCCAAGAATTTAAAATAATGTTAATAATCCATTCAGGAGAGGAAAGATTTCAGATGTCACAGGTGCTATGAATAAGAAAGCAGATATTTGTGACAACTTCTTTTTTCCTGGAAGAAGAAATTATTTTCTGGAGAGCAAAACAAGTCAGAAATAGCATAATTTCTCTTTTTCTTTTAGAAACACCTATTTAGATAACATTTACCAGCTAGACATAAGTAGAAATTCACTCTGTAATTTTTCTTTACTATGCCTGAAATTAAAAATGCTGCAGAAAAAAAAAAAAAAAACCAAAACCAAAACCAAAAAACACTAAATCAGAAAGAAAGCATTCTAAAAGAAGAAACATTGAAAACATATAGATCATCACAGAGGCAACAGCAAAAATTCTGGCAGCTGTCAACACCATAAAAAAAACAACATAAGTGTAGCTGGTTTCTCTGAAGAGTTTGGAAACTATCAAACTGTAACAGTAATATCCATGACCTTAGGGGCTATATTCAATGAAATCTTTGTATATGGATTAGGTATTTGCAGACAGAGCTGTTACAAAGTTGGCAAAACAAGAACGTAGGGTGGTAACACGACATTTCCAAGCACAGCCTCCACAGCCAGCTGTGGGAAGTCAAAATCAGCCAGTTCACTTCTCTTTGCCCACCTGCTTAACATTTCCTCCCCCCTTGTTAAATCCAAGTAACTTTATAAACATGTTAGAAGACTTCAACCTGAATTTCAAAGATCAAAGTTTAACTCAACAGTTGCCATTTGGTCTCAACCTTTAATAACTTTAGGTGAAGAACAGAAGAACAATCAGTCCGAGTACCATTTGTCCCTCAGCGGCCACAAACAAACAGGCTTTTTGACAAAAAACATGGCCTTGTTAAAATGCCTCCAGAAAATAACAGGAAGACTCCTCTGGATTTTTCTGGTAACTGGAAAAAGGATCAGGGCCTCAAAAGATACTATTATTACTTTAGCTCAACTCTGTCAGTAAACCAGTTGTTCTTGATTCTGCTTTTACCAAAGGAAGCACTGCATTCTTCATGGAAAACCAGGAGAAATGGAAGGACTGAGAGCAGAAATTGTCACAAAAGGTGTGACCAGAGCTTTTATGAAGAAACAGAAGGAAAATAAGTGAAGCTATGAACTTCACCTTCTGAAAGGCTGATGCTACCGCTTAGCTGGCTTAACTGATCACGCCAGTCAGTAATTTTAAACATGGCAGGCCACAAAAGCAGATAGTTGACCTTTGTGTGTTAAATCATGCTTGGGAAATCTGCTTTCCAGTTGCAAGCACAAAGATTACCACAATGAGTGCAATTTAAGCCAGCAACATGAGTAATTTAAACTAATTTTTTTAAATGTGACTTCTAGTCCGTATGATCTGAAAGATAATGTTACCAATTCAGTGGTTTTGCTGCCTCCGCAGAGACAGCCGATGCTTCCACCTTGCTCAAGCACAAAACTAGCACAATTTTACCTAACTGCATTAGCAATGTTTAGATACATACTGACCAGAAATGCTTCAGGTTAGTATTGATGTTGTAGGAAAGAACTAAAAGCAATTAAAGTAGTCCAGAAAGACACAATAGCTATTTTTAGAGAACATGCAAAATATGGCAAGAAAGAATCAGTGCAGCTTCCCAGAAACGCATCTGTTTTTCACTGGAGAAGGTGGGAGAAAGTTCCTCCTTAAGGTGCGTGCCTTAAGCTCATCAGAGCTCTCTACAGTCTCAAGAGAGGAAAGGAGAAATGAGACAGGTAAGTTTTCAAAGAGTGAAAAACAGATTTTCGACACCAGTAATCTCCATTAATTGCAAACTCTTCCTCTTTAACCTCTATCCCTGCTCAGGATAACAAATACAGAGCTTCCCACTCAGAACTTCCCTTGACTTACAGTTTAAGGCATTTATGGAAATATAGTAACATCAGCCATACACAAATAAACAAACATGCATTAAAAATATAGCCATGTACACAGCATTTGCTCCCTCCCCTCAATTTCAGTTTTATTCAATTATGCTAGCGAAATTAGACCTTCAGACAAAAGAAGCTGCCCAGTGACTGTTAAAACCCTCCATGCCATAGCACTGACGACAGTAATTGGAGGTGGGGAGGAAGGGTAGAAAGAAATTAACTTCTCATTTAAGGACATAAAGTACTGCCTGCCTGCCTGCCCCTGATTCTGCTTTAACTGAAAAATTTGCACAGTCACACGTAGACTTTGTGAAAGAACAGTCACGTCTTAAGTCACAGATTCCAAAACCTCATTTTCTACAGTCATTGATGACCTACAGAGAAAATTTCACCACGTTACAGAAATATGGAACACCTTTATTAGGAAAACAACTTAATAGGTAACTGGGCTTTTCTTCAAGCTTTCATGAAACCAATTTAGAATTTGTCAAATAATAATTTATAAATCTTACCTGTTTTTTCCTTGAAGTTGCCTTGGGCAACAGACTGGCTGGCAAAACTGATGCAAACGGAGAGCAACACAGCTCAGGAAAAGGATTTGGAATGGCTGGGATCTCCAAAATACTGTCATCTTTCTTTTTTCTCCTATTTCAACAAAATACATAATATCAAGTGATAATTGTAACAATTATTGTTAAAATTGCAGTATCCAACTACAACGCATGAAATACCAAAGCACTGATGCTCACCACTATATTTGCTGGCTGCAGCAATTAGCTTTTTAGTGCAGTTATTTTTTTTTTAATCAGTAGGCTGAATCCATTAACATACAGTACTTAACACTACTTGAAAGCAATCCAAGCATTCAGCTCTGAATATAAAGTTGCTTGAATATGTGTAAGTCTTTGCAGACTAAGAGCACAGATATATTTATATTGGCTCCTAAGGACATCAGTAAATATTTTGTTGTCCCTGTGTTCATGCCATTCCCTGTGTACATATTACAACAGTGGACGCATGCAACTTCTCAGTAACACTTTCTGAGTGCATCACAACTGTATTTTAAACAAATGGAAACTTTTTTCCCCTTGAATCAGGAGACAGAGTGACAGACAAGACAAAACAATGCAAAGCCATACACTCGTTTCTATTTTCAATTATGTTTGTATTTGAATCTCCGTAGCTCCATCATAAAATAGATGTCTCAGTAGCTTCTGGGCACTTAAATCTGATTGTACTGCAAGTATCGCCAAGCAGCATTTGCAAGAATAGTAAAGCTAATCACTGCTGTACTTGCTGAAGAGCTCAGTTTTGCACCGGTTTAAAGTATCACATCAATAATGCTGTTGTTTATAGACCGCTGTGTATGTTACAGCGCATAGTTTTCTTATGTTATATTAAACAGCACTTTCTCTACTTGATCTCATTTGAAGAGCTGTACTCACAGCACCCCAAGTACTGGAGTCTGCCAACATATAATCAGATTTTTCTATATGTGTGAGTTATTATCTTCATTATTATCATTCCAGATTTTGCATACTAATTGGTACAGAGTGGGGAAAACCATCATAGTAAGGTAACGATGCAGAATGAAGAGGCTTCACTTTCTGGAAATCCTCACCGAACGTTCATTTAGAGTGACATTCAGCATTAAGGAGTGAAAAATCCTGTATGCAGTATTTTAAGATTTTTCTAAACTTCAGTCTACAGAAACTGATCAGATGCTTCACGGAAAGCCTAGCTCACAGTTCCCTTTGCTAAGAATAGAGGCCAATGCCTTTAAGAGCAGCCCGAGAGGTAACAAATCCCGGGCGCATATCGCTGACAGCAATTCCAGCGGCACCGCCGAGGGAGCAGCGGTTTAGCTGACTAACGTTGGGAGAAAGACACTGCAGCGAGAAAGTAGCGGCTCGGGGCCGTTTGACGAGGCAGGATCGCCTCCTTCCACCTCAAAATGGGAAACCTCTAAAGAAAAAAAAAAAAAAAAAAAGAAGGCCGGGGGGGGGAGGCTCATCCCCACCGGAGAGAAGCGCCCGCAGCGCCGGGAAACAACTTTTGAGTTCCAGGGAGAAGCGGGCCGGTCCCGGGCCAGGCCGCCCCATCCCGTCCCGCCGCTTCGCCCCCTC